>NW_005841878.1:2875119-2885417 GCF_000455745.1 Alligator sinensis
CCCCCCCCCCCTGTCTTCCCCACCCTGTCCTTTCTGTACAGCCTATAACCCTCAATATGTACTGCCCAGTCATGGAAGGAATCCCACCAGGTTTCAGATAGCTCTACTAAGTCGTAATTGTTTTCTGCAAGCAGGAGTGCTAGTTCATCCTGCTTGTTCCCCATGCTCCTAGCATTAGTATATAGGCACTTGAGCCCTGTGACTGGTGCCTTTTTTGCCCCCCAGCTCCGATTCCCAAAGGGCCCCTTATTGCTTACCTGCACTGTATTGCTGGCCACCCCATGGATTGCAGGTTCCCGATGTTCTCCTTCTTCAGGCTGGGTTGTCCTTGTGGGTGCCACATGGTTTGGTGGCCCACAGCTTCCCCCGCCCTCATCTTCCCCTTCCCCCGGCGAGCCTAGTTTAAAGTCCGCCGGAGGAGATCCGCCAACCTAGAAGAGAACACATGCTTACCTTCGGGGGACAGGTGAAGCCCATCCCAACTGAGCATGTCCCTCATCATGATGTGCAATTGCACATGTAGCTATGCCCACTATGATTTTATCTACAATTTCTGATAAGATTAAATTATACCTCCTTCTCTTACCAAAACCTTAGAAATTTTAAGTTTTCATGCCCAAATTCTAGTCTTCATAACCTTAGATCCCCAATGCCCTAATACCCATCACCAGGGATCCTGGTTTTCTCTGATAAAAAATCCCCAATTTTTGGATTTAAAAAGTAACCCTAAACCCACATTTTTCTGTGATTAAAATGAAACGCGTGTGTGCGTGTGCGTGCACACGCGCGCATGTGTATAAAGAGCGAGAGAGAGAGAGAGAGAGTAGGATTTCATTTTGATCATGTAAAAATGTGGATTTGGAGGGGGGGAGGGGTGGGTTATTTGAAAATTGCGTTGGTTTTTTTTATCAGAGAAAACTGGGATCCCTGTCCATCACTATGGGTCATAGACATTTTACAAATTCTTAGCAGTTGGCAGCAGTTCCTAACAGCTCTACTTAATGCTGTTAGGCAACTTCTGATCCTAGATTTTTCCTTTGCCTTTTCAAATCTTTATTTTCTTTCTTCCCTATCAGATTCTTATTCAAATATGGTTCCCACCCCAATGTACTATAAAGTGTATAGCAGGAAATCTGACATATATATGGAAAATAGAACCCTTGTACACATAAACAACACTGTAATAAACTAAAAAGGAAAACACAATGCCTTACATCACCATTTAGAGTACTGTACTTTCTTGAATAGCACAAACCACCAAATAAGAAATATACCTTGTTTTTGGAAGGCAGAATACAGGAGAAAAAATTTGTCTGCAGTAATGGCCTGGAGCTGGCTTTTTCATGAAAACACCGTGTTACAAAAAGACCACCAACTTCTTTCTCCCTGCCAGCAAACAGGATACAGGGTATAGGGCAGGCAAATATTTTGGGCGGAGGGCCACTTACTGAGTTTTGGCAAGCTGTCAAATGCCGCATTGGTAGCCCCACCCCTTGAAAGGTGCCCTGCCCCCTGGTCACCATCTTGTGACCAGAAATCCCGTCCCCTAACCCCTGACCTTTGCCACCAGAAGTCCCTCCCTTTGCTGGGGCTGCAGGGTGGGTGGGGGCGGGCCTGGGACTGGGCCAGAATTGCTGCAGTGTCTGTTTAGTTCTGCTGCTGGCTCCCCCTCGGTCCTACTGCCCTTGGCTCCTGTCATCTTTGACAGGAAGCCAGGGCCACATAAATATTAAATTTCTAAATTTTTTAGGGGCCACATGGGCTGGATAGAATACCCTGGCAGACTGGATCTGGTCCATGGGCTGTATTTTCACCGCCCCTGCTATACCCTATACCAGGGGTGGGAAAAATAAGGGCCATGGGCCAGATGTGGCCCACTAGGCCATTCTGTCTTATAGATTCATAGATGTAGGGTCGGAAGGGACCTTGTAGATTTCATAGATTTCATAGACATTAGGGCTGGAAGGGACCTCGGAAGATCATCAAATCCAGCCCCCTGCCCCAGGGGCAGGAAGTCAGCTGGGGTCATAGGATCCCAGCAAGATAAGCATCCAATTTACTCTTGAAGGTGTTCAATGTAGGCGCTTGAACCACCTCCGATGGCAAGCTATTCCAGACCTTGGGGGCTCAGACAGTAAAGAAATTCTTCCTTATGTCCAGCCTGAAATGGTCTTGCAGTGGTTTATACCCGTTCGACCTCATCATCCCTTGGGGCGCTCTGGTGAACAAACGTTCCCCCAGATACTGGTGGTCACCCCTGATAAACTTATAGGTGGCCATCAGATCACCCCTGAGCCTGCGCTTTTCCAGGCTAAAGAGCCCCATTGCTCTCAGTCTGTCGTTGTAAGGTCTGTTTTCCTGACCTCTGATCATGTGCATGGCTCTTCTCTGGACTCTCTCAAGCTTCTCCACATTCTTTTAGAATTGTGGGGCCCAAAACTGGACACAGTACTCCAGCTGCGGCCTCAACAAGGCCAAGTACAAGGGGAGAATGACGTCCCGGGATTTGCTTGAGAAGTATCTATGGATGCAAGCCAGCGTTTTGGTCGCTTTACTAGCCGCAGCATCGCATTGAAGGCTCATGTTCATCTTGTGGTCAATCATGACCCCCAAGTCTCTTTCTTCTGTAGTGCTCACCAGTGTAGCACTGCCATGCCTATAAGGATGCTGCGAGTTTTTCCTCCCAAGGTGCAGACCTTGCATTTTTCAGTGTTAAACACCATCAGGTTCTTGTCCAGCCATTTGCTGAGCCTGTCCAGGTCAGCCTGGTTCGCCCTCCTGTCTTCAGGTGTGGATGCTTTGCCCCAATGTTTGGTGTCATCGCCAAACTTGGCCAGTCCACTTCTGACTCCAATGTCCACATCATTAATGAAGATGTTGAACAATATGGGTCCAAGGACAGAGCCTTGGGGGACCCCACTGGTCACAGGGCACCATGACAATTGACTTCTGTCAATTACCACCCTCTGGGTCCAGCCACGGAGCCAATTTCCCAGCCAGCAGATCGTGGTGGACCCAAGGCCACAGTTGGCCAGTTTCACCAAGAGGTGATCATGGGATACCAGATAGAAGGCTTTTTTGAAGCCAAGATATATGACATCAATCTCTTCTCCCTCATCCAGGTGATAGGTCACCTGGTCATAGAAGGAAATGAGATTGGTCAAGCAAGACCTACCCGCAACAAACCCATGGTAGCTATCCCTCAGGATGTTGGTGTCAGCCAATCCATTAAGGATGGCCTCTTTAATAAACTTTTCTAAGACCTTCCCCAGGATAGAGGTCAGGCTGATGGGCCTATAGTTTGCCGGATCCACTTTCCTCCCTTTCTTGAAGATAGGCACCACATTGGCCTTCTTCCAGTCTTCAGGCACTACACCAGAGTGCCAGGAGTTCTCAAAGATCCGTGCCAGAGGCTTGGTTATGATGCTTGCCATCTCCTTGAGTACTCTGGGGTGTAGATTGTCAGGGCCAGCTGACTTGAAGGTATCCAGCCTCTCAAGGTGTTCCTTCATGAGGTCAACATTGATGGAGGGCAGGGGATCTCCTTTACCCGGACCTCCCTGTCCCACAGTGGGCATGGGCATCCCATGGGACTGATGAAAGACCGACGCAAAGTACCCATTTAATAGGTTGGCTGTTTGCTGGGCGTCAGTTGTCAGTTGTCCCATCTGGTTTATCAAGTGTCCAATGTTGCCCTTGCTTTTCTTCCAGCTCCCCACATATCTGAGAAAGGACTTTTTATTATCCTTGATCTTCTAGTCCAACCCCCTGCCATGGGCAGGAGAGAAAACTGGGCTCAAATGACCCCAGCCAGGTAAATGTCGAGCCTCCTCTCAAATACCCCCAGGGTAGGAGCCATCACCACTTCCCTTGGAAGTTGGTTCCAGATCCTAGATGCCCTGACTGTGAAGTAGTGCCTTCTAATGTCTAGTCTAAACCTACTCTCTAACAACTTATGGCCATTATTCCTTGTTACTCTGGGAGGTGGGCGGGGGAACAAGGTCTCTCCCAAACCCTGCTGGTCCCCCCTAGTAAGATCATAGACGGCCACCAGGTCCCCCCTTAGCCTTCTCTTGTGAAGGCTAAACAGGTTAAGGTCCCGTAGCCTCTCCTCATAGGGTCTGCCCTGCTGTCCCCGGATCATGTGAGTGGCCTTCCTCTCAATTGTCCGCTCCCGCACCACCTTCGCCTGAGCAGCTGATCTTGCTCACCAGGGACCTTTGCGCAGATCCCAGAAGGCACCTCAACTATCTTCAGGGTGACCCCAAAACTTTCCTGCCACGACTTTGAATGGTTCTTCAGTGGAGGGGGTCCCCTTTGAGGGTGCCTCCAGAGCTATCACGAGTCTCGGCAGACGTTCACGGGGCTCCAATCTCCCCTATACCCCGACCATGCACCACCCTTTGAGATGGGTCTCTGAGTCTTTTTGCAGCTATCCCCTACTGGTATCTGCTCTGGTCTCTGGGTTGCCTCTCGACGATGACCACCCAGGGCCCTGGCCGAACCCTGGTGGGAGGGTCTGGTGACTCTCGGCTTTTGGACTCGTCTTCTCTGATGCCCTGAGCCTTCTATGTCTGCTGGTGGTGGCCCTTGCTGTGTTCTTACGTGGTTCCTCTCTACCCCTTTGATGGGGTCCCAGCCACCCTCGCCTGGTGTTAAGGACTCCGCTAATCTACCCTCGCCAGGGGACTGAAATAGACAGGCCCTAAAAGGGGAACACTATCAATGCCCTGACCATAAACCCCTTGCCCTAAAACACCCCGACGTGAAACAAAATGAACAAAGCCAAAAACGTGACTACCAGAGAGGCGCGACAGAAAAGAACAAGGAGGGGGGACACCGAAGGAAATGGAGCACCCATGGTGAGAGCCCCGTACACCCCTAACGCCCCTAGGCTAGTGTGCCCTCTGGGCTGGGACGCGTGCTTTCACCCCAGCTGGGGTCTCTCTCTTCCCCTCCAGGCTCTGCCTCTGCCCAGGAGCTGCATCCCCCGTTGCCTCTGATTAGAGCTCCCATGCCAGCTCTCACAGTGGTCGCTGACGGTTTCTCCGCCGGCTCCTTTGATCCCCGCCGGGCTTCTCCATCACGGGGGTTCCCCGCAGTGCCTGCCACTGCTGCTGCCGTTGCCGGCCTCCCTGCCAGCTTCTCTGTTGGTGTCTTCAATCCCCACCAGTCTTCCCGGGCTCAGGGATCCTTTGCAGCTCCTGCTGCCTCCGCCACTGCCACTGCCGGCTGCTGCGGCTGGACGCCCTCTGCCCAGTGGTTCCCCCCTGGTCCTCCAGTCCTCAGCATCCCTCCTGTGCCTTCGGGTCTGCTTTTTATCTCCACCGGGTGGCGTCTCCTTGTGACGTCACCCGGTCCCAGCTGGATATGGGACCGGCTGACGAACTGCACGGGCGGTTTCCCATTGCATGTTTCCTCACTCCTCCCAGCCCCTACAACAGGTATGTTGTTGTTTTCTTTTCTTTTTACTTTGGTCTGGGGTTAGCCTCTGAGTGCAGCTTCCCCCTTTTCTGGTCCTGTGCCCCTGGGACACCCTCCTTTGGACCCTCTCAGTGCTGTTCACATCCCTCCTGAAGTGTGGCACCCAGAACTGGACACAGCACTCCAGCTGCAGCCTGACCAGTGTCGCATAGAGGGGGAAGATCACCTCCTTGGCCCTGCTTGTGATGCATCTGTGGGTACACGACAAGGTGCGGGTAGTCCTACTGACCGTGTTTTTGCATTGTTGGTCCATGTTCATCTTGGAGTCAATAATGACTCCAAGATCTCTTTCTACCACTGTGCTTTCAAGAAGGGAGTTTCCCAGCCTATAGGTATGCTGCTGGTTCCTACTGCCCAAGTGCAGCACCCTGCAATTGTCAGTATTGAATCCCATCCTATTTTCATTTGCCCACCCCTGTAACCTGTCCAGGTCTTGCTGTCGTCTGTCCTTCCCTTCTAGCATGCCCACCTCACCCCAAATCTTGGCGTCATCTGTGAATTTAAACAGGCTGCTCTGCACGCCATCGTCCAAGTCACTAATAAAGAAATTGAACAGTGCGGGCCCAAGGACTGAGCCCTGGGGGACTCCACTGCCCACTTCCCTCCAGGTCAAAAATGACCCGTCCACCACCACTCTCTGGGTACGACCCCTCAGCCAATTTGCAATCCATCTGACTGTGTAGGTATTAATGCCACAGTCACCTAGCTTTTTAATGAGAATGGGGTGGGAGACAGTGTCAAAGGCCTTCCTGAAGTCCAGAAAGACTACATCCACTGTGACACCTGCGTTCAGTGATTTTGTGACCTGATCGTAGAAGGCAATCAGGTTGGTCTGACAGGACCTGCCCCTAATGAAACCATGCTTGTTGTCCTTGAGCATCATCCCCGCTGCTGGCCCATCAGAGATGTGCTCCTTGATAATCTTCTCAAAGAGCTTCCTCAGCATTGAAGTAAGACTAACAGGCCTATAGTTGCCCGGGTCCTCCCTCTTCCCTATTTTAAAGATGGGGACCACATTGGCCCTCTTCTAGTCGTCCAGCACCTGGCCAGAGCAAAGACAAGTGCTCGTAAAGCTGTGCCAGGGGCCCCACAATAACCCCTGCCAATTCCCTCAACACCCTGGGGTGGAGAGCATCTGGACCTGCTGATTTGAACACGTCCAGCCCCTCCAGAAGTTCTCTATCTCGGTCCTCCCTGACCCTAAGCTTGGCGGAGTTTCTCCCGAGTCCATCCTGAATCTCGGTAGGGGAGTCCCAGTCCCTGCACAAGAAAATAGAGGCAAAGAAATTGTTAAAGAGGAGGGGCAGGCTGAAGTGCTCTTGGTCAGGATACGGCGGGGTCATGGGGAAAGGGACTTAACAGTGGGGGTCTACTACAGACCTCCCAACCAAGCTGAAGAGTTGGACCGCAAATTCTTGGGTCAGCTTGCGGAGGCACTAAAGGCAAGGGATATAGTTGTCATGGGTTATCTAAATTACCCAGGTGATCTAAATTGGCCGGGAACATGGAGAACCCTAACTTGGCGACTTACGCCAATATGCAACCAGCAGCCATGGCCCCTGTAGACATTCTCGGACAGAACCTACAGGTTCTTACCCAGATCCTGGACTCGCAGCAGCAGATGATGGACTGCCAGCAGGATTGGCTCAGGCACAGCCTTGTGTCTTTCAAAATGCCAAAGATGACCAGGGACGATGACCCGGAGGCCTAAATCAAGGCATTTGAATGCCATGCCCTCATGACCGGACTCGACAAAGGGTATTGGGCCAGCCAACTGGGAGCACTGGTGATAGGCAAGGCCCAGGCTGCCTACCAAGCCCTCCCAAGAGACGATGCCCGAGACTACGAACGCGTGAAGGCGGCCATCCTGTACAGATTGGAGATCGACCCAGAACATTATCGCTGACTGTTCCATGCAAAGAAAGGGCCTGATGAGAGGCAGCTGAGGGTGCTGTTACAACTGCTGCAGGATCTCCTGGACAAATGGGTAAGCCCAGCGGGGCACGATAGAGAGGCCCTGGTGGATCAGATCCTCCCCGAGCAGTTTCAAAATGACCTGGAGGAGCGGACGCAGCGTTGGGTTTGCCAGCACTCCCTATGTACATGTGAAGAAGCCCTGAAGTTGGCAGAGGCCTTCGCTGCCTCGGAGGTCAGCTACCCCCGGGAGAGGTGGAACCTGGGGCCTCTTGCGGTAGTGCTGAAAGAGCCCAAACGTAGGCATCTGCCCAACCAGGGGGCAACAAAGGACACTGTATGCTTTCGGTGTGGGCGGAATGGCCATTTTTTGAGGGAATGTCCTAGTCAGCCCACCAAGCATTGGCTCCCCGCTGATGGTCCAAGGGCACAAACGGAGAGACGGAGAGATCCCGAGGCCAGCTAGCCAATGGATTGCAGCTATGTGGTCAGGGAAGAGGATGTGACTTGGAGTCGCCCCATCGTCAAAGCCTGGGTAGAGGGACACCCCATACAAGCTACTCTGGACTTGGGATGTGCTCAGTCTTTAGTAAGGGCCGACTTGGTACAGCCTCAGGGCAGGCAAAGGGCCATCCCGGTGAAGTGGCATGCCTCCATGGGGAGGCCAAGCGAATTGAGCGACAATGGATATGCCTTCACGTAATGGAGCACCAAGGAGAACTTCTGGTGGGGACAGTGCCCCAGCTAGCCTGCAAAATGCTAGATGGTTTTTCTGGCCCGGGATGGGGGAGGAGGTGGCCCGCCAATGTGCAGCTTGTCCCGAGTGTCAGAAAATGAGGGCCAAATGCCCTGTGCGGGCTCCCCTCCAACCCATGCCCGTCATAGACGTCCCTTTCTCATGGATAGCCTTGGATGTCATAGGGCCACTTCCCTGCAGCAGCGCCGGCCATCAGTACATATTGGTCTTCGTGGATTATGCTACCCGGTACCCGGAGGCCATTCTGCTGCGAGCCGTGACCACCCCATGCATCGCCGAAGAACCGATAAAGTAGATAGCTAGGATGGGGATACCACAAGAAATACTAACCGACCAGGGGCAGAATTTTATGTCTGGAGTCCTGAGGGTAGTATGTCAGATGCTGCGGATAAAATATCTCCGTACCTCGGTCTACCACCCCCAAACCAACGGCCTGGTGGAACGCCTAAATGGAATAATAAAGCGGATATTATGGCGCTACATACAAGGGGACCCCCGGAAATGGGATCTTCTCCTTCCACTGGTGTTATTCACCATCTGGGACACACCTCAAGACAGCACAAAGTACTCCCCATTTGAATTGGTATTAGGACATTGCCCGAAGAGCCTCCTACAGAGAGAGGAATGGGAGCGGGATGTAGGACATGCCCGAGAGCCGACCACATACCAACAGGAGTTCCAACAGAAAGTAAGGATGGCCCGTGACCTAGCATGCGAGAATATGCGTGAAGCGCAGGCCGGCCAGAAGGAGAAATATGATAGTCATGCCAAAGAAAGAACATTTGAGCCAGGGCAGAAGGTGTTGGTACTCCTTCCCACTTCCACGAGTAAGCTCCTGACTCAATGGCAGGGGCCATTCGAGATAATCCGGCAAATTGGGCCAGTACACTATGAGGTGCATGGGCCCAGTCATCTTCGAGAAACACAAATTTGCCATGTGAACCTCCTCCGAGAGTGGCGAGAGCCTGAGGGGTGGGTCGCCTTTACAGATACTGATAACCTTGGATCCTGGGGGATATGTAGAGGGGCCAACCCCTCTGAAGCCGAGACCCCAATTAGAATTGGGGAAGAACTGTCCCCTTATCAGAGGCAGGAAGCCCAAGCCCTGTGTGCCTGCCTTTGCTCTATTAGGCACTCCCGAGCGGCCTTTTCCTGGGCGGTCGATCTGGTTTGTCCCGGGCCTGCGAGTGGACCCCAGAGGGTACCTCGGCTGACGTCAGAAGATCCCCTTAAATCACCTGCCACGACTTTGAATGGATCCTTAGTGGAGGGGGTCCCCTTCGAGGAAGCTCCAAGGTCGTCATGCCTCTCGGCGGGCACTCACGGGGCTCCTACCTCCCCTACACCCTGGCCAAATCCCACCTTCTGCTGCGGGTCTTCAAGCCTCTCTTTGTCACTGGCCCCTACTGGTTTCTTCTCCCAAGCCTCCTGTTGTCCCACAGCCGTGGGCCCTGGTGTCCTGGGCCAGGCTCTGGCGCGAAGGCTAAGAGGCCCTCGGTTTCCACCGACAGTGGCTCCCCATTCGCCCCTTCCACCGACCCTTGCCCCTATCCCAATACCCGCCGTGACACAACGTGAAATACCCACCACCATGACCACCGGAGAGGTATCACCGTCAGGCAAGAAGGAGCCCAAAAGGAAAATAGAGTGCCCCAGCCCGTGGGGCCCTGTGTTTCCCCGGTGCCTCAGTGTCCCCAGGCCCAGGCGCTTGTCCCCCAACTGGGGCTCTTCTCTCTCCCCTAGGCTCGGCTTCTATCCGGGGATGTATTTACGGTCACCTGAGGTCCTATAGCCAGGGCAGGCTCCTCTTGGAGACGCTGTGGGCCTCTCTGCTGGCACCTTAACTCCGCTGGCCTTTCCAGTTTGAGATCTCCCGCCACTTCCACCGCAGCTATCCCAGGTGGGGCTCCCACTGGTCTCGCTTCCATCGCCTTCGCTCTTCGCTATTCCTCAGCTCCAAGCTTCCCCGTAGCTGCTCCAGCTTCCCCGACGCTCGCTGCCTTCACTGCTTTCTCTACTCTCGCTGCTTTCGCTGCTTCCTCTGCTCTCGTCATTCACGCTGTTTTCTCCGTTCTTACTGCTTCCTCTGACGGCTTCTCTGCCACTGCGGCTCTCCCCCGCCTCCCAACGGCCGGGGCGCCCC
>NW_005841878.1:2885450-2888298 GCF_000455745.1 Alligator sinensis
TGGCTTTGTGTGTCCCGGCGGGCTCTCCGATCGCCGGCCCCACTCCTGCACCCTCGGGGCTGCCTTTTAATTCCACCGGGTGGTGTCTCCTGCTGACGTCACCCGGCCCCAGCAGAATATGAGCACAGCTAATGAACCGTGTGGGTGGTTTTCCAGCGCACGCTCCCCTGGTCCTTCCGGCCCCTGCAAACGGTAAGTTGGGGCTTTCTTCCCCTTCTGTTTTGGCTTGGGGTTCCCCTGTAACCCCAGTGTCCCCCTCTTCTAACCCGGCATCCCTGGGACACCCTGGTAAAAAAGTTCCAAGATGTGTTCCGCAAAGACCCTGGATGGTTCCGGGACACTTTCCACACTATAAAGACCCCACCCGGGGTGATAGTGAGAGAAAGGTGGCGACCCATTCCCCACCACCTCCTAGAAGCAGTCCATAAGGAGATCGACTCGATGATGGAGCAAGGGGTCATACAACCTTCAAGGAGCCCCTGGAGGAGCCCCCTGGTCCCGGTGCACAAACTGGACGAGTCTTTGAGGCTATGCGTCAATTACAGGCGGCTGAACGCCATGGCGGTCTTCGACGCATTCCCCATGCCCCATGTGGCAGAGCTAGTAGAGCACATCAGGAACACCTGATACATCACGACCCTAGACCTCACAAAGAGGTACTGGCAGATCCCCATAGCCAGAGAAGATCGGCCAAAAACTGCATTCAGGACCCCGTGGGGACTCTACAAATTCATGAGGATGCCCTTCAGGCTACATGGTGCAGCTGCGACATTTCAGTGCTTAATGGACCGAGTCTTAGCACCCCACGCCGAATACGCTGCAGCGTATATAGATGACATCATCGTATTCTCACAGACTTGGACCCAGCATAGGAGGGCCCTCAGAGCCATCCTGTCTGAATTGAGGTGAGCCGGACTAACAGCAAACCCTCAGAAGTGTGCTCTTCCCCAAAAGGAGACCAAATATTTGGGGTTTTTGGAGGGGCCCTATTACACACTTGGCAGACAAGGTGGAAATAATCCATAATTTTACCGCCCCCCAAAACTGCCACCAGCTCAGGTCATTCCTAGGGTTAACTAATTATTATCGATGGTTTGTACCCCATTTTTTAGAGCTTGCTGCACCCCTATCGGAGACTCTTAAAGGACGGAAGACAGGGGCTATAAGGTGGATGGAAGAAATGTCCCAAAATTTTGCTAACAGGGCTCTGTGTAAGGATGTCATAATACAAGCACCTGACTTCTGGAAACCTTTGATCTTATAGACCGATGCCTCAGAGATGGCGGTGGGAGCCATTCTCACCCAGGAGGAAGAGGGGACTGAGACCAGTTGTTTATGCCAGCCGCAAGCTACTACCAGCAGAAACGAGGTACGCAACGATAGAACGCGACTGCCTGGCAATCCGGTGGGCAGTGGACCATTTCAGGTATTACCTGATGGGCAGAGAGTTTAAACTGGTGACAGACCATGCCCCCCCTGAGATGGCTGAGCATGGCTAAGACAGACAACGCCCAGATTACACAGAGGGCTTTAGCTCTTCAACTGTATAAATTCCGCATAGTACACCAGCCAGGAAAAGCTAATGCAGTGGCGGATTTTCTATCCAGGTGTGGAGGTGAGGCCCGGACCAGCGACCCAAAAAGCCAAACCAAGGGGATCACCAGCCTGACAGGTATGGCCCAAAGACGGGACAACGAAGCGCCCCAAGGCATCTTTGGGGGGGGTTGTGTCCCAGGGGTTGTGTCCCAAGTGATGATCACTTTCCCCACAACCCCCCTGTATCCTGACCCAGAGCACTTCAGCCTGCCCCTCCTCTGACCCCATCCTCCTGGTTGAGGATGTGTATTGCTCTTTGACGTACAGCGTCACACCCCCGCCTTTCCTCCCTATTCTATCCCACCTGTACAGCCTATAGCCCTTAATGTTGACTGCCCAGTCGTGGGATGAATCCCACCAGGTTTCTGTGAGCCCTACTATGTCTGGGTTTGAACTAGCTATCCGGAGGGTGAGTTCCTCCTGCTTATTCCCCATACTATGAGCATTGTTATAGAGGCATTTAAGGCCTTGAATTGGTGCGTATGCCACCCCCCAATTCTCAGGATTATCTGGACCCCTGCTGCTTTCCTGGGTACTCCTTGTGTATGTCACCTGTCTTGGTTGGGAGGTGTCCTCACATCTTCCTGTGGCCCCATCTCCCGGCGAAGCTATTTTAAAGCGCGCCGCACGAGATCAGCCAACGCTTGCCTTTAGGAGAGCGGTGTAGCCCATCTCACCCTAGCAATTCTCTTGCACGAAAGTGTGGGTCGTTATCCAGGAACCCGGGGCCTGCCTGGTGGCACCAGCTCCGTAACCGCTGGTTTACCTCGCCAATGCAGGCCTCATGTTGCCACCCACGCCTACTCACCAAGAGAATAGAGGAGAATACCACCTGTGCCCCCCGTCTCCTTGAGCTTGTCTCCCAGGGCCTCGAAGTCCTTCATGATGCGGTCTGGGTTTCCTCTGGCCACGTCATTTGTTCCCACGTGGATGAGAACCATGGGGTACTGGTCTGAGGGTCGAATGTAGGCCGGGATCTTCTCTGTGATGTCCCGAATAAGGAGCCATGCTCCTTATTCATGTGGGCACCAATGACACTGCTCAGAGCACTCCCAGCCAAGTCATGAGGCGCTACAGGGATTTGGGAGCGGGGCTTAAGGGTCTGGGGGCACAAGTAGTGTTCTCGTCGATCCTCCCAGTCTCAGGCTATGGGCTGAGAAGGGACAGGAGGATCTATGTGGTCAACCAAAGACTGCAGCGCTGGTGTTGTCAGGAAGGCTTTGGCTTTCATGACCACAGCCCGCTCTTTGGC
>NW_005841878.1:2890606-2909353 GCF_000455745.1 Alligator sinensis
GTGGCTAGTAAAGCGACCAAAACGCTGGCTTGCATCCATAGATGCTTCTCAAGCAAATCCCGGGACATCATTCTCCCCCTGTACTCGGCCTTAGTGAGGCCGCAGCTGGAGTACTCTGTCCAGTTTTGGGCTCCACAATTCAAAAAGGATGTGGAGAAGCTTGAGAGAGTCCAGAGAAGAGCCACGCGCATGATCAGAGGTCAGGGAAGCAGACCCTACGATGACAGGCTGAGAGCCCTGGGGCTCTTTAGCCTGAAAAAGCGCAGGCTCAGGGGTGATCTGATGGCCACCTACAAGTTAATCAGGGGTGACCATTTATCAGGGGTGACCACCAGTATCTGGGGGAACGTTTGTTCACCAGAGCGCCCCAAGGGATGACGAGGTCGAATGGTCACAAACTACTTCAAGATCGTTTCAGGCTGGACATAAGGAAGAACTTCTTTACTGTCCGAGCCCCCAAGGTCTGGAACAGCCTGCCACCGGAGGTGGTTCAAGCGCCTTCATTGAACACCTTCAAGATGAAACTGGATGCTTATCTTGCTGGGATCCTATGACCCCAGCTGACTTCCTGCCCTTTGGGCGGGGGGCTGGACTCGATGATCTTCCGAGGTCCCTTCCAGCCCTGATGTCTATGAAATCTATGAATCTGAGCCCCAGGCATGAAGCAGACCTCTCATACCATGGGGTCGGGTTGGCAGATGGGACACTCCAGTCCCCTTAGGATGGAGTCCCCCGATGACGAGGACCTGGCATTTCCTTCTCCTGATATTCCCTCTCTGCACTGTCTGTGTCATATGTGGAGTGGCGTCATCCCCGCTGGAGGCATCCCCTTCGTCCTTCTCTGTCATGGTTGCCAGGGCCTTGTACCTGTTCCTCAGTTGTACCTGGGGAGCCTCTACCACGCTAGCCTGAGCAGCCCTGGATCTGGTGGATACCTTCTGCCAGTCCTGTGTTGAACTTGTCTCCTGGGGGGACCGTACTCTGGACGACTGGTCCTGCAGTGAACAGAAATATGAGTCAATTTCATCCTCTGCAGCCCTGATCCCCTGCAGCCTGCTCACTTCAGCCTGGAGCTCCCGTACCTGCTCCTCCAGAGCCCTAAGTTGGGCACAGGAGGGACAGGCAAGGGAACCACCAGGACCCCTCCCCCCGCATTGACTGCCAGGACCCCACCGAGCCTCCCCCACAGACAGGGTGGCAAGGGGCTGCCGACCCTACCAGGAGCTCTGTCTGAGTGGAGGCCTCAGAAGAACCCACAGCAGGTGGTGCCGCTGGGGTGGGGCCCCTAGCAGCTGTGCTCCGTGTCCACACCATGTCTGCAGAGCTGAGTCTACTACTTTTGCTTGTTGGAGGTGCCCTTCTGGGCCACTACCATGCGCCCGCCTTACATGAACACCGGCGCAAATGCTGGAGCACCTTTACAAAGCGTGCCTATTTGCACACACTGTTCGTGCACACTGCCCGCACACAGCTCGGGAGCGCAGCACTCCATTGGCTGAACTAAGAGGGATCCAAAGGGCAATCCCCTTCGGATCCGCCTCAGCTGCGCCAGTACCCTCTGCTCCACTTACCTTAGGGGGATCAGCTGCTGCTGCCTCCTGCTGCCTGTTGCCTCCGCCACCAAGGTAAGGGGTCATATGTGTGTGTGGGGCACATGTGCACCCTGCTCCCTCCGCTCCTGACCTCCAACTGCTGGGGGTTCCTTCAAACCACGGCTTTTTAAAGCCCACAGTTTGAAATTCCCATGGTTGGCCCTACAGCCAATCAGGCGTCCCGACTAAACTGGAAGTGCCTGCCGGCAGCCCCACCCACTACTGACCCTCCTGCTGGGATCCTGGGGTTCCTGGGGTGGCAGGCACCACCACCCCAAGGGACTATCCTGGGGCTGCTCCCCTGCTTGGGGGCAACAGTCCCCTCTAGCCCTCCCCCAGCCCACCTGCGCTGCCCACGCGTGGCTCAGGAGCACAACTCCCTGTCGGCTGAACTAAGAGGGATCTGAAGGGCTTCCCCTTCAGATCCGCCTCAGCTGCGCTGGCACCCTCTGCCCCACTTACCTTAGGGGGATCAGCTGCTGCTGCCCCCTCCGCTGCCACCTCTGCCAATTGATGCCTGCTGCCTCTGTCGCCGAGGTAAGGGATCACACATGTGTGTGGGCACACGTGTGCCCTGCTCCCTCCGCTCCTGGCCCCCAAATGCCATGGGGTCCCTTAAAAATTAAGAAAAATAATATTTATCTGCCCCTGGCTGCCTGTCAAAGATTACAAGAGACAAGGGCAGTAGGACCCAGGGGAAGCCAGCAGGATGACACCAGCAAGGTGAGCCCAGCCCCGCCCCATCCCACCCTACCCCCCCAGCCCCCTTCTACCCTTCCCCACTACAACTGGAAGTTTCTGCCTGCTGCAGCTTTCACTGCTTCCCTGCATGCCAACCAGCTGCTCCAGCACCACATGGCCCCTGGGCTCATCGCCGGACCACGGGAGCATGGAGATCATGCAAGTACCCAGGGCCAGGAGTGGGAGGTGGTGTGTGTGTGCACATGTGTGTGTGCACGTGTGTGTGCGCACTTGTGTCCCTGCAATGAGGAAGGGGGAGAGAGAGAGAGAGAGCAATGAGGGAGGGACAGACTCTGTGTGTGTGTGTGTGTGTGTGTGTGTGTGTGTGTGTGTTCATAGGGTGAGTCCCACACCCCACCCCACCATACACATGCACCCATATGCCCCTCACATCTGCCATACATGCAGACCCCCACACTCCCTCACACAACCCAGCCACCCTCCCTCCACACACAGCCTCCACAAACCCCATACCCACCTACACCCCATATACCCACACACACACCCACATGCTCCCACACCCCACACCCATACTCCTATCCACCCGTCACAGACACACGCACCCTCACACACCCACAGCCCCACACAAACCTATACCAATGCCCCTCACCCCCCACAATATACAAGAATAAGATTTCATTTTAAGCTATTGTGTGATCACCCCTAAGTACACTACACAAACACATGTAAATCAGGACAACAATATTTTTTTAAATCAAATTAATGAATGCTGTAGAGGTTTGATTTTTAGAATAAAATTTGGTATTTTTCTGCTTCTGAGATGGCAACATGTCTTCCTAAAAGGATTATTTCTGGGGGCAAGGGGAGAAACTTCTGGTGGCAAAGGTCAGGTGTTATGGAGCAGGACTTCTGGTCCCAAGATGGTGATTAGGGTGTGGGGCACCCATCAAGGGGCGGGGCTACCCATGCGGCCCTCGATGGCTTGCCAAAACTCAGTAAGCGGCCCTTCACCCAAAATAATTGCCTAGCCCTGGGTTATAGGGTTAGGGCAAGAGTACAGTTCAGTGTTAACACTATTACAGCTGCTTTCAAATAAATACCAGTGTTGGGCAAGTGTTATCCTATAACCAGGGTAAGAGGGATATGTACCTATCTCTCATGTCCTTATTATGGGATAAAACTTGCCAAAATCTGGTGTCAATTTGAGAGCAGCAATGATACGGTTTACACTGGATTGTATCCCCTTCCCCTCACCCTTGCTGGCAGGGAGAAAGAAGCTGGCAGCCATCCATTAGCACAGTGTCTTTATGATTCTACACCTTCATGCAGTCAAGTTCTAGCTAAGAACAATCTGCTTACCTGCTTAAGAGATGCTCCCCAATTTTGGGGGGCTGAATTTGGGTAAACAGTGTGTGTGTTATACAAGTAAATACAGTAAAAGAAAAACATTAAAAGCTAGATTTTGGCCTTCAGTACTGTCCTGTGTAAGGAGGAACTCAAGGGTAAGACAATGACCAAAGAAACACAATTCTTGTCAACCCTCCACCTCTTTTCAGGAAAAGAATTCTGTTGTTTTCCATTCCTCACAGCAGATGTCTTCTCAGTTGGGTGGCCTGGCTGGTACAACGGGGCTCTGTTTAAACTGCACTCCTCTTCACTCACTTCCTATCCTCCTGCATGGTTAGAGAGGGAGCACATTAGAAGAGGATGTTACATTTTAGAATGTATAGGGAGTTGTATTTCCCCTAATACCTTTGTATGACTATATACAACTGGAACACAGCTTGGCACTGTGTTTTCCAAGGTCAGTTTCTGCCACCCTTACTCACATTGAGTAATACTGTGTGCTATAACTGGGCCCTTCAGTGGGCTATTTACAGAATAAGTTGTTTTCTATTCATGACAAAGGATTTTGGATTAGACTCAATGGAGCACTTAGATGGTGTAAATTGGCATAACTCCATTCTCTTCAACTGAAGATCTGCCCCAGTGTGAGTGTGTGATCGACTCTGGCCCCAAACTATTAAAATGCATACATTAGAGAAAGAAAGAACTATCATGTATAAAGCATATAGTCAATAAAGATATTCTAGACTATTACAACAATAAAGAATCCCTGGCAGATGTTTCTCTAGGTGACTCTTAGACTAGTGTGTGTTATGAACAGTAATCCTTTTCTACAATCTAATCTTCAATACTCATACAAAGGACCACTTCGCTGTTTTTCTATGAGCTTCCCTCAACTTGATTTTGGTTCAAGTACTGTTGGCAACCCAGTAACTAAAATTATATTTTGAAATAAAAATCAAAGACATGTTCTTGTCTGGCTCAGTTTCTTTTCTTCTGTTCCAGCCTACATTCCACACAGAGAATAAGGCTTTTTGCATGTGTAGCTAATATGGTGTATTTTGGTAGCGTTTTGTTAGAAGCACAGAATAAGAGACCTCAGGGGTCATTTAGTACTACTCCCTGAAGTGATGCAGGATTCCCTGTTCCTAAATCCTAATTTGTTGTCTACAGCTCAGATCTGCTTATCAAAATATATTGAGTTTTAATCCAATCCTCCAAACCATTTGCAACTAGCTCCTACCTGTTTTTGTTTTGTCTGTATATTGGATAAGTAGTTTTCTATTCCTGCATCCAACTCATTGACAAAAGTGTTAAACAAGGTTGGACCTAGAAGAGACCCCCATTTAACCACATTGAAGATTATTTTGTGTTTGACATGGTTATTGTTTGTATAATTTATGGTGTACTAATTATATATCCGTTACATAATTACATCTAGCCCCCTGGATCCTTCTTAACTGAGCTGGCAGGGAGCTGTGCTCCTGAGCCATGTGTAAACAGAGCATGCAAGCAGGCGTGCTCTGTAAGGGTGTGCCAATGTTTGTGCTAGGCAGGCACACAGGAGTAAGCCAGGAGGGAGTCTCCAGCAGGGAAGAGAGGAAGACTCGGAGCTCCACGGACATGATAAGAATGCAGCAAGCTGCTGCTAGGGACCCTGCCCCAGCGGCATCACCTGCCCTGGACTCCTTTGAGGTCTCCACCCAGATGGAGCCCATGGTGGGGTCGGTGGCACCCAGCCCCCCTGTCTGTGGGGGCTGCCTGGCACAGGCCATGCGGTCGAGGGCGGGAGAGGGGTCTGGGGGCTCTCTCGCCTGTCCCTCTTGTAACCACCTACTGGCCCTGGAGGAGAAGGTGAGGGAGCTCCAGGCCAAGGTCAGCAGGCTGTGGGGGATCAGGGCTGCAGAGGACAAAATTGACAGTTATTTCCATTCTCTGCAGCGTCAGAAATCAAGTGGAGAGGCCCCCCAAGTAGGATGCACTACCATGCAGAGGTATGGCAGAAGGTACTCACCAGAACAAGGCCTGCCCAGGCTAGCGCAGTGTCAGCTCCCCAGGTAAAACTGGGGAGCAGATACGAGCCTTGGGGGAGGGGGCTGATGCAGATGCCTCCGGAGGAGATGGAGCCACTCCAAGCAATGCATGGACTGAGCAAGGATGGAACGCCAAGAAGAGAAGACACAGAGTCCACGTCATCAGAGATTCTGTCCTGAGGGGAACAGAGGGACCTATCTGTTGCCCCGATCCCATGGTACGTGAGGTCTGCTGCTTGCCTGGGGCCCAGATTCGGGATGTCAAGGAGATGATCCCAGACTTTATCCAACCCTCTGACCAGCACCCCATGGTCCTGATACATGTGGGAATGAATAATGCGTCCAAGAGCAGTCCAGACCGCATCATGAAGGACCACAAGGCTCTGGGGGCCAAGTTCGGGGTGGGGGGGGGCACAGGTGGTATTCTTCTCTATTCTCCCAGTGAGTAGACATGGATGGTGCCATGAGGTCTGCATCGGTGAGGTCGACCAGCAGCTTTGGAGCTGGTGTTACCAAGCAGGCTTTGGGTTTCATAGATTCATAGATGCTAGGGTCGGAAGGGACCTCAATAGATCATCGAGTCCGACACCCTGCATAGGCAGGAAAGAGGGCTGGGTTCAGATGGCCCCAGCTAGATGCTTATCTAACCTCCTCTTGAAGACCCCCAGGGTAGGGGAGAGCACCACCTCCCTTGGGAGCCCATTCCAGACCTTGGCCACTCTAACTGTGAATAAGTTCTTCCTAATGTCTAGTCTAAATGGGTTCTTCGACAATGACCCGCATTTCCATGCAGGGGGCATGCTCAGGTGGGATGGGTTTCATCTTTCCCCAAAAGGTAAACTTGTCTTTTCTTCCAGGTTGGCTGACCTCATATGGCGGGCCTTAAACTAGTCTCACTGGGGGACAGGGCCACAGAGGCACAGGAGGACACTTCACCATCAAGCCAGGTGTTGAGCACAGAAAGTACCCAAGTAAGTGACAGGGGCCATGATAGACTTAGGAACAAGGGGGCGACACAAACACCCAAAGGAGGTCTTAAATGCCTCTACACTAACACTAGAAGTATGGGGAATTAGCAGGAGGAGCCTGCCCTCCTGCTAGCTATCATAAATCCAGACATAGTAGGAATCACAGAAACTTGATCTACGACTGGGCAGTAGATATTAAGGGCTGCAGGCTACAGGTGGGACAGAGCAGGGAGAAAAGGAGGGGGTGTAGCACTCTGTCTCAAGGAGCAATACACATCCTCGATGAGCAAGTTGGGGTCAGAAGAGGGGCTGACTGAGGCGCTCTGGTTAAGAATACAAGGGGGTCGTGGGGAAAGGGACTTATCAGTGGGTGTCTATTACAGACCGCCCAACCAGGGGGAAGAGCTGGACCAGGAATTTTTAGGACAGCTTGTGGAGGCTGCCAAGTCAAGAGATATGGTAGTTATGGGTGACCTGAACTACCCAGACATCTGCTGGGAAGAGCAGTCAGCTAGGTCTAACCACTCGCATAGATTCCTAGCCGAGGTACCTAACTGAGCCAAGATACCTCCACCTAACTCAGGAGGTGCACAGTCCCACCAGGGGAAATGCTCTGCTGGATCTAGTCCTTGCCACAGGCAATGAAATTCTTTGCCTCTATTTTTCTGAGCAGGGACCAGGACATCTCCCCCACCAGGAGTATAGAAGGACTCAGGGGAGGCACCACCAGGCCCAAGGTTAGGGATGACATAGTTAGGGAACTTCTGGAGGGGCTGGATGTGTTCAAATCAGCAGGCCTGGATGCTCTTCATCCAAGGTTGCTGAGGGAATTGGTGGGGGTCATTGCAGGGCTCCTGGCACAGCTATACAAGCCCTCATAGAACTCTGGTCAGGTGCCAGATGACTGGAAAAAGGCCAATGTGGTCCCCATTTACAAGAAAGGGAGAAAGGAGGACCCAGGTAACTACAGTGCTGTCAGTCTTACCTTGGCCCTGGGGAAGATCTTTGAGAAAATGATCAAGGAGCACATCTGCGAGAGACCAGCAGGGGAGATCATGCTCAGGGGGAACTAACATGGGTTCATTAAGGGAAGATCCTGTCAGACTAATCTTATTTCCTTTTACGATCAGGTCACAAAGTCCTTGGATGAAGGCATGGGGGTGGATGTCGTTTTCCTGGACTTTAAGAAGACCTTTGACACTGTCTCTCACCCCATTCTCATTAAAAAAAAACTAGGTGACTGAGGCATTGATGCCTACACAATCAGATGGGTGGCTAATTGGGTGGACAGTCGCACACAGAGAGTTGTGGTGGATGGGTAGTTTTCGACCTGGAGGGATGTGGGCAGTGGGGTTCCCCAGGGCTCGGTCCTCGGGCCCATACTGTTCAACATCTTTATCAACGACTTAGACGAGGGCGTGGAAAGCACATTGTCCAAGGTCGCTGATGACACCAAGGTGTGGGGTGAGGTGGGCACACCAGAAGGGAGGGACAGAATCCAGCTAGATCTGGACAGGTTACAGAGATGGGCAGATTAGAATAGGATGGAATTCAATGCGGACAAGTGCAGGGTACTGCATTCAGGGAGAAGAAACCGGCAGCATACCTATAGGCTGGAGAACACCTTTCTCGTCAGGACAGAGGTGGAAAGCGATCTTGGAGTCATTGTTGACTCCAGGTTGAACATGAACCACCAATGCGAGGAAGCTGTCAGCAAGGCTAACCACACCTTGGCATGCATCTACAGATGCATCACAAACAGGTTCAGGGAGGTGATCCCCCCCTTCTATGCAGCATCGGTCAGGCTGCAGTTGGAGTACTGCGTCCAGTTTTGGGTGCCGCACTTCAAGAGAGATGTGGCTAGCATTGAGAGGGTCCAGAGAAGGGCCACTCACATGATCAAGGGGCAGCAGGGCAGGCCATACGAGGAGAGACTAGAGGGCCTGAACCCATTCAGCCTCCACAAGAGAAGGCTGAGGGGGGATCTGGTGGCTGTCTACAAATTCACCAGGGGGGATTAGCAGGGAATAGGAGATGCCCTGTTCCCCAGGGCACCACACAGGGTAGCTAGGAATAACGACCAGAAGTTGATAGAGACCAGGTTCAGGCTAGACATCAGGAGGTATTACTTTACAGTTAGGGTGACTAGCACCTGGAACCAACTTCTAAGGGAAGTGGTGCTCGCCCCTACCTTGGGGGTCTTTAAGAGGAGGCTGGACAGACATCTGACTGGGGTCATATGACCCCAGCATCTGTTCCTGCCCAAGGCAGGGGGTCGGACTTGATGATCTGTTTAGGTCCCTTCTGACCTTAGCTACTATGATACTATGATATATCTCCAACTGGCTTTTGAGAATGGCCTGTGGACTGTATCAAAAGCCTTTCTAAAATCCAAGTATACTATGCCCACTGTATCACTCCAACTTCACTCCTTTAAGGCTAGCTTCTTTTGGTAACACTTATGAAACACGATTGAGTCATGCTTTGTCATCTGCAGGCAGTTTTTATTTTAAATATTTTTTTAAAACATTAAAAAAATATTAAGTAAAGCAGATGGATTTCCTATAGGATTTCTCAATTTGAAAGCAAATAAAATGATGTTAGCACAGAAAAAACAGCTAAAAAGAAGCAAATTTGAAATGTAAGTATAAAGGATAGGTGTTTTTACTGTGCATAATGCACTAGTTAGCATAAGTATATCTAGTGTAATGAAGAAAAGCATGCTTACTGTCCAGACAGATGCACTTCATACCCCAGAAAAAATATAGCTGCAACACTTGTAGTTGAAGTAATACTATTTAGCTCAGAAATTACACTGAAAACTCTTGCAGCATCAGGCTTCCTCACAAGATTTTTTATCCAGAACAGAAATATTGTGAAAATAACACTTTTTTTAGAATATCTGTTCCTTCAGGGGGGAGGGAGTTCACTTCTGAATTCTAGTTTATTTGTCTGTGGGTACTATATGAGTGTGAGTGAGTATTAACCTGAGTGTCCTGAACAAGGTTTTATTCAGATAATTACAGTTTTCAACCTGGAATTTCCTTTTCAGTGGGATACAGTATTTTTCTTTGCTTCTTATCCTAAACTGTAATTTAACAATGTTGTGGGCCGTTAAACAGCCTTCTTTCAGTTCAATAGATCTCTTTGGATCCCTTATCTGTTGTACTCCACAAGGATCCTGTAGTGTTTAATTAAGTAATATTTATAAATTTATTTTGTATCCCTGGATTAATCCATGCAAATCACTTTGGTATTTTGGAGCTACAGAAGCGCAAAGCATTATTACAATATTTTATTATGGAATGTTCTCAGAGCACTGATTTTTGTCTGACAAGTCTTACTAGTGCTTTAAAAGGAAGGCAGCTGCTGTTGTTCATCCACAAGTATTTTAAAATTAGATTTTTTTGTAAATGTGCATTTGAATAAAATATAATGCAACATTCAATGTAACACTAATAATATATTCTGTAATCCTCACTCATGTAAAGCAGTAGGTACTTATATGAATGGCCTTAATGAACAAAATGCAGCTACTTGCATGAGTAGGCATTCTCATTGTGAGTAACACAACAATGACAGCAGAATCTGGACTTAAGCTGGAAAAATCAGTCAATGCAGCTTCTTCCATTGTGGAATTGTCCCTGGCATTCCTCTAATCTCACGTGTTTGTTTTTTTTCACTTCCCCACAGTCCAAGTTGTTTCTCCAAATACATATAGCTGCATCTTCTCCTGTTTTACCTTATCCATTGTCAAAGAACATCAGCAGTAGCTTCAGAAAATGTTTAAATTTCCTAAACAAATCATCATAAACTGGAAGAAGGCTAAGGTGTTATGCACATTTTTAAAGATGCCTATACTTTTAATTTATCATGTGTGTTTTAATTTGGATTTACTAATTGAAAGAATAAGCAAACAATGTGCTCTTCTTCCCTATGTTTATGTGAATCAATGAACAGAAAAATGATTAGGTAGGGACATTTTTATTGATTTCAAAATAGGTTTTACAATGACAAGTAATTATTTCTGTAGGTTTAAAAATTAATCATATGTGTTCATATAGAGTAAGTAATTATAATACTGTCGAGATTTGCAGTGGTATTATGGACCTTTGGTAGAAAATAGTGGTGTAAACTATTTTCTACCAAACTATATATACTGCTAAATATATAGGTCTGTACATATGGTTATATTTATGGCTCTCCATTTATGCAAGTAATAATACATTTGCACATAGTTAAGCTCCAGACCGTCCTGGCCTGGCTCCTTTGGGACAGAGGGAAATTGTGAGTAGTCTGCAGTTTCGTCCACAGCACCCCTACCAGCTAGCAACCCCCTTCAAGTGGAGAAGGGAGTACAAATCGTACACACACACTTTCCAATACAAGACATTCTTCCTCATCCCCAGGTAGCCGAAATCCCCAGGTAAGAGGGAGAGGTGAGTGGACGCAGGGCCTGTCTGTGCCGACAGCCCCTCTCGCGCGCGCGCGTGTGAGAGTGTGTGCCGACAGCCCCTCTCGCGTGTGTGTGTGTGTGTGTGTGTGTGTGAGTGAGTGCGTGTGTGTGTGTGTGTTGACTCCAGTTGACTCCAACACACACATCCCCTGTGCTCACCCGTGACCCGTGCCTGGCGCAACCCCGCCCCAGGGGCTCTCGGAACGCGGTGACGTATCGGCGCGGGTGGGGGAGGGCAGCGCGCTTGCTCGCTCGTCCGCTCTCGTTTGTTTTGGTCCCTCCTCGGCTGCTATCGGGCTTTTCGCGGCCCTGTCATGGCGGAGGCCGGGGCCTCGTCCGAGAGGCTGCGCTATGTTGAGTACAGCGGCAGGAGCCGCGCAGGCGAGCCCGACGTGGGCCGCGGGCTGGTGAGTGGCGCACGGTCCTGCCCGGGCCCGGACGGGCTTGGGCGCATCTCAGCCAGTGCTGGGGGCGGGCTGGAGACAAGCGCGAGGGCCGGGGCGCAGCCGGTTCCCGGGCGGGGGGAGCTCCTGTCCGCGCCCCCGCTCCAGCCTGGGAAACGCCGCTCGTTTCACTGCGGGGCGGTGCTGCCCGGCCCGGGGTACGGTCATTTCACCCCTTTTAGGATGTGTGATCAATAATAGCACAAGTACTCGAGCTGTAGCATCATTTTTGAGGCAGCATACACGATACCCAGGTCAGTCTCAGAGAGTCTTAACCTACTTTGGGGCTTTTTAAAAAATTAATGTACTTCGTGTTCCAGGTCAAATCGGCTCCAGACCATATGGATGGAACAGAAGTCAATGGGCATTTTATACACAGAGCTTTTTGTCCCACAGCGGGCTGGGTATCTGGTGGGTTGGAGCAGCCTCCATTAGTTGTGTTTGCTCCACGCACGAGCTGACCCACACTGCGCTGCTTCGTGCGCAGTTGTATAAGTGGCGAAATGTGAGTCAGCACGCAGAAAATGGCAGCGGCGTGCTTTTGAACTAAAACGTCTCCGATGTGTCTTAGTTCCACAGTGCGCTGCCACCACTGTCAACACGGACGCATCTTTTGCTGCTCGTACGACGTCACATGCCGCAGCTCTGGGGACTTTTAAAAGTGCCCAGGGCTGTGGCACAGCCATGTGTACAAATGCGCAGTGGTTCCAAAAATCACATCAGTGGAGCAGGCAGAACTCACTTGTTCTAAACACCATGTATGGTACTACAATGGGCCAGCATCCTCCATCCCAGGCTCTCACCCTGGGACTTCAGATACTTCCAAATCCATTGGCAGGCATCCTATGTGCAAGCCCAGAAGTCTTGGGATTTGGATGCCCCCACACTTGATCTGAGCTTGCTGTCAGCATTTTCTTATGACTGCTTGCCTCAAAATAAAGGCTTCAACTTCAGTGACCCAGTTCTTACTCACTCGCTTGTGATTTTACAGTGAGCAATATAAAGTAAATAAGACATTTGCATGCTTATTTACATATTTTTCAGCATACAATAGTTTTTCAGCAAATACAATCATTTTGAGCTTACAATATGATAATTTCACATTGAAGACCAGGCAATGCTGCTAAGGGGCCCAGGCAGCATGGACAGGCCCCTCTTTGCTCTGCTCTCTGAGGAGCTGTTTGGTATTTCCATCACCTTTGTGCTCCCTACACTTCTCTGGAATCACAGCAGAGCAGATTCTGCAGGGAAGGGTCACTCACTGAACGCCCCTTTGCTCTTGCGGTGGTGCCCTCCATCTCCCTGTGTTTCCCACCCTTTAGAGAGGAAATGCTTTTTCACACTACAGCAAAGCTGTGGAGTTCAACCAGTGGCTGTAGGTTTTGACGGTAGTCTTATGTAGAGCGTGGGCAATGGCTGTATGGGATGGTTTGGATAGGGGTGGTTGTGCCTAAGGCAGGGGGTTGAACTGGATGACCTCTGGAGGTCCCTTCTGGCCCTAGTTCTCCAGGACTGTGACTATGATGTGCTGAGAACTTGGGATATTCATAACAGTGCACTGGGCTGCATTAGTAGGAGTGTTGCCAGCAGCTTGAGGGAAATGATTGCTCCCCTCTGTTCAGCACTGGTGAGTCCACATCTAGAGTACTGTATTGTTTTGGGCCCCACTATAGAAAGCATGTAGACAAATTGGAGAGAGTCCAGCAAAGGGCAACGAAAATGATTCAGGGGCTGGGGCACCTGACTTCTGAGGCGGGGCTGAGGGAACTGGGCTTATTTAGTCTGCAGAAGAGAAGACTTGGAGGAGAGCTTTTAAGTACATGGTGGAGGGAGAGGTTCCAAAGAGAATGGAGCTAGACTGGTCTCAGTGGTAACAGATGACAGAACAAGGAGCAATGGTCTCAAGTTCCAGCAAGGGAAGTTTAAATTAGATATTAGGAAAAAGTTTCTCACTAGGAGGGTAGGAAAGCACTGGAACAGGTTACCCAGAGAGGTGGTGGATTCTCCATCCTTGAAGATTTTTAAGACCCAGCTAGAGAAGGCCTTGACTGGGATGATCTAGTTGGGGATGGTCCTGCTTCAAGCAGGGGGTTGGACTAGATGATCTCCTGAGGTCCCTTCCAACCCTCATTTTTTATGATTTCCAGGGTAGCAGGGCAGCCAGTGGTGCCTCCAGATTCCTGTGAATACCCCCACTCTGCGCACTTATTTTGAACCTCTGACCTTCACTCCCATCCCTGTTTTATCTTATTTGTTCCAAGCAATCAGGGATGTGTTCTTAGTAGCCCCCTCATGAAGGGAACTTGTAGCACTGCTTGGTGGGCTTTGGCCCAAGTTCTGGGATGACACCTCAAAAGCCAGGCCCTTTGAAGAGTGCACAAGGTGCACGGACATAAGCAGAGAATGGCAGGCCCTTCTTGAGTGTGTCCCTGGCCTTGCCAGTCCCCCATGCCCACTGCCTGACCCCTCTGAAAGAAGGTCACCACTGTCACAGATCAACCTGTTTTTGAATTTGGGTGCTATTCAATTCACAGAAGATACAGTGTGGGGAGGGAATTTGTGTGGCTGGAGTCACGCTCAACCCTGTTTGTGTGTTTTTGGTCCCTCCTTGCACACCTTCCAACCCAGGAGGGAGCCTCGAGGCCAGTGAGCCTGAAAAGGTAGAGAGCCACTGAAGTAAGCAGGTGTCAAGCTTAAAACAAGCCAAAGAAAGTTGTTTTTTTTTTCACATAGCATGTCATTGAAGCGTGGAACTCATCTCCACCAGATATTGTGGCAGCTGCCAGTTTAGCCAAATTCAGGAAGGGATGGGACAAATTCTTGGAGAGACTGTTGGGGGGGAAGTTGCTTCAATTGCTAGTGAGTATGGTAGCTAGGGATACAGCCTCTGAATTAGAACTTCCTAGACCTATAAACCCCCCTTGATGAGGGGGCTGCTAAGGGCACATCACTGATTGCTTGGGGCAACTAAAGGACGAAATATGGATTGGAGCAAAAGTCAGCAGTTCAAAATTAGTGCGCGGAGGAGGGGACACCAAGCAGAGCACACCGGACAGTGCCCACTGGCCCTTAAATGCATTCAAGGAGCCAGTGGACTGTATGAAACAGGCTGGTTTGTTGTGCCACTTAGCCCATCATGGGAAACTATGAGCCTCCCTTAAGAAGGGAGGCTACTGAGGACACATCAACTAAATATGCAGGACAACAAAAACAGGAACGGGCGTGAAGTCATAGGTTAATAAGTAGGGCTTCAGAAGCAGACACCAAGCAGAGCACACCGGAGAGTGCCTACCGACACTCAAACTCATCCAAGGAGCCAGAATGCTGGGCCAGATGACACAGACCTATTCAATGTACCTTGACACGATCATGGGCTGTTGCCCATCACGGGAACTGTAAGCCTTCCTGAATAAGGGAGGCCACTGGGGACACATCAACTGATTATGTGGGACAACAAAAAAGAAAACAGGAATGGGAGTGAGGTCATAGGTTAAAAAGTCAGTCATCAGAAGGAGACACCAAATGGAACACATCAGCCAGCACCTACTGGCCCTCAAACGCATCCAAGGAGCCAGGATACTGGGCCAGATGAACTTATGGTCTGACCCAGTAAGTGGCAGTTCTTATGTTCGAACATACCCTCTCATCTTTTGCTCCTATCATTTTTTATTTATGGAGGGAATACATTTTCTTATAATAAAAGGGAAAGTATTTTTTTAATTACTTTTCAGTGAAAGAGGCAAGGATTTCTTAGGGTGATAGTTTTGTTGGACCAAATTAATGTAACTTTTCAATACCAATTATTCATCCATTGTTACAGGCTAAAATTAAATAAGCTTATTTTTCCCTACTCTTCATTTTGTGCATTAGATAGTTTGAATGTAGGAAACTTCACTCTTTGTTTGTTTTTTTGTGTAAGCGTAAGGCTTTGTACTGTCTGGCAGTTGTATCAGAAGTTCTTAGTGAACTTACTGGGCATGCTCACACCACCTCCCCTGTTGAGCCCAGAAAATGAACCCCCACTTACTCCCACTAAGTGCAAGACCGGGTGCTCAGTCTCAAGAGCCTAATTTTCTTCTGAAGTTTATTCCTTAACTAGAGTGACCCCTTAGCTGAGATTCTCCTGCATTTTTTCCTGGGCTTTGACCTGCACTATCGATGCCCTCCTGTCAAAGGGATACAGAAGTCGAAATTTAATCTTTAATGGAGCTGGAAATCAGGACCCTAAACTGTCAAGGAGCCGTCAAGAACTTGAGTAATAGCTTAATATCCTTGTGGGTAGCTGCATTTTGTACCAGATGCAGCCTGGGAACTTGTTTCATATTTAAAATTCAGATATACTAAAATGTAGTAGTCCAGCCTGGAGGTCACAAAGTCTAGATCCTCATGGGGGAGCAGCTTCTTAGACAGTAAGAGGTTTAAGATGATATTTAGACACTCATGTTACCAGATCATCTAAGCTCCTAAATCTAGTGATTTTTATATAGATGCTGAAGAGAAAAACAGATAAGAAACAGTCCTATGGGACTCCATAGGTGAGGCCCTGCAGAGAGGAGGATGTAGTTGTCACCACTCTCAAGAGTGCTGTTGAAGAGGAGCAGCTGTAGGGCCGTCCTACCTACTTTTATCATGTCATGTCAGTGGCTAGTGAGGCCTTGTAGGGTACTGTACCAGAGAGATCTAGTGTTCTGAATATTGTGTGTATGCCCCTTTAGGAGCCATTAGGACTACCTCTGTAAACCCTGTTGTAAAGCATGCAGAATGTCATCTAGCTCCATGTTATTTCAAAATTTTAGAGTTACCACTGTCTCTAATTTTAGAGTTATTACTGAGTAATCATTTGGGAGTTATTTAAGGTTGAATGGGGACTTGAGGACAGAGCCAGTTTGACTTTTCAAGGAGTTTAGCAGAGGTGCTAATCCTGGTTTTCTCTGATAAAAAAAAATTCTATTTTCAGATATAAAAATGTAACCCAAAATCCACATTTTTCCATGATTAAAATGAAACACCACTATATATAGGTCTGTATATTAGTGGTGTTTCGCTTCAATCATGGAAAAATGTGGATTTTGGGTTACTTTTCTTAATCTGAAAATTGGAGGGGGTTATCAGAGAAAACCAGGATCCTTGTCAATCAGTTCCATTTGTTTTGGTGTGAAAGAGGCATACAAACATTAACAGTCTCTAAATAGGCAAGTGGGATTGTGAAACAACAAGAATTAGCATAGGAATTTAGAGGATGCTTGAAATTATTTGTTTGCTTTTTGAAGGCTGTTGTATTCATAGGAATCTTAAATGGAGAAGAGACTTCCCCCCTCCCTCCATCATCAAATATGATCCTCTGCTATCACAAGCACCCACATCATATAATTCCACCCATAAATGTATCAATTTCAAATTTAAATTAATTAGGTTGCTCACCCATCACTTATTTGGAAAGCTCTTCTAGAAATTCTCTCCTCTGATGGTTAGAAACCTTCTAATGTCCAGCCTAAATTCATTCATTCCAAGATGATGTTCTTCTAACCTTTTTTAAACATTCAAGAATAAAATAAACTAATAATTTATACTTATGTTTAATTAGCTGGATTAAGATGATGTGCATTCTACAAAAGTTACAAACTAGACTTTAATTTAGCAAAGAATTTAGGGCACATGGCTTCAATTTAAGCCAGTATTGTTTGTCTGTCAAAAAACAGGAAAAAGTGAGAGCTGCTTTTGTTTCTTGTTCCATTATATTGACACAAATTTGCCATATGTGTTAATGGAACACTTCAAATGAAATAACATTTAAAGCCTATATTTTATAAACTTATTTTAGTTACATTTAAAGCCTATATTTTATAAACTTATTTTTGAAAATGGAAACTTGTATGCACGCCACTGAAAATTAGTCCTTTATTGCTTTTCCACTGTGCTGCATGCAAAATTATTTTGAAGCAATGAGTAAAAAATAGTTATAGTTGTGCTAGTCTAACACACGTGTACTTTTTTCCTTCTCTGCTGGTGAGTTGCATTCCCTCTAGCTTTTCCAACAAATCATAATAGATACAGAATTAATATTTGGAGTGACTGTTCATTCTTTTGAAGATTGCATGTTCAGTGATCTAGTCTTTCATTGTTGTGCATAGACGTCAATTCAGCTTGGATTATATGGAAAAATATGAAGTTGCTGATTTAGATAGTGTATTTTTATATCACAGAAACTTCAGTTTAGCAGTATACATATTGAATATATAAAAGGAAACCAAGGACTAAAGTAACAAATTAATTTATGGAAGATTTCAACGATATACTTCCTTACTTGAACCACTTCAGCAGAATTACTTCCTAATTTTAATAACTAAATTACTAGGGCTGTACAAAATGCCTGTATTTCGTTTCGTTTTGTATTCGGCGTTTCAGAGGTGCAGTGGTTCATTTAGGTGTTTCAATTTACTGTCCCGTTTCATTTTGGCCAAAACGGTTTCAGAGCTTTTTAGGAATTTTGACAGTGTTTTGGCCATAGGCTATAATAGGGAATCACAAAACTGCCTATAACTTTGTCATTTCTTGCCTGTTTCGGATGAAACTTTTGCAGAGATCGTAGCCCCTTCTGAGGCCAAGAAGCCTGCCAAGTTTCAAGGAGATGGGTGATTTCTAGGAAACTGCACCTCAAACTGTTCAAAGCAAAACTGATATCACTTGCCGGCGGCAGGACCCCGGGAGGAGTCTGGCACAGCCCCGCAGCCCTCCTGGGGGGTGTGGACCCCTGGAACTGCGTGCGGGATGACAGCAGGCTGCCGCTGCTGGCTGGGCCTAGCATTAGCACTGAGTTCTTCCCGGTGCTCGGCATGGGCCGCGCCAGGCAGATTCAGGTGCTGGCGCTAGCCCCAGCCAGCAACAGCAGCATGCTGTCATCTGTGTGCTCCACACCTAGTGAGTGTGGAGCTTTAAAAAAAACCCCCCAAACCCTGCACTCTCCGGCTCTGGCAGCGGTAATTGGGGCCTTTGAGGGCTCGTGGCAGAGCCCTACTCCATGCAGCGCAGGGCAGTGGGGGGCAGCGGGGATTGCCCACCCTGCGTGGCACCCACACTATTGCACGGGTGCAGTGTAGCTCGGCAGAGCACGGCACGCTGCCTGGAAGCTGGGGCGGCTCCACCTGTCAGTAGCAGCTCCTGGTTCAATTCCCCAGCTCTCTTATCACTGCCCAGTTCTTCCCGGGT
>NW_005841878.1:2909373-2917392 GCF_000455745.1 Alligator sinensis
CTGGCTGGAGAAATATCCCAGAACTGCTGCCTGGAAACAGCAGCCTGCTGTCATCCTGCATCATCCGGGGGCCCGTCCCCCGGAAGAGATGGGGGAAGCTATCAGAGAGCTGGGGGAAAGATTGGGGAACTGGGGAATTGAACCTGGTTCAGTTCCCTAGCACTGGGATTGGAAGGGAACTCGGGGACAGATCATTGTCCCTGGCCACCAGCTACAGATGGCAATATCAGAGCAGTCCCTCCTGCCCTAAGCCCTCCTCCGAAACAGCTCCGAAATGTTTTGGAATTTTTCTGAAGTGTTCCGGATGGCCCATTTCATTTCAGAGCTGTTTCAGAGCCCTGCGTTTTGTTTCAGATTCAGTGTTTCAACCGTTGAAACGTCCGAATACAAAACGAAACAGCCGCCAAAATTTTGTACAGCCCTATAAATTATATTCTAAATAATTTAACAACTCTGTGTCCCTTTTGTCTTTTAAATATATGCCATGTGTTACATCTTCCAACATGCTTGCAATTTGCTTTACTACAAAATTGACTTTCACAGATATTTTTATACCTTTCTTTCTAAAATTTCTGGAAAAATATTTGTAACATTTCATGTTAAGACTGGTATTGTTTATTAATTAGATGTGGTAAAGGATAAAATGGCAACGTTGCAGGTGCCAGAAAAATTCAGTGTATTAAAGAGTAGCACAAATTCTTGAGGGGCAAGAATTGTTGTAGGTGATCTCTTTTATTAGACCAGCTGCATGGTTGGGATAGACATAGGCAAGTGTTTAGGTATCGCAGAACCCTTCCTCAGGCTCTGGGCACAGCTGAGTAGTGTATGGAACAAAAGGTTGCATAAAATTCATATGTAAATAAAACAGTATATAAGAAAAATTAACGAATGGCCAACAAGCAGGAGAGATGCATAAAAACCTGATAATGGAAGAATAAGATTGTTTAGGTAGGTTGTTATTACCTCATAACATTATCACCTGATAATCACAACCAAAAATTTTAGAGGAACCTATTAAACCTGGAAAAGTGGTCAGCACAATAGCAGGTGAAACTTAATTTTGATAAATAAAATATAATCAACATTATGAGGATTAATGTTAATCACTTCACACATTGCTGCACTCCTAAGTACTGTGAGCACGCCAAACAAGATTTAGCTGTCATTCTGGACAGTTCAGTGAAAGTTTTAATGAATATGGAGCAGTGGTCACAAACCATGGAAAAGGGAGGAAAACAATCTGCTGGAATTATGAATCAGGTTTACAGTCTCACTTCAGTGTTCTTGTCATCCTATTTCACAATAGAAGAGACTCAGAGAAAGATGTCAGGTGGTAAAGACTTGACAAGACTTTCATGTAAAGAGAAGTTAAAAAGATTTAGCTTAAAATCATAGGAGCGTAGGAGATATAAACAAAATAAGGATACAGTGAAGTTAAGTTGGGCTCTCATATTTAATCTTTTTCACGGTCCAGGAACAAGAGGAAATTTTGTAAAACTGAAAGGCAACAAAATGTAAAACTAATTAAAAAGAACACTTTTCTAAACAATTAATCTTCAGAAGTAAAAGCTAACATAAAAAATTTAATTTAACATAGGATCACAACCTCTCTACCATGTAAACCAATTTGCTTCAGAGCAGAAGCATATCTCACTTTTTGACAGGGGCTAGGGACTAGCTTCTTTAAGTTTTTTTTTTTAATTAATATCCCACTGAAATACAGTCAACCCCCGCTTAGCCCTCTTCATTGGTTCCTGAAAAACTGAGCATTAAGTGGAAATAGTGTTAAGCAGAACTAAAAGTTTTTGATGAACTAAGATGACGACTGTGAGTATTATAACGAAATTCGCTGAGCGCTAAATGGAATCAGGTATGAATGTAGAATGAATATTATAGCGAAATAGTGCTAAACAAAACTGTTAAACAGGGGTTGCCTATATTTGCTACTAGACACTGTTAAAGGCAGGATGCTGAATTAGATGGGCCACTAATTCAGTATAGCCCTGAATTAATTCCCTTCCTCAGGGGAAAAAAAAACAACCCTTCCCTTCCTCAGGGGAGAATCCTATATGGTTGACAATAGAGAATAGGGTTTCAAGGTTTGACACAGTGACGCACTTTACTAGTTCTTTTCTGCTGCTTCATGTGGCTAAAGGATTGGTAGGAAGAAAAAACTGGCATTGATGCCTTGGTTGGGTCTGTCTGGGGAGAAGCTGTAAGGCTCTAACATCCCTGTGACCTCTGCTGCAGTTGCTGCTGACTTTACAGAAGGAATACCAAGTATGGCCGGGAGCTCTCTTGGTTATTGTAAGCCTAGGAACAGTGCTTGAGTTAATACTCCTTGCTCATTCCCAGGAAGTTTGTCACAATGAGATTCCCATATAGTGATTTGATGCAAACATTGATCCCCTTGTAATCCCAGTCCAAATCTCCAGATTTTCTAGTTATTAATTCTGTGGTTGCTGTCATCTCTGTTCTTTTAAACTAAATTAGAGTTCTCCTGTATGAACTATTTCAGTTCATCTTAGCTGAATTGTTTTGTGTGTCATGTTATATTATCTGCTTAAAATGTTTTGTTACAACTATGTGATTTGCTAAACTGGCAGTAGGTAGCTTCAGACTAATCACGAGGTTTTGTCATGGTTATTAATAGTACTGAACAATTAAAGGTATTTAATTTATCACATCTGGTGCAGAATTTCCCACTGCCTTCCAAATTCCTAATTTTGTGTAGTAAAATTTACCAAGGCTTTTAAAAAAGGCTAAGTGCTGCAAATTTAAAATACATGGAGAAATGGTTATGATTTGCTTTTATGAACAAGTCATAAAATATTGAATGCATTAGGAGCTATCTTTAAAGCAGGGGCATCAAACACATAGCCCATGGGCCAGATTCGACATAGAGATGTTTCCAGTGGTCTGTGTGGCTCCTGGCAGACTAGGGAATTCAAGAGTCAAAATAGCAGAATCTGGGGCCCAGAATTGGGCCTTCTACTGAATTCATGGCGGAAGCGGGGTGCATTGTGGCTCCTTTAATCTTGTATGTCCCTCTCCCCCCTTCTGATTGGTGGAGGGGCCCCACTTGCAGCTCACTCCTGATCAGCAGGGAGGCGGAAACTGTGGTTTTAAAGATGGCTTAATTTTTGCCTCCTGCCACTGATTGGCTGAGGGGTCCTGGATGGCCCTGCGGTTTGCTGCTGACTGGCAGGGAGGCAGAAATGGTGCCAAGTTTAAAACTGTGGTTATAGGCTTATCTTGCCTGCTGATCCTGAATAGTAGGGTCCTCCACTAATCAGCAGTGATGGGGGCAAGAGGTGAGGCGTGCGCAGGGGAACGTGCAAGATTAAAGGAGCCACCGTGCACCCTACTTTTGTGAATTTGGTAGATTCGTAGGAATGGTGATTGATAACAGGAAGCTGAGTAAGGGCTGATGCAACACAGACCTGCTCACTCCACAACTGGTTGGCCTGTTACTTGTCCCAGTGTCTCTGCCACCTCAGCTGCCGCCACAGCCATTAGCCCTGCTGCCTCCACCACTTGCTGTTGCCACCAGGTCCAGATCCAGCCCACAAGAAACCCTACAGTCTGGATATGTCCTGGGGCAAGGGGAGGAGGGTTAGACACCTCTGCTTTACAGCATTTACAGAACTTACACACTTGAGACTAAATCCGTTGCTCATAGAATGGAATATGACTATATTTAAAGTCAGTCTGATTTTATGCTTTGTATTTCTGTTGTAGGCTGGAACTATGATAGCAGTTGGCCTGGGTGTTGCAGCTGTTGCATTTGCTGGTAAGATAAACAAGAAAGCGAATATAATCTACCATGGCAAAACTCTGTTCAAAAGGAGTAAACACAATCCTTGGCCGCGTCCAGATGGGCACAGCCATACGGTACGTGGCACCGCAAACAAGTCTGCCATGCCACATACTGCATATTCAGATGTTCTCTGCACTCCAAGGGAACGCTGCCTGTGCGTGTGCTGCTCCACTTTTTTTCCGTGGGTTTTTTTTGACCCCTGGATATCTGTGCAGCAGAATCACCACTGCTGCTGCTCCAGGAGGCCCCCAGGACCTCAGGTAAGGCTGCTGGAGCTAACCCAGTCCTGGCCTCAGCCTCCCCTACCCCACCCAGGTTAACTTGCTGCACGCTAAAGTGCAAGGTGAGCCGCTGCTACTTGTCCCTGGGGAACTAAACGTCCACACATGTGAATGCAGTCCTTGGGTATAGGGATTTAGGTTGTCAAATTCACCCAAGGAACCTTGTCTGCCTATGTCCTTGGGTATATAAATAGGGCAAATCTAATGGGAGTTGGAAGAATTTACATGCCCTTGATGAGACTGCTACTGAAATATTGTGTCTAATTTTGGGGTCCACAATTCAAAGTAGATTTTGAAAAAGGAGAGGATACAGAAAAAATATTACAAGAACCATTTGTACTGTAAAACCTGTTATAAATTAAAAAATAAAGAAGTATCATCTGTTTTACAATAATAATGAAAAAAATATTACTTCATCCCTGTGTACAAGGGTAAGATTTGGGAGAGTAAAGGCTCTTTACTCTAGCATAGAAAACCATAACAATATCCTCTGACAGGAACCTGATGCTCTGTTAATCGAAACTGAAAAAATAGTACAAAATGTTAGTAGTTAAGAGCCGTTGTATATGCCATATTAGCAGGACTTCTTTATAAACCGAAACACATTCTGTTACAACTAAAATTACTTGTTTGGGCATGGCAGTTGTTAAAAATGAAAAAGCAAAATAGTATGTGACAAAGAGATTGTTTTATTTTTTAAACTAATACATATCAGACATAATTATGATTTAAATTGCTAGTATATAATTAAAGTAACTTGGAGAAAATTCCTACTATGTAGTATGTGGTACAAGTTCTGTTCCTGAACTTCGTAAACCTTCTCCACCTTCTTGGCACATAGTAGAATTCACTGGCTTGTGGAGGAAGCACTATCAAGCCTAACTTGACTACAAATAGAGTCTTTATTCATGGTAAGACTGCTTTTTTCCCCAAGCAAATAAAAATGCATAGTTATTCACCAAATGTGATACTGGAATGAAGCTGTAAGAACCCTGTAATAAATAGGTTAAAGAAGGGGAGGAAAAAAAGCTCTTGAGTAATATTTAGGGAGAACTGCATTATGCTCTGAGTAAGTTAGTGAATATAGCACTTCCAAGCTAAGATTGCATGTTGCTGTTTTTCCTAAAATTCATGAGGTAAATAACTCAGTTCATCCTACAAAATGTGTCTGAATACATTGAGCTTGTGAATAAGCACTGTAGGTCTTACAGTTCATGTGTTTCATTTTAGATTAAAAAACCCACAGCATTGTTCTTTCTCTTACTGTAAATATTGAATTGTGTGAACCACTATAAACTCATCATCGAACTGTTGCCATGAGGTTAAGAAAATATGAGAATTTAAAAAATGAAATTAAGAGAATAAAACTGCAGATTTTTTTTTATACCAAAATTCCTATTATCTTATGATATTTTATTTAGCAAAAATGAGTAATTGAGGTGAGATTTAGGAATTAAGTAAGTAATGGTTGTTTTTTTATGACAATATTTTTCAGGTCGCTATGCATTTCAGCTCTGGAAACCACTGGAGCAAGTAATCTCAGAAACAGCAAAGAAGATTTCCACTTCTGTAAGTTTAGAAGTTGTTTTATCTTAAGTATTAATTCTGTTTTATCTTTAAAATAATGACAAAACACTGATTCAAATAGAAGAGAATCTTACTTTTAGGGCAGGACTAACAAACTTCTGAGTGGCCAAGGGCCACAAGCCCCCCAGCCATATGCTACACAGACCGCGCACACATTACACTGTGCTGCCATGATACTTACTGTACCATGGCAGCACAATTGTGCTCTGAATGCCACACCACAACATGTGCTAGCCACCATTCCACTGTGCTGCATCATGTGGTGGGTATGGTGTACCCCACTGTACTGTGCTGGCACTGCCCCACTATGCTACACCACCCTCTCCACAAGCTGCCCAACTGGGGGCTCCCTCAGCCTCATTGTCCCTGTCTCTGCCCGTGGAGTTTGGGTGGGTATGGAAGCCAGATTTGGTGGAGGGGGAGCCCAGAGTAACAACAGCAGTAGTAGGGGAAGCAGACTGGGAATCTTAGGAGTTACAGTTTAGCCCCTTGGAGTCAGATGTACCAGTTGGACAGCCCTGTTTTAGGGTATATAGTTAACTTTTCCAGTGGAGGATTATTCCCTTCAGTTCATGCTCCAGTGCTTCTTTCAGTACATTTTGCGTTATCAGGAATAGTTTTTTTTCCTCTTCAAAATGTTATTTATGTTATGGCTGCTGCTTCTCAACCAGCGTTTTCAGCTATTACTGTTTTACAAACATCTTCACATTGCGTGTCTAGGTTTGAGTATAGGTTGTAGCCATGCTGGTCTTTTATTAGACCAACTCAAATGGTTGGAAGAATTTTTCCAACCATTTGAGTTGGTTTGATAAAAAATATCGAATTTACCCAAAGAACCTTGTCTGCCTAGGTTTGAATATATCTTTCATAGGATGGATCAGATATTTCCTATTCAAGATGCTAAAGCAAAACTGGTATTTTTCTTTTTTTTAATTGTGGAAGAGTAAACAGTATGTTAGCATTTTCTCCTAGATCCAAAATTCCCATTGCCCAAAGGACATGATGTTGAGATAGTATGTGATTTTGGTGTGCTGATTTTAAAAGCTAGAAAACAGTCCACAGAATATTTCATTCCAGTGCCTCTTTTGCCCTGCCTATGGTATAATGCCATCCAGACCACATTACCTGATTAATATCAAATCTGAAGGGTCACTTTGGGACCCTTCAGATATATGCTAGAGTTTGCTGGCATTCACCTCTGGTTCTTTATGATTGGAGGCCAATACCTCTGCCCTCCTACCTTTGTGGAAAGCTGTGTTATTTGTGCATAATGCTAAGCTATCTGATTCCCCAGGTTTTGGGGTTGGTTTTTTCTCCTTTTTCTTTTTACAACAGTTTCTGGTTAGTAGCATTCATGGAAAGTAATCAATATGTTGTTTACTCTTTCTTCCAGATCACTAATAAAGATGTTAGGTAAAACTAGACTGAACTCATGCTGAGTGATTATTAAATGATCATTTAAAATGCCTATATTTCTGTATCTCGTATCTCTGACACCTTCTCTGTTATTGCTTATTTAAGCAAATAACATGTAGAGTCAACAATTCTGTTAATCTATTTTTAATTAAAATGAGTAACTGAAATATATTAAATTTTACTTTAAAATTCTGCCTCCTATTTAACTTACAGCAGTTAAATATATAGTCTTTCTTAGTATAGTACTCGTGTAACTACTTGTATAGTTTAGCCTTCATGTTTCTACTGCAAAATGTTATTCCAGTGAAAGAATTAAAGACCATGTTTTTGTTTATTGCTACCTTCGCTAGTGTTTGTTTCCAGAGAAATATCTCTTTTCTATTGGACCCAGCTTTTCAAAAAAGTTAGTGTGCTCATTTTATGCTGAGTCTATTGTCACCAGAAAGAGTGATGATCTAAGTTTACCTCCCTTACATTGTAACAGGTCTGATACCAATATTAAAATGGGTAATTAGTAGAGGTGCACTGATACATCGGTCCGATGTCGGATTGGCACTAATATAAAGAAAATTGTCTATATCAGAAATCAGCCTGAAGTGACCAATAATTTGGCCAATAAATGGCCCATGCACATGTGCAGGTGCAGCCACAGTGCAGCACATAGGCAGTGAAGAGCACAGCCAGCAGCATGGAGAGCTGTGTGCAGCTGGTAAGTCTGTTGTGGTGGAAGGGGAGGGGTGTGGGGGGGCTGATCAAGGTCCCCGTGCTGCGAAGGGTGTGGGGCTGGGACAGGGGAAGGCTCTGTCCAGCCGGGGCCAGGGGATGCAGGACAGAGCCATGGCTCGTGGGGGGTGGGGAGGGGAAAGGCGGGGTGCAGCTCCTGCCTCGGCATGCTGCTTGTTCAGTGGCTCCCCC
>NW_005841878.1:2917402-2934319 GCF_000455745.1 Alligator sinensis
CGCCACTGATCCCATCGCTCGTCCAGGAGGGCATGGGGAAGCGTGTGCCCCCAGATCTGCATGGGGCAGGCAGAGACAGCACTGGGAGGAGGGCTATGGGGTGTATACGGTGATTTTTGGGGTGACTGCCTCCCTCCCCCATAGCCCTCTCCAAGCACTGCCTGCCTGGTCAGCCCGTGGTGTCAGTCCCAGCCCACAGCTTCAGCCCGTCCTGCCTGCACCCTGCCAGATCAGGGGCACCCCCCCTCCATCACCTCCTGGGATGTGCACAGCAGTGAGAGCTGCCCTGCCCCAGCTGGGTAGTGCTTTCCCAAGCCCCAGCCCCACTCCCTCCTTCACTGCGGAGGCCTTGATCAGTGCCCCCACGTCCCTTTCCTTCCCCACCCCCACCTTCCACCACACCAGACTTACCAGCTGCATGCAGCTGTATCAAAAATCGGCTATCGGTATCACCCCCAAAAATCTTTATCAGTGCACCCCTAGTAATTAGTGAAAAGAGGTATCTTAGTTGAATTGATGTATATGAAAATACAACTGTTAAAAGTATTCATTCTAAGAAAAAAACCCTCTAGCCCATGTACCCTTCAGTCATGGAATTTCCCTATTCAAGAAGGGAAAAAATGTCTTCTCCGTAGCAAACATGAGGTACAATATTATTTTACAATCTGTTCTTTCCCAGTTGGATTCAGATTCATAGAATCATAGAAAATTAGGATTAGAAGGGACCTCAGGAGGTCATTTAGTCCAACCCCCTGCTCAAAGCAGGACCATTCCCAACTAGATTATTCCAGCCAGGGCTTTATCAAGCCAGGTCTTAAAAACCTCCAAGGATAGAGATTACACCACCTCCCTAGGGAACCTATTCCAGTACTTCGCCACCCTCTTAGTGAGAGAGTTTCTCATAATATCCATCGTAAAACTCCCTTGAGACCATTGCTCCTTTTTCTGTCATCTGTCACCACTGAGAACAATCTAGCTCCATCCTCTTCGGAACCACCCTTCAAGTAGTTAAAGTCTGCTATCAGATCCCGCCTTCTCTTCTGTGGACTAAATAAACCTAGTTCCCTCAGCCTTTCCTCATAAGTCATGTGCCCCAGCCCCCTTACCATTTTCATTGCCGTCCGTTGGACACACTCCAATTTGTCCATATCCTTTCTATGGGGGGGCAAAACTGGACACAGTACTCCAGATGTGGCCTCACTAGTACAGAATAGAGGGGAATAGTTGCTTCCCTCAATCTGCTGGCAAGGCTCCTACCAATGCAGTCCAGTATACTGTTAGCTTTCTTGGCAACAAGAGCACAATGCTGATTCATATCCATCTTATTGTTCACTGTAACCCCCAGGTCGTTTTCTGCAGAGCTGCTCCTTAGCCAATCAGTCCCCAGGCTATAGCAGTAAATGGGATTCTTCCATCCTAAGTGCAGGACTTTGCCCTTGTCCTTGTTGAACCTCGGAGATTTCTTTTAGCCCAATCCTCCAATTTGTCTAGGTCACTCTGAATCCTATCCCTACCCTCCAGTGAATTTACTATACCTCCAGTTTGGTTTCATTTGCAAGCTTGCTGAGGGTGCAATCCATCCCATCTTCCAGATCATTAATGAAGATATTGAACAAAACCAGCCCCAGGACCGACCCTTGAGGCACTCCACTTGATAACGGGTGCCACCTAGACATTAAGCCATTGATTATTACCCGTTGAGCCCAACAATCCAGCCAGTTTTCTATTCACCTTACAGTCCATTCATCCAAACCATCTTCCTCAGCATGCTTGCAAGAATGCTGTTGAAGATGGTATCAAAAGCCTTGCTGAAGTCAAGGTATATTATGTCCACTGCTTTCCCCGTATCCACAGGTATCTCATCCAGGTATCTCATCATAGAAGGCAATTAGGTTGGTCAGGCATGACTTGCCCTTGGTGAATCCATGCTGACTATTCCTAATCACTTTCTTCTCCAATTGTTTAGAAATGGATTCTTTGAGGACCTGCTCCATGATTTTTCTGGGGATTGGGGTGAGGCTGACTGGTCTGTAGGTCCCTGGATCCTCCTTCCTTTTCTTAAAGATGGATACTATATTTGCCTTTTTTCAATTGTCCAGGACCTCCAGGATCACCACAAGTTTTCAAAGATAATGGCCAGTGGCTCTGCAATCACAGCAGCCAGCTCCCTCAGCACCCTCAGATTCATTGCATCCAGCACATGGACTTGTACACGTCCAGCTTTTTTAAACAGTCCCTAATCTTTTCTTTCACCACTGATGACTGATGACCTTTTCCTCAAAATGTGCTGCCTAGTGCAGTAGTCTGGGAGCTGACTGTGTCTGTGAAGACCGAGGTAAAAGAAGCATTGAGTACTTCAGCCTTTTCTTCATCTGTTACTAGGTTGCCTCCCCCATTCAGTAAGAGACTTTTCCTGACCTTCCTCTTGTTGCTAACATACTTGTAGAAATCCTTCTTGTTACCCTTCATATCCCTTGCTAGCTGCAACTCCAAATGAGCTTTGGCCTTCCCGACTTCATCCCTGCATGCCTGAACAATATTCTTATATTCCTCCCAAGTTGTTTATCCAAGCTTCCATTTCTGGTAAGTGCCCTTTTTGTGTTTAAGCTCACCAAAAAGTTCTGCCCTAAGTCAAGCTGGTTGCTTGCCACATTAGCTATTCTTCCTGTTCATCAGGATGGCTTGTTCCTGCGCCATTAAGGCTTCTTTAAAATACAACCAGCTCTCCTGGACCCCTTTCCTCCTAGACTGGCTTCCCAGGGGATCCTGCCCATCAGTTCCCTAAGAAAGTCAAAGTCTACTTTTCTAAAGTCTAGGGTCCATATTCTGCTGCTCGTCTTTCTTCCTTTTGTCAGGATCCTGAACTCGATCATCTCGTGGTCACTTCTGGCCAAATTGCCATCCACTTCTATATTCCCCACCAAGTCTTCCCTGTTCGTGAGCAGTAGGTCAAGAAGAGTGCGCCACGTTGGAGACCAACATACCGTCTCTCAATAAGTCCAACACAGCCAGTTTTTCCGCCAACGTTGGAACAGATCACTGTTTCTTCAGTTGAGCACCAGATGAAGTAGTTGGCTTGCGTTTAGGGGCCATGTTGTACAAAAAATACGTATCTTTAAACACTAGAATCACACTCAGCGCGGCGAGATGCTCACATTATGAGAGGCGGGAACTCTGAGTGGAATGGCAGGCGGAATCGCCCGCACTATTTAAATTGTTGTTTTTCTCTCTCTTTTTTTTGCCGAGCACGTGTAGTTAAATTCGTGTAAGTTAAATGCGTGTATGATGCGACTCCACTGTATCCTGTTTGCTTCTCCTTGGTCGCTGCTCTTCTCTCAGAGTATCATAAGACTGATGCTAAAAATCAGATTGGGGGGGAGGGGGTCAGATCATCTGTGGTTCAATGAAGTTAACAGGGTAATCAAGTTTGTAATGGGCTTCTCCAAGTGTCATAAAGTGAAGAAGGTAGAAAGTCTGTGAAAATGAAAGTGATCTTGGGGTTCACGACATGTACAGTACATTATAACTCTAATAACTAGCTATTATATAACATCTGTTTTGTGGCATTTTCTTGTGTCATCTTTTCAATGAGTGTGTTTGGAGATGCTGAGACATAACGCTTAAAAAGAAACAGACACAATGAACGCATCCACACAAGCATGGACATTTGTTTCTCCAAGGACAAGAAGCAGCGGCTGATAGTTGTCTCTGGGGAACACCTGTGTCACGTACCATCTGGCACACAGCAAGTTACCGTGGGTGGGGTAGGGCAGGCTGGGGCCAGCACTGGGCTGGTCCCAGGAGCCTTACCTGGGATCCTGAGGACCTCCTAGGGCTGCAGCAGCAGTGATCCTCCCGCTTGGAATCGGGCTGGCAGTCAGAGTGTGACTCCATCTGACCTGGCTCTGGTTTTGGGCGGTGTATACTATCCCCATGTGTGCCGCCCTCCTTTTTTTTTGCGTGCTACCTTGCATCACAGAGAACACCTGAATGTGCAGTATGTGGCGCTGCAGACATGTCTGCAGCGCCACGTACTGCACAGCCGCACTTATCTTGACGTGGCCAATGTGATGCTTAGTCCGCATACAGGGATATTTGGATATATATATATAATACATATTTAGTCCACATACAGGGATGATAATAATACATGCATAGTCCACACACAGGGATGGATACACACACACACGTGTGTGTATAGATAGATATATATTAGTGGTGTTTCATTTTAATCACAGAAAAATATGGATTTTGGGTTACTTTTTTAATCTGAAAATTGGGGATATTTTTTTTTTCATCAGAGAAAACTAGGATCCCTTGTGATAACAGTGCTAGGGAAAGATTTTAAATGTATCGTAGCCCAAATTGGCAAGAGAAAGTACATGCTTCATAGATCAAACCAAAACTATTTCATATTTTCTTTACACCCTTTAATAGGGCACATGCAAGAAACAATTAACTTGCATGACCTATTAAACCACAACATATAAGGGACCCTGGTAATAAGGCTGCAGAACTTGAAGTATCAGCAGGTGGACAGCTTATCTATTCTACTATTAATAGCACGTGTAAAGCAAAATGTCTCTTCCTTAATGTTTAAAAAACTGCCCATCAGCTATATTTTCCATAATGCTTTGACCTCTATTGACCAAACCCTCACGTAGAAAAAACGTGACTTTTATGTCCAATTTCCTTTTGCTGCCTATACATGTGCTCATTTGCGTTCTAGTTAGAATGCTCCAGTGTACTATCACTGTCATGCGTATTAAGCCTCCCACATATTTTAAAATGGTTGCGGGGGTACTTTAGCTAAACCTCATTGAATGAGGTAATTCAAGGTGGAAGCACTCTTTTCCCTCACCACCAACCTAGTACTGTACAGTCCTATTAAAGGTGTGGGACAGGAATGTTGGACATCACTTTTAAAAGCATGTAGGTGCCTAAGTCTCTTGAAAATGGAACACCAGCTTCTGAGTTGCTTGGTTGTTTTTGAAAAGGGCACCTATCACCCTTTGAACAATTCTGATATTGAGCTCCTTGCCAGTTGGTGTTGTTGTTGTTGGGGGGGTTTGACAGTACTAAAGATGTCCTTGTCAGTTTTGAGGTAATAATACATACCAGATCAAAAGCTAGTCCCAAATGTCAGGGAGAATGAAATCATGAATCTATGTACCACATACATTAACACACATTTTCTCTCTGTGCAAAATCTAGACTGCGAGGTTCCCCTGCTTAAGGGCAGGCACTCTCAATCAACCAAACTGATGGCTGCAGCAATCACTGTCCTTTATCATTTTTCCAACATTATAAAACACAACCCTATAACTTTTGTGAGGTTCAGATTTTCTGTGAGTTAACACTATAGAATTCCTTTCTGCCCATATCTGTTTTTCAGTAGATTTATCACTTTAAAAGCTGTTCTAGTCAAATGCAGTACCTTAGCTAGGGTCAAATAATAGGATTGAGGTCATGACACGTGCATGGAACTAATTATTTTCTGGCTTTTCTCTTCCCTGTAGAGTCTTTCATCCTACTATAAAGGTGGATTTGAACAGAAAATGAGTAGGCGAGAAGCTAGTCTCATTTTAGGCATAAGGTAGGTGTGCTCTATTAGTACCATTTTTGTTCTTTGACCAAACTTGAATGGAAAAATACATGGTGCAAGAATTTGTGGCAATATCTGGCCATAGTTATAACTTCTGTTTTGAAAACCATTTTAAGATTCTATTTAAGCTGTGAAGATGATGATGATGATGATAAAAAATAAACTATACAGTTTGTTGACACTTTCAGGCCAGACACACTGCTGCAGAAAACTTAATGCTACTGATAAAATCAAAATAGCACGTGGTGTGCTAGCATGATTACCTACTCCAATCTCTCTAAAAATTGACATCTGCAACACTGTAGATCAGTGTTCCCAGACATTTATATACCAGCAGAGCACTTTCAAAATCTCTAGCAGACCATCATGTACCCTTATCATCACAATTTTACTTGAAAATTGGAGAGACCAGGTGTGAACTGTGACCACAGTCTATATTGTGTTAATATATCAAAAAATGCATTAACATCTTTTATTGTCTTTCTTTCAGTGGATCCTTAATTTGCTTTTGTTTTACTCTGTTTGAAAGAGCCAAGGATACAGAACAGGCCCGTGTGCCCACATCAGGCAGGACTTAAGTTACAGATATCTTAAGGGTCCATAACTTAAGGGTCAGGCACATTACAGGGATATTGTAATTATCCCTAAAACAAAGCATTGTAAATCAATGCAGCTGAAGATTTAGGTTACATTTCAAAGATAACACCATTCCTCTTCCTTAAGGTTGTGGGTTTGTATCATCAACAAGTATATTTCAGTGTAATTTTTCATGTTAATATTTTAAATGTATGGAAATTCTAGCAAATATTTAAAATATGAAAATTAAGACAGAGCCACAAAGGGCGTAATACCATCAAATATTTCTAATTACAGGATGTGCATTGGCAACTTTAAATCACTTATTAAATTGTAATTTTAGGAACAGATTCATTGACACAGTCACATTGCATGATGCAGTCAGAATTTACTGATGGTTTAACCACGTTTTGCACAGGCAGAATGTTTAAACAGTCAGAATATACTGGTGATTTTGATCTTTGGAATGCTAGCGGGGCAAGAGAGCCCAAACCCCAGGTTTAAATATTTGTGCATGTTAAGAGCTCTGGCAGTACTACTGTCCTGATGCAGAGTGGAGAAAAAGCAAGAGACCTCTAGAGTTGAAACTCTTAAGAGTAGAATATAACTCTGCTTTAACTATAGAGCAGCTACTGCTGTCTCCAATGTAAGGGAGGGAAAATTGTTTCAGAGTAGTTTTATTAAAAAATTAATAATGGGTTTGGCCCTGCAACTGAGATAGCTTGGCTTAACTTATAGGGGTTATTGCCAGATCCTTTGTAGATCTGTAGAACTCTTAAGAGACTGCTTACAGGTTGTTTACTTCATTAATATATTTAGGCTGAGACTTTGCATTCCAGCACAGACTAGGGTTAAATCCACAAAGATAGTAACTGATTAATTAGATTGTTGCTGATTAACCAGGCATCTCAAGAAATGAAAAACATTGCAAATGATAGCTGCATTATCCATGCTAACAAATTCAAAGAACTAAATCATGCAGATTTAAATATAAACATTCTTCCGCACACCAGAGCCTGTATTGGTCCATTGCATCCATAAGTGGTTATTTGTCTGGTAAGGTACATATTTAATTTAGTTAAAGTGCATATTTTATCTACCTGTCATTGAATGGAACAACATTATGTAGCACTTGTAAATCAACATGTCCCCAAGTGTAACACATTGAGCACATTTGCAAAAATAATAAATGCATGGTTTTCAGACCTCACCAGAATGAGGAATTATTTAATATTACTATATTTTATACACTTGTATATAAACACGAGACACTTAGTCATTAGTCATACAAATAACCATTTTCCAGAAAAGCAGTTTTACTGGCACTCTTAACAAATAAAGGGAGAAAATAGGCCTTATATATGTTTTCTCTACATATTGTTAGTATATACATTGTATTGATTAACTTTAATAGGGGAGTAACTCTTAGAATTTTGGAAGAGCCAAAAGCCAGTCTACTGGCTTTTTAAAAAATGCATATTTCCTCTCCACTGTTCTTTAAATATCTTATTACTTCCTTGAAGGTGCAATTATGTGTTTTGTCCACAAGATGGTGAAAATCTCTAGTTCTAATTTTGTGAAGCCCAGTACAAACTCTTAATTTTCAGTCAGAGTATGATACTATTTATGGTAATCACCTCAATTTATTTTTACAGTCCATCTGCTAGCAAGGCCAAGATTAGAACAGCTCACAGGAGAATCATGATTCTGAATCACCCTGATAAAGGTATGCCATTCTTATTTTTCTGAATATTGGGTGAAAATGAGCACACCATGAGGTCCTTTCAGTTTTTTAGGCTCATTCTAGCTAACCCTTTATAATCATAAAATCTTATGCTATATATCTAATTTGTAAAAAATTGGGTTTATGTATGGTTGCCTCTTTTAAATAAAACCAACAAGCTTCATGAACTATAACAGAGGTAGGTTACAACTCTTGTCATTCAGGTCATTATTTAGAACAACACTGTTCCAGTCATGAAATTTAGCTCATGGCCCACCAATTAATGATGCAAGCAGTTGACCAGAAAAAGGGAAGATAGTAGCTTTCAAGGCCCCTTTAATGTTAATGCCATTGAGCTGTTTGAAGTGAGTTTGCACAGGGAAATATTTTACAGTCACTAAGTAGATCATGAATGGATTTTTGGTTTTGTAAACTCATTCCGGAAAACTATAAAGCTGGGCGCAGTTGCTTTGCTGGCCAGGTTTTTTAACGTAAATTTATCTTACAGAAAGGCTATTATTATAACTTTAACTACACTACAGCTGGTTGAGAAAGAAAGCCCATATGTTCATTGCTGTTTCTACTTTAAAATAACAGATGGTAAAGAGTTGCACTGTATTTCAAAAGTCAAAAGGGGGAAGTGAAGGTTTTTATATCTTGTTGATGGATTTACAGGTTTTCACCCCTGTCTTAACAAAATAAACACACACAAAAACCTGGGCCCACTGGTAATGATAGTGTTTATTTTAGCCCTATTGTTTCCTTAGTTTAATTCCTAAACAGTCTTGCTTACTAGACATCCCCTGTCATTCTGCTTTGTGTGTTTTCTTTTTAATGCTTTTTCAAATGTATAAACTCTGGAGCCCAAAATAAGGAAAATAATTTGCTATTGTATATGTAGAGAATATATACGTATATGTCATATATCATGATGGTTCAAATGCTACATTTGCACCTTACAGACTAACTTAATTGCTGGAAGGCCATTTTAGACTGGCCATAAGGAAAAATTTCTTTACCGTCTGAGTCTCCAGAGTCTGAAATAGACTCCCCTCACCAGTGGTGCAAGCACCTACTTTGGATACTTTTAAGAAACACTTGGATGCTGATCTTGCTGGGGTGATCTGACCCCAACTGACTTCCTGCCCCTTGGTGAGGGAGCTGGACCTGATTATCTCACAAAGTCCCTTCTAGCCCTAATGTCTATGAATCTGTAAATCAGAAATGCATAAGCTTTCATGAACAGCAGCTTACTTTACCATATAGCATCTGATGTTATATGGTGAACAGGGATCCTGGTTTTTCTTTCATTAAAAAAATCCCCAATTTTAGGATTAAATAAAGTAACCCAAAATCCACATTTGTCCATGATCAAAATGAAACACCACTATAAGAGACACACACACACGTACGTGGTGTTTCATTTTAATCACGGAAAAATGTGAATTTCGAGTTGCTTTTTTTAAATCCGAAAATTGGGGATTTTTTTTAATTGGAGAAAACCAGGATCCCTGTTGCTGAAGTCAGCTGCCATTTATGAAAGCTTATGCATCTCTGGTTTATTTAGTCTGTAAGGTGCAAATCCAGCCTGCCTTCTTCCTGACTTCAGATGAACATGGCTAATTACCTTTCTGTGCTCAAGTTCCACATACTATTAGAGCATTCAGTATGTTAAAATTTAGAATAAAATAATATCATAATTTCTGTTGTGATAGCACCCAGAGACTCCAGTTAGGATCTAAGCTCCATTGTTCCCAAGGGATGCACAAACACAAAGGCCTTGTGTACACTGCCTCCACACTGTGCCTAAAAGCACCAATGAGAAGCATGCCATGCTCACTTACTCCCACTCACCATGTGCCAGTGCCCAAAAATTAGGCAATGTAGCAGATCTAGTGCACATATCAGGAAGCATGCCTGAGGCAGAGGGCTTGAGAACAGATCTAGACCATGCTAAATTACCTGCATTGCTTACTTTCCATGCTTTGCCATGTGCTGAGTAGGAGGGAGGAGGTAGGGCATGCTTTTCAATAACACTCCCAAGCCCACCACAGGTGCTGTGCAAACATACCCTAAAAAATATAGTCCTGCTCCCATAACTGGGAGTACAAGCATAGATATTAATTATTGTACTTCTAGGCTCAAGAACTCCCCTCTATGCTTTCAGTTTTAAAATGGGGCCATAGATCCTAAACTCATAACAGCATCTGCACAAGGGAAATTCATACGTCCATGTGACTTCTGTAGGATTCAAGTGTTAGGATCAGAACGTAAAACAGTGTACAGTCACAGAAGCCAATTGGAACTAAAGGAAAAAAGGACAGTAATGGCTGAGTAAAACCTGTTACACATACTATTTATGAAAAAAAGAATGGAAATTTGAGGACATCAAAATTTAAAATAAATAACCTCCCCACCAAAGCTACCAAAATAGTGGATGCCAGGGAAGGTATTGAATGATCATTCTAGAGCAGGGGTGCTCAACCTCTGGCCTGCAGGCCAGATGCAGCCCATGGAGCCTTAGCATCCAGCCCACAGACCCTCCCAACAGTCAGGACATTTGGCTGTGGAGGAGCAGTGGCAGTTAATTTGGCCACCCTCCCGTGCTGCCAAATTCCCAAACCTCAAGCGGGCAGTGGGTTGGAGCCAGGCCACGCACCCTGCCCCTCCCCCTCCCCCCCCCGGTGTGGCTGGGCCACACCGTCTTCTGCCCACAGGGCTGGGCCACCTCTCCTTCCCCACCATGGGTCTGGTTTAGGGCTATATCAAGCCCTCTCCCCCCTTCCCACCCCCCACAGAGCCAGGTTTTTGGGCTGGGCAGTGCCCCTTCCCCCTACAGGGTCAGGCCATCCCCCCTTCCTCTATAGGGCCAGGTTAGGGCCACACCACCCCTCTCCAACCTCCACAGGGCTGGGTTTGGGCTGAGTCAACCCCTGTTCCTTCCTGTGGACTGACCAGGCACTGCCCATCTGGCCCGCCAGGCAAAAAAGTTGAGCACTTCTGTTCAAGAGAGATCCGATTCAGTGCTCTCCTCCTTTGGCATCCCCTTCTGCTACTGTTGGAGACAGGATAACTGGGCTAGATTAGTCTGAACCAGCATGGCACTTCTTAAATAGTTTTGTTTTTTTAAAGGAAAAGATTTCAACATCTAAAGCATCAAAATTAAACTCACCTTGCCCCAGGGCCTGCTCCGGACCTCAGGACTCCTCTTGGGCTACATCCAGCGACAGAAGGACAAGCAGGTGCTTAACGCAGCAATCATTTGCCCCTCCCTACTACCTACATGAATGGCCAATGGGGCTCCAGTCCCAGAATTTAGGCTACAGGCCCTCCCCTCTAATTTTTGTTCCTTCTCCCATCTCTGCAGACTAAATTTTATTAGTAGATGTTTAGGATTGTGAATCCAAAAAGATGACAAAGCCAGTAGGGAAAAACAAATCGCCCGAGCAAGGGACTAACATTAGAGGTATGGGGGGGGAATGCAACTATGTTACAGAAAATACAATGTTAGCCACCTAAGCCCAGGGGTGGGGGAGGGGGGAGAACAGATTGACTTCTATCAGTAGATGTTTAGGATTGTGAATCCAAAAAAGATGACAAGAGCTGTGAGCCATACATTTGACATATCTGATCTAAAGAATCATTTTTCTTTTTATAAATCTTTTTATTTATCATTTTATAAATACTTACATTCCCACAAAGAAGAACTCATATTATCAAGAAATACAGACCTGCGCTAGTATTAAATAATTCAGTCATGTGATTATATGAGTGCTGCCCTCATTGATCTTGCACTTAAAGGTATTGCATGTTGTAAAAAAAACTTTCAAAAATGTTAATCTGCTTTGAGTAAAAGCACTCTTGGCACTTAAAAAAAAACAAAGACATGGTGAAAATGCCTCTGCTTTTGGTTTCTACAGTCTGTCATCTTTTATTGTTCAATCCTCTTGTCTCTTCCTCTTTGAGAAAAACTTTAGTAAGTTTGCTAACAAGCCAAGTAGAAAAATATGACTTACCTTTCTGAACCAGGGCTGTGCAACTTCTAAGCCCCTGGGGGCCTTACCAGTGAAAACTGCATGTTGCATGGGCCACCATACAAACACTTCCGCCCACTGCTGTGCCATGCGAGTGCAATTACCACCCCCCAGGCATGGCCCCAGTTACCCTCAGCTCCCCACATTGCCCTGTCCTCCTGGGGCAAAAGCAGGAAGTGGCAGCTAGAGGAAGCAGCCAGAGCAATGTGAGAGAGCAGTTGTCAGTGAGAGCCCAGGGGCTGCACATTAACCTCTCACAGGCTGCTAGTTTGGCAGCCCTGATCTAAGCATTCCCATCCCACATATTTTACTAAATATGTTAAAACAAGATTAAAAGAAAAAACGCTTCCATAACTTTATTCAGTTGTTACAGTTTTATATCTGGAAACATGTAAGTGGCAATTCAAATTTCTGATCTGAAAGTCCTAGTGAAGTTCTTAAGATTTGCAAGCCACAGCTCTGTCTCCTTCTAAAACTGCTTTTACTTTAAAACTAATACCTATAAGTGTCTCTAATTTTTTGTTCATAATTTTTCATTCATCAGAACAAATGCATAGGACAGGGCTGTTTAGAGCATACTGCTTTTGAAACCATGTTTTTAGGTACAAGAATATAGGTGTATTCTAGGGAGTGGTAAGTACTACTATAGACCTTTTAATGTTGTTTTCAGTGGCTGTAGGCAGATGGCTGGCACTCAAGGGGAGAGTGAAAAAACAAACACAAAAAGACTGCTGAACTGTAATCAAATTGTTAGATGGAGCGTAAAGCAATGACAGTGTTCAAGACTAGAAGTTAGAAGGCATACCGTGTTTAAATACCTTTAATGTGACAGTTTTTGGCTGGTATTTCCATGTCTCTAGAACGGGATTGGCTTGGTGTGTGATCTTAATGATTCTTTGTCAGAAACTTGTTTATAATTGTTTTTTTCACAGATAATTTTTAAGGAAAAAAATCCTAGCTATTAGTATTAAATGTACTGTTCCAGATAGAGGGCCTTGCTTCATGTGGCTACCAGTAATGCAACTCAAGTCTAAATCATGGAGGTTGATGCTAGTGTAAGATCATTTCAGAAGATAATAAGACATTTTATTAAGACTTCATTTCTTTGAAATTACTGCTGTGCATTATTTTTCAGTGACTATGATTTTGTCTGTATATTTATCACATGTCTTCAGCCAGTATTTCAATTTATATTAGTGACATTTTAAAATTAAAGTTATCTTTTAAAGGATTTTTAGGGGGAGAGGACTAATAAAGACATCACCAGTAATTAAAGGGATTCCTTAAACTGCATGATATCATCTTTCATTCTGACATATAAATCTTCTCCCCCATCCCTTTTCTTTCAGGTGGATCACCTTACTTAGCAGCAAAAATAAACGAGGCCAAAGACTTGCTAGAATCCAGCACCAAAAATTGATGCTCAAGGACTTCTGTGATAGGAAAAATGAAACCTTTTATATATTCTTTTCTACAGGAAATCCTGTGGAGATATTTTGGGACAACTATCAGCCACTCATTTTACACAATTGTTTAACACTGGATCAGATGATCTGTTATTTATCTTCATAATTAAAGATCTAAGACTATTTAAAAAGTGAACTGAAATATTTCACAGCAGTCTGTCTTGCATATTTTCCTTCTATTTATTGTGACCTGTAAAAAGCTTAAGAGGTCTTATTCAACAGTTGTTTAATATAGGTTTGTTCAGTGGGACTGGGCTTCTGTCACTTTTGTGTTACATTGAAAAACTTGTCTTGAATCTTGTATAGGTTTTCCATTTATTTCAGGGAACTTTGTAACAATAATAATGTGCTGGTCTGTCACTTGTAATATAGCAGATCCATAAGGTAAGACTTAAAAAGCTTGCTACACACTGGGTTGCTTTACCTTGTAAGCATTAGGATTTGCTTGTAGGTGCAGTTTCAAAGCTGCTGCCAGGCTCGAAATGATTCAAAGGTGACTCCAAATGCAGTTTTTCTTCATTCCTCACTCCTGAAGAGATGTTTTTTTTTAATCTAGATTCTTTTCCATGTTAAAATACTTTTTGACAATGTAAACAAACTTTTGGGGACAAACTTGTAACATTGACCTTTTTTACATAAGATGACAGTCTTTATCTATCACCTCGCTGCTGATCTTTAGGAAATCTAGGACCACAGTCCCTGAGGAAACCAAATAAGTTTGCCATTGAGGAGAGTGGCACCCAAGGTACCATAAATGGTACTGTTGCTATCCCAGGTTCCCTTCAGTGGTGGCAACTGAGTTAACTCTCCTGACCAGCCAACATCACTTCGTCTCAAGTGACAGAATTTCACAGTTAATTAGACCAGTGGATCCATTATAGGAGTAAGTATAAAGGGGTGTTCTATGGTCCCTTTGTGACCAGTCAGCTCACTTAACTGCTCTCCCTTAGGTTCTGTCTGTGAAATGGGATGATCCCTATGATCTGCTAGCCATGGAAGAACAGTGGGGAAAACATAGTAGGTAAAGTTTTGTAATACATTGTGCATTAGTATTCAGCAAAATGCATGCACATCCAGTGCAGTGTGCTTAATAGTTCCTAAATCTCTAGCTCATTAAGATTTTTTTTTTTTTTTTTTTTTTTTGGAGATTGGGAGGAGGCAAACATTTTTCTTCCAAAAAGTACTGGTAAACAGAACAACTCCCAACAACTGTTTCACACTTTTGAAAAAATCAACTCTTTTCATTCTTTCCTGTGCACACATTCCCAAGTGTGAGTACAGGCAGATATCACATGCCTTTGTAGCACTATGAAAAATTGAACATACAGAGATGTATGCAGCCTATAGTGCTACAAAAATGTTCCTGGATGAAACAAGAAATTCTCTGGAGTGCTCCATTTTGTAGTAATAGCCACAGAAGTGTTGTAGTGTGCCACAGAGCTGTTATGGGTCTCTTGGTCCCCCAGCATCCCAACATGTTCCACTCTGGATGGTCACTGAGAGCAGTACTGGTAGAGTACAGCCTGCCTGCTCACACTCACTGGCAACATGCCAAGTCACCCTTCCCCACAGTGAGGAAATGTGAGGGGGCAGCAGGCCTGGGATGCTGACAGTTGCTGACAGCTTGTGGTCCTGGCTGAGCTGCAGTTGTCAGTGACTATGGGACACCCCCCTCCCTCCCCCACAATCTCATAAATCCAATTGAAACAGATGCTCTTCCATGAGTAATAGAAGTCCAGCCATGAGAGAGAATGTGGAACATTTGCCAGTGTACCTCCCAAACGACAAGGCTAAGGCTAAAACTCCCAACATGAAGTCATCTAGTCACTCTTCCTGCCAATCCCAGATGTATGATGCATTGGCTTTGTTAGTCCCAAGATACAGTTAAAACTAGAATTGATAGTACGCTGAAGAGTATGTTCATGCCAAGTGTTATGAACATACTTAACAAACAGAATTCTGCCATTTAAAAGCAAGATGCAAGTGGATCTAAAAATCAGCTACATTTTAAAGAAATGGGCCTATATTTCATGCTTGAGTCTTTAAGCACTTGCTTTTAAAAGAATAGCAGCCAATTAATGCACATTTAAGATCAGATATTCTTTTCACTGATCTAGTGGTGTGCATTAGCAGAAAAATCAGTGAAGGGGTTTTTGGTTTTTTTTGGGGTCCCTGATTTTTATAGGTAGACTCTGTAAGTGATCTGGACGATTGCCCAAAAGCAAAATTGCTCTGCATGGTAGGCAGCAAAAATGTTCCCTCTAATGACTTTACGAGCTGACTAGCTATTGTTCCCAGATGAGTGCCTTTTCTTGTTGCTGTGCACAAAGAAGAAAACCTCACATTTTAAAGTATCAATTGAAACATAAATACATTTAATACTGTTAATTTAAGAACAGAACAAGGCTAACTTCCAGTTCCTTTGGTTCTATAAGTACAAAATATTTCTGCTGTATTTTTTTCATTCATTTTAGTTTGAGTGATTTGAACCTCACAGGCATCAGGTCTGGCAGGAAATAGATTACTCTGGTGACAGCAATTTGTTCTTATTGTTCAAGTGAGAGGGAAGGAGTTTCCTCATCTTTCTTTTACCTCTTTCTTCAGAGTTCCTTTGTTTCTACTTTCTCTTCTCTTCTCTGGAGCCAAATGATTCTCATTCACTATACTAGACACAAGTCTGGTTCCTGGTCATTCACTGAAATCTTCCATTATTACATGCCCAGACCTGTGCAAGCTCTGAATGCAACAACAAAAGTGTGTAAAGTGAAGCAGCTACTTGGCAATAACTGCATGTTGGGATGGATGGTAGAGGAAAATTAAAGCCTATGTTTTGTCTATTAAATCACACATGAAAAGTAAGAGCAGGGAAGTGGAATGAAATGGTTTAGTTGAGGCTGTCACTTCAGCTACCAGCTTATATTTGATTTGCATGTAGGTAATTTTTCTTTGAAACTTTCTAGTCCCTGCATCAAGAACTGTTTCTGCATTTTATCCGAACATGGTTTAACGCAAAAAGTATTAATAGTTTCATAGTAGCTAGGGTCAGGAGGGACCTGAACAGATCATCTAGCCTCACAAGACCCCAGACAGGTGATCATCCAACCTCCTCTTGAATATGCCCAAGGTAGGGGCGAGGACCACCTTCCTGGGAAGTTGGTTCCAGATTTTGGCCAGGTCCCCCCTCAGCCTCCTCTTGCTGAGGCTGAACAGGTTCAGGTCCTTCAGTCTCTCTCGTAGGGCCTGTCCTGCTGCCCTCTCACCAAGTGGGTGGCCCTCCTCTGAACCCTCTCCAGGTTGGCCGCATCCCTTTTGAAGCGTGGCGCCCAGTACTGGACGCAGTACTCCAACTGCAGCCTGACCAAAGTCGCATAGAGGGGGAGTATCACCTCTCTGGACCGGCTTGAGATGCATCTTTGGATGCATGACAAGGTATGGCTGACCTTGCTGGCTGTGGTCTGGCATTGGCGGCTCACGTTCATCTTGGAGTCAATAATGACTCCAAGATCCCTTTCC
>NW_005841878.1:2935308-2951648 GCF_000455745.1 Alligator sinensis
CCTTGCTTCTCTCAGGGACTGTTATCCTTTGGGCCTGGAGGATCGCCCCCTTAAGGTACGACCATCCCTCGTGGGCTCCCATCTTCTCTACCTTCTGGGCCCTTAGTGCCTCCCCCACTAGTCTCCTAAGCTCATTGAAGTTGGCCCTTCTGAAGTCAAGGACTTTAGCCTTGGTGTGAGCCCTAGACACCCTGCGTTGGATAATGAAATCCAGCAGGTGATGATCGCTATTGCCCAGGTGGTCAAGGACCTGCAGTCCCCTCACCAGGTCATCCCCCATGGCCAGGGCCAGGTCCAGCAAGGCGTTGCCCCTAGTGGGGCTGTGCACTTCCTGGGTAAGTTGAAGGTCCTGTAATACAGCCAGGAACCTACGCAAGCAGTCAGACCTGTCTGTCTGCTCCTCCCAGCAAATGTCTGGGTAGTTTAGGTCACCCATGACAATAACATCCCTTGACCTAACCTGAAGTATTCAACAATACTTTAATGATTTTGAAGCTTTTCTCAGAATTGTGTTTGGAATAACCTCTTCAGAGCAGAATGTCTCTTCTTTTGGGGGCTTTTCCTGTGTGCTTGTCCCCTATGGCAGCACAGAGTTTTCTGTTTTATTGGCAAGAAGAGGAGACTGAACTTGGCTTGCCCACTGCAGCCTCCAGAACTTTCAGTTTGAATGGAGATGAAATTACCATTGCTGTTCTTGGCTTAGTAACAAAAGCTTTGGTTTGTAAATTGCTAAGCTATCTTTGATTGTGAATCAGCACAATCATTGATGTCAATACAACCCTGAGACTTGTGTTTTGTCATTTAACTGCTGCTGTCAACCAACAGAATCCAGAAATACATGACTATCCAGGACCCATGAAGAGTTTATTTGGTTCTAAAACAACATTTGTTATCTTTAGCAGAATTAAATTTAAAAATACCAAAAACAAGTCCCTCCTCTGCCCCCCCCACACACACACACACACGTAGAGATTTAGAATTCAGCTGGACTCTTCAAATCAGATAATTACAGCATATAGGGAACAAAAACGTTGACATTAAGCCATAATTTCACAGGCATCTTCCTCCAGCCCCCAAGTGCTGTTGAACTAGTTAAAAAATTACCATTTGTTTGGTTTCACTTAAACTCAGTAGCTCATTGGGAATGCCCTGTTTTTGTGTTTGTTTTTGTTTTAAAAAGTATACTAGCTTCTATGTCTATATAGAGAGATATAGGGCTGGAAGGGTCCCTTACAAGGGACCTCATCTAGTCCCACCCACTACTCAGTGCATGATCATCCCTGATTAAACCGCCTCAGCCAAGTGTCTGTCCAGCTCACTCTTGAAGAATATCCATCCTTGGAAATATTATAATTTCTCTAGGGAGCTTGTTCCAATATTTGACAACCCTCAGAGTCAGAAAGTTCCTCTTAATCTCCAATGCAAAGTTTCCCTGGCTAAAGCTTGAAGCCATTGCACCTAGTTCTGTCCCCTACAGCCATAGAGAGAAGCCCATCTCCATCCTCTCTATAATTGCCTCCCCAACCCCCTCAGTCTTCTCTTCTCCAGACTAAACCCTAGATCCTTTGCAAATCTTTGTCCTAAAAATAATCTCTTGGGTAAGAGCATGGTGCTGCTACCGGGGCAGTGTTGCATAGGAAGTTTGCTCTGCAGATTAACCACTGCCTTCCTTAGGAACTTTGGTTCCCAGGGCCATCCATCCCCATTTGCTACCAAACAAGTGCACGAGCCAGCACATCCTGATTTATGCCATGTGGCATTGGCACAGGCAGGTTTCACTAAGCCCTGCAGCCAGCTGGGCACTGATGCCCCATGGGAGAGCACTGTAGGCAGTGTGCACTAAGTACATGCCAATGAGGCATGCCAACATCTACACCATAAGCCACTCCTTCCAGCTGCCACACATCAGGCACAGGAGTGGGCACAAGACAAGCAGGTGGTAAGTGAACACAATCTCCACCATGCACTCAGTGCTTCATCCAACACCACCTTGAGCACGTCAGTGGTGAGGAGCAGAATGCGTACAGGGGCCTCCACTCCACCCACAGCCTCATGTCCCAGCACATGGCTAGTGCCAGCAGCACGAATACATCTGGTGCCAACACCAGCACCCATGGTTCCATGGAGCAAGACATGCTGGCAGAGAAGCAGAAGGCAGGGCAACAGCAGCAGACATGGGCCTGCACAGCCTGTAGCTGTGGGGGGCAGCAGAGAATCCATTCCCAAACCTCTGGCCACAGTGCTGCCTCTGGGCAAAACAGACCTCCAGGAGTTGACCATTGCAATTGTATCACTTCCTACAAAACTAGGGAGATGCATAGTGGGTGGGTCTACACGTTCATTAAGTGCTTCTGCTACTGCACATTAAATTTGGTACCTCCAATGTGAGGTACCAACTAAATGTGCATTAGGCTGCCCTAACACACAGTAGTGAAAGCGCACTTTTTTTTAGTAACGCTTAATGTGCAGTAGCCTAATTTCACTGCATTAGCGTATTAGCACGGTTTTTGAAGTGACACTCTAATGTGCAGTAAAATAGGCTACTGTGCATTAAAGTACACATGTAGACATGCCCAGTAATACTTATTGTGGAAGACCAAAAAACCTAGTTTATCATTATTAGAATCGACATTACTTCTAACATCCCAATATTGTAAGGAGGCTAGAAATGTATTGAACATTATGTATGTGCCATGCAGAGTTACAATTTAGGAGATTAAGATAACCTTATCATATTACTGTAGCAATTCCTTGTCTCTCTGTCTATAGGAGTTAATATACAAATAAAACTGACTTTTTTAATGTCATATGTACATCTTAGCTTTTAACCACTTACAGTACCTCTCTCATAGAGCAGATTTTGTGTTTAGAAAATGTATAAAAGCAAGAGATGGCAGTTAATGGGAAGGCATGTATATGCTAAAAGTAATACAAATAATGCCTTTGGAGTGCATTACAGTGGTTATGGCCAGCGATACAATAAAGTAAAAGCCAGAGTTAAGACAGATATAGATAGTATAGCTAGCTGTTGCAGAATAACAACCAATTTGCCTGGGAATAAAAATTCCATACAACTATATAATGGTTTTGTTTTTGCTTTTTAAAGTTTTATGCTATATATACTCTCCAAGATCTCAGTTGAATTTGAACTACTGTTCTGAAAAGTCTTAAGGGTTTTAAAAAAAAAGAGAGGAGAGTAGCTGAGATTTGACGGGTTGGTGCAATAATCAAGCTGTGTTTTAAGAGCCAGCGGTCTCTGAATCAAGGCTTAGAACTGCTGGTCAGGTCAGTACTTTGTTTTCAATATCATGTGGTGTGGAGGTTTCTCTTTTCCTAGCTTTGCTTAGAGGGAGGAAATCTTGCTTGTAAAGCTGCTATTGGCCTAAAATTAACAGAATGGTGGAGTCATGGGCACCTAGTTAGCGGAGTTCAGCAGCAGGCCAGCCAGTAATTGTTTCGCGCTTCCCTCATTGGTGTCGGTGGGAATTACTGCAGTATAAATTGCTTTAGGGGACAAATTGATCAACTAAGAGAGGTTTAAAGACCTCGGTGTTTTAAGTTACTGACAGCAATTCAGGATTTTAGAATCAAGTGGTGAAATGCAGTTCCCTCCATTGAATTTTCTGTAGCTAGAATAGATGGAGAGACAGTTGGAATCCCCCTTTTAAAAGAGCCTTAAAATGAAAGCTTGCTAGTGTTTGTGCTGGTTTTTATATAATATTTAACCCCCAATTGACAACGTTCACAGCTCATAGAAACCATTTCAATAGAGGCATTAAATAGACTGTGAGCCAGGTGCTAAACCACAGGATGAAATTTGCAAGCTGCTTACATGCTCAGTTGGGATCTTCATATGGTGATTTTACACAGTTAGGATTTTTCACTTTGCAGTGCATTAGCCCAGGTCCTGTACTCCACCCACTTCATTAAGAATACAGTTCTGCAGATGTTACTGGGACTCCTGCCTTCACTTCACCTATGTTCTCACTTAACTGCGTAAGTGTACTTCACATTCCAGTTCTCAATGCAGTTGCTTTACCTGTCAGCTTATGAGACTCAAGAATTCAAAATACTCCTTTTTAGGAAGCATACAAAAATTGCTTTAGCTCGTCCTAACTTTTTCAATTGAAGAATAATCTGCAGATTATTTCTATGACTACAGAAGAAACTGGTGAATATAGGTCTGTTCATTTATTAGCGTTTCAGTCAAGTTTTCACTAAAGATATGCTACAATTTTGTATTAAAATGAAGTTCAGCTACTGAAAAAATTATTATGTAAATAAGCACTTGTCATACCTGATTTTTGCCAGTCTTTTTCCCCTCAAACTTTCTACTAGTATTTAACTGCACTAGTGTGACAAATTTAACCCTTAATGACCTAAATCAGTGGTTTTCAAAACTTCCTAAAGTCACAGAACCCTTTCATATCACTTTTTCTGCTGTGGCCCCTGTACCCGATCCTAAAGATTGATGTGGAGCCAGGTGACCTGTCCCAGCAATGACAGTGCACTACGCCCTGGCCTACTCTGCCACTACCACCAATCTCTCAGTAGAGCCCCTGATGACTTGGCACGAAACCCCTGGGTTCCATAGAACGCAGTTTAAAAATCACTGAGCTGGATTCAAGTCCTCCATATACCCCTTTGACAGAAAGGTTTACTTACCCAGTAGTCATACCTGATTAATGCTGCTGAAGGACACCAGATGTCCTGGGACATAATTTTGTTGTCCCCAAAGGACAGTGAGTTCGTGCCCGGTGCGCTTGTGGCAATAAACACGCAGGGGTGGAGGATCCAACTTAATCTTTATTTCTGCGCAGAAAGTGGCGCTTGGCAATTGTTCGCAAAGCAAGCACCCCCACCCCAGTGGGTGTCTGCCTTATATAGCTACGTAACAGGTTAAACTTGCTGATGTGATGAAATGTGTAGCAAGCCCAGCAAGTAACCCCCCTTCCAGCTCCCCCCCAAGTAACCCCCCTTCCAGCTCCGGAACATTGTTGATACAGCTTTTCCTCTAGCGAGGCCAGCAATTAAACAACTAAGCAACAAGCGATCTCCCCCAGCCTAAACAACCTACTCTATGCCCTTGGTTAGATAAAATACTTTTTTCAAAACATACAAAGCTGTTCCTGAAGTAGAAAATGCATAGTAAAAGTTCAGGGGATCTCTGCTGGACATGGCTTCCAGCCCTACCTCTGTCCCTAGGGGTTTAGCCAGGTGCCCCTGAAACAAGGGGTGCTTATCAATTTGATAGAAAGAAGTATATGCAGGCATAGCTGAGAACATATTTTGACCTACAGAAGCTTAACTAGCAGTAGGGTATCTGGGAAGGAAATAATCTGCATGTTTTTCAGACTCCACCTTCCATCCCCCCAAGTAAGGTTTTGAAGCGAGAAAATAAAAAATAATTGTGACATAACCAGGGGTCCTAATACCTTTAGCCCCAAATCTGTCCCCCCATACTGCCTGAAACAAGCTGAGATTTGCCACTGATCCAGCTTAGTCCAGAGAGCCACATCTCCAGCTGTCCCAGTCCAGACCCTGCCAGCTCTTGCAGAGGAAAGCTTGCCAACTTAAAGGTCACCAAAATCTGGCTTGTGGAAAATTATGATAGGTCCTTGCCCTTAAAGGAGTGACCAGCCTGTATTTGTCAATTGTTCTGAAATCATAGTACAGTCAGCAAGGTGCAAGAAATAGCCAAAAGATCTATTATATGAACAAGAGAAATAATTAAAATGGTAACTGTATGTTGAAAGAGGCAGAAATATATGGAAAATAATCGTAAAGAAATATAGTTGAATTCTTGCCCTACACTACTTTCTAGAATGCAGCAGCTGGCTAACCAGTTCCTGCAAGCAGCTTGTCACTTTTCACCACCCAGCTGCAGTCATCTAAAGCCCATGAATCCTTAGACAAAAAAACTTGCTCTCATGGCAATTCTTAAGTCCCCAACTTTATCTGCTCATCTACATTCTTCAGTTCTTAGGAAGCATATATCACGTAGATAACTTCCTCCCCCAGATACATATCCTCCTCCCAGATACGTATTCCTCCCCCAGATCTGTATTCCTCCCCCAGATCTGTCTGGCAGGTCAGTTGTAATTCCTGATCCAATTATATCAAGGAAATAGTTACATCCTTTCAGACATGTAGACCACTAATCCAATATCCTTAGCTATCCATTTTTCGAGATATAGATTCTCTCTTATTCGGTTCAAAGGTGACAGATACTTATCTCTGAAGATACTCCTAACCAAAGGTTTCTTAAACCACCTATGTTTGTAGATAGGTCTTGGCTTATGCACCCACCCTCTTAGCTGACTAATAAACTGTCATCTCCGGCACAAATTCTCAGTGTTTACTCCTCGGGTGTGTGAATAGTATTGTCTGGGGAAGAACACTTTAATCTAACCAAACACTATGGTCTATTGCCAGTCAAACCTTATAAAAAGACAGAATTGCAGTTATACCCAAAACCATGGTTCATACAAAAATAAAATTGATAAAATTAAGCACAGCTTAACATTAGCTAAAAACAGAAACCGAACACTATATTAGTATATCAGATTTGGAAAAATATTGATTTATGATACTCCACAAATTCTAAAACAGTCCTGCTTCCAGGTGAATTTGTGACCAGCATTTTGGGCTAAATCCAACAGACAATTAGGGACAAGTTCTGAAGAAGAATGTGCCTGTCCAAAATGGGGCTTAAGTGCCTAACAAGTTCTAAAACTAGGTCCAAACAGCCTCTTCTTGGCAGCTGCCTATACCCAGAGTCATCTATGCTCATCAGGCATCTTCCTCCCCTTCTCCTCCCTCACTGAATCTGAAAGGGCTCCTGCAGTCCTGCTTCCAAGCCATGCAGAACCACTCTAGTCTAAGCTCTTTCAGGACCAAGAAACCAAGTTCCACTTAAGTCTGCTGAAGTGGCATATCTGGTAAGTGAGGCCAGAGCATCCCTAGTGCAAGCTCACAGGAACAGGTCCCTCACAAAATAAGCTACTTTCATTTCAAATATGGTCAAAGGAGCAGGTACCATTGCCATCCACCATTTATCTATTGACACATTAACAGGAGTATTATCCCAGCATCTTGTTTCAGTGTTCAGGCTAAGCAGCCACATCCGGGCAAGCAGGGGTATGCATTTGCAGCAGTACAGATAGTAGCAGCACAAATTTGTACCACTACTTTGTGCTTCAGCACATGTCCCTGCACATGTGCTTTGTTGCGGGACACATTGTCCCACTTTGGGTAAATTGCCTTTGTCCAGCTACTCCTGGTTCCCAGTGTACTGGAGCAGCTGGGGCACAATGGAGCAGTAGAGATGCTCTAGCTAGCAACCAGAGCATCTCATGGAGGACCAAGCCTCCATTTGTTCTGGCGCACACTATTTTTGTATGGTCTGCACTGCTTCCCCCCCCAAAGGGTTTTGTTTTGTTTTGTTTTGTTTTTTTTGGGGGGGGGGGGGGGAGGGGTTGTTTTTGCTGCCAGGCAATCCTAGGAGCAAATTTTGCCCCCATGATGCAAATTTGCAGCACAGGGCACATTTTAACATTCCAGTGTGGTGCCACAAACTGCACATGCCTACATGTTTGGATGCAGCCACAGATTCAAATCTACCTCACCCATTTCCCAGAAGGTTGCTCTGATCATCAGCCTAAAAGCTGCACTGAGCGCTGGCACCTTTTACCCTCTTTGAAGTGGTACACAGCAAAAAAGGCAAGATTCATAGGGCCAGAAAGAGCCTGTAAGTGGGCTCTTTGAGCTGCTCCTCAGCTAATTTTCCCAAGTAAAATGATCTTTAAGCAACAAACAAATAAAAGAATACCCCTCTGCCCTGTTCTGGGTACTAGGAGAGGAGCCCTTTGGCTCTGACCCCAACACAGTAGCCTGGCCTGTGCCTAGTAGCAAGCTTGTTCTCCTCACAGCATGCCCCCTAGTTGCAAACTGTTCCCTCACCATGTGCTTCTTTTCTGCTCCCTCATCATCCAAATGCCCTCCAGCTGGGCTCTCTGAACAGGTCTGACCATTCCCTCTTAAAGGGACAGACAGCCTAGTTACAGAATCCTAATGGTTAGGGTATCCAACTGGAGAGGAGAGAGGGGCTTTAGCTTCCTGTCCTAGACCTGGGGCACTGAACCTAGGCCTCCCATTTCCTTGCAAGTGCCATAAGCACTAAAAAGGTAGGTAGTAGCACTGCTGCTGCTACACCACCACTGCAAAACAAAATAGTGAACCCTGCTCAGACTTTTCAAAAACTAGATATAAACTCCTATCTCAGGGAGGATTTTAAGCTCTGGATCTGAAACACATGGCAGCCCCTGCCACAGCCCCGAGTCAGCTGCCTAAGCTCCAGAGAGGGGGATGAAGCATGAGTTCAATTGCAGCCTTGTAGCTTTAGAAGAGCACCCCACCTTCCAACTCGGGAGGGGGGAGCCTCCAATCCACCTGCCCCACCTCCAGCGCAGGCTGGGCAACACCCATGCAGAACTCCCTCCCCTCTCTTCTCCCCCTCCCATTCTGAAGACTGCACCCGGGGTGCTTCTAGTGCACACTGACAGAAGTTAATGAAGCTGCTCCACTTTGGAGCACCTTCATCTGAAGGCTCATGTAATGAGGGTTCAGATTGTCATGCAGTCAGGCACTTTTTCATAGACTCATACATTGTAAAGCTGGAACGGAAGATCATCAGGTCCAGCCGCCTGCACCAGGCAGGAAAGACAGGTAGGGTCAGGTGACCCCAGCAAGGTGGCTGTCTAGTCTCCTCTTGAAGATTTCCAGGGTAGGTGATTGCACCACCTCTAGAGGGAGCTTATTCATCAGTCTGGACACCCTGACTATGAAGAAGTTTTTCCTAATGTTGAGCCTGAAACAGTCTTCCAGGAGTTTGTGGCCATTACTCCTGGTTCTCCCCGAGGGTGCCCTGGTGAACAGTTGTTCACCGAGCTCCTGATGTACTCCCTTGATGTAGTAGAAAATTGCTACCAAGTTCCCTCTCAGCCTTTTCAATTTCAGGTTGAAGTGTCCCAGCTCCCTCAGCCTTTCCTTGTATTGTGCAAGCCTGTAATCATACAGGTGGCTCTTCTCTGGACTCTCTCAAGTTGTACCACGTCCTTGTTAAAGTGCAGTGCCCAGAACTGGACGCAGTACTCCAGTTGGGGTCTCACCAATTTGGGTCAGCAGAAGAATCATCTCCTTGGTCTTGCTGGAGATGAATCAATTAATACATACCAGAGTATTATTTGCCCTGCTGGCAACAGAGTCGCACTGCTGGCTCATATTCATGCTGTCATCTATTATTACCTCCAGATCTCTTTCATTCATAGTGCTGGTCAGGTTGCCGTTGCCAAGCCTGTAGGTGTGCAGGGAATTGTTCGTCCCCAGCTCTGCCCCAACTCCTTGCAGTGGTGACAGCCTGGTCTAGAGCCAGAGCAGAGCTGCAATCCCTTGCTTGTGCACCTCTGCCCAGAGTGCGCAGGCTACAGATCACAACTCTGCCCTGGCTCCAGAGCAAGTTGCCCCCATCCCAAGTTCCCAACAACTCTGGAGCATCCCCCTACACTGCTTGCCGTGCGCCCTGCCAATGCATCTGAGGCTGATCTCAATGGCAACCCCAGCCTGAACTTTCCCACACAGGTGCAGCTGGAGTCTTCATGGAGACCAGCACAAGCCATGCGGGCAAGGGCAGCTGAGAAATGGAGTCCCTGGCTGACTGGATCCAGCCCGCAGGCTGAACTTTGCCCATCCCTGCAGTAAGGCATAGCCTTACAAGGCCCAGAACTGCACAGCCCTGCCAAGATGGCAGCACTTCTGCACATGAAGTCAAGAACTTTGGCATATACATAATTTAGGCAGCCACCACATAAAAGTTTTGAAGATAGAAATTTTGGACGTACGTACTTAAGTATCATTCAAGTCCCATTTTAGGGACCAACTCTGTTTTCTGATCTACACTCCCCCTCCATTTGATATGGAAATCACTGAGTCAGTAAGCAACCCTATAATTTTTTTTGCCCGAGGTGAGTTGTTAGCATAGTAACATGCTTTATCATTTTTCCAAAGTCATTTAATTATGTCTAACATCAGAGACAGCCTTTATAATACATTATAAAGGTAGTCAAGCATTAAGGGCACTCCACCACAGGATGTAGACAATGCAGTTAAGGTAGCTTTAAGAAAAAAGTTACAGGTTTGGAGGGAGTAACACTCAAAGATCAAGACTTCTGCAGATTCACTCTTGCAAATCCTTTCTAGCAGGGGATTTCTTTCAGATCCTGGACACTTTATCCAGGTCTTGTTTTTGATGTTGGTGCTGTCTGGAATCAGTAAGAATGATGTCTTTTGGATTTTTTTTAACCTGTAAGTCTCTGGTTGCTGCTACTCTAATTGCTTATTTTATATATGTGAAGCTAGATAGGGATTTAAAATAGATGCCTTTGTCAGAATTAAATGGGAAAGGGACCCCAAGTATAGTAATACTGTTTACAAATATATTACACACCCATTTTCAGATCATGTCAATACTTTATGATCTAAACTACAAGAGCAGTTATTCTCAACCAGGGTACCAGAGCACCCTGGGATGCTGCCAGATGCTTTGAAGGGTGTCTCAAGGAGGGAGAAAGCAAGCAGATAAACTAAGCAGATAAACTAGGCTGGTCCCTGCCTAGACAATCCCCCCACCCTCACTGCCCAGCCCCTGAGTAAGGAGGTAAGCACTTTAATATATAAATTAGTTTTTGGAATTAACAAAAGTTATGGAGGGTGCCTCAAGTTCACAGGGTGGTGCCTCAAGTCCAAAGAAGACTGAGAGCCACTATACTAGAGCCTTAAAAGGCAGAAACATATTTAGGGCTTGATACAAAACCCATTGGAGTCATCGATGGCTGCTTTCCCATTGCAGCTGGGCACTTTGGAGCAGGCCCCTGGTGCCAGTTTACCTCTCTTCGGCTGGTATAGGATTGTTTTCCCTCCAGGCAGTGCTTGTCTGTTTATACTGACTGCCACCTCTAAAGTGACAGTACTAGCAGAAGCACCTAAAGTCATGTGTGGAAGAGAATGAAGAATCTTTGAAAAGACTAACATAGGAGTGGGATGTGAGAACAGCAGGGCAGGCTAGATATTTGGAAACTTAAAAGGCAGGCTTATGCTATTCCAGTGCATTTAAGCAAGGTTTACTGAAGTACATAGCACACCACCCTGAAAAGGAAGCAAAAGGAAGCAGGGGGAGAGGAGAGGCAAGTCTCCATTATTCTCCAGTGAAATCAGTGTAGTACTGTCTGCCTGGGTTTGCAGAATCTGAAACAACAGCACACCGACATGAAACTGCCTTTTCCTTCAATGGGATCAAATTCAAAGGATGATTTAAATGTCAACAGTGTTAATGATTCTGTAATTGCTCCTTCAAAATCTGTGTGAAAGGTGCAGGGGTATCATAACAGGAAGAAATACTGGCTAGGAGTACCTAGAAAAAACCCTCTACTCTTAGGAAATAGCACCGCAAGAGCTGTGGAATGGAGATTTGCCCCATTGAAACCTGGCCAGAACTTATTACCATATCCATTTAGCAACAGAACAGAATATAGCTTAGTTTATACAGCACAGCTGAGGTTCCTGAGTGGCCACTACTGTTGGAAATAAGGCTACCTAGTTTGGTGGCCACATACAGGTTTCTGAGCCTAATTATGGTACCCAGTTAAGTCTTGTCCTATAAAGGTGAGGGTCTTACTTCAAAGCTCTCTGAAAATTCAGTTGCACAGTGCAACTTCCTCAGAAGAATAAAATGTTATGCTGGTCTTGCTGGCATTTGAAGTTGTGATGCCAAGGACATTTACAAGAGGGGAAATCTGATGTTAAGCCTGCTAGCAATGCTGAAATGGCTTTAGAGCCCCAGGTACAGCATGAGCTTTCTAATGGGTGGCTAATGTTATCAACAGTCCCCAATACATGCATGAATATAGCTGTCAGGTTCTGTGTATAAAATTTTAAAATACAAAAGTCATTAACAATAGCAATCGGCAGAAAAAACAGTTCCAAAGCAAAGATGACAAAACAGTGCATGTCCACAAAGAAGGGAGAAGAGCAAAACCATTTATTCACACATACCTTATTCCCTAAACATACACATGATGGGAAATATCCTCAAACCTTTTTGGTGATTCATTCTAAGGAATCAGTGACAAAAATATGAAGGGAAAAGAGAATCTCATAAAAGAGCGAGAGAGAGGGAAAAAAAAGAAATCATTTCAGTTACAGACCTAGTCTGTACCAATAGGTGCTATTCTCTGCATCACTTTTTCATCACATTCGTAATCCAGTGCTAAGTTAGCTTTTCTGGAGGTGGATAATGATTCTAATCGCACATGATCTAATTTTCCTTTAATAGCTCTAAGTAGCAAGAGGAAGCTGCAGCTTGTCAGTGAATTGCCCATCTCCTTGTCCCCATTTACAGAGACACTAATAGGCCTAAATACTTATCACTGCCAATCCCTAGTAGCCTTGTGCAAGAGAACTCGGTTTCTTTTTGCTTCTATACAAAACACTAAGCTTTCATTTTTACTTGTCATGTGACCAGTGATTTGTTAACACCTTATGACTGCCACTCAAGACAGCCTTTAGTTAATTGTTAAAGCTCTGTGGGCTTATTCCAAGGTCTGAAGAGAATTCTCAACACTGACTGATAGATGGGAATATTGTCAGATGTGATTATGTTTTCACAAGATTTACTAGTTCACTTCCTTCAATGTTACATTGTTTCCTGGTTAGAGAAAAAAGAGAGAAAAAAAAACCTTGCTTCTTTCTCAAAACTTTTTTTTTAGTCTTCAAGTAATTCTCCCTCCCCTCAATACAGATTGGCATGGATGAATTCTGTTTCAGTTGAAATGTCTATTCTGCTTTTCTTTTTCCATCAGCTTTCCACCTATTTCTTTCCCTGCATCTACACAGTCTCACTGAACCTCTGCTTTCAGGTTAAGCAGGAAAACATCAACAGAGCACTGATGACAGCCCTCAAAACCCACTGAAAATTATATATGGTGAAATTTACAAAATTGTTTGGGAATTCAAGTTGCAGACTCATTCTGATTTTTCCATCACTTAAATAGGAATTGTGAAAAGCAATAATCATTCCAGCAAAATGAGAAGTGTGTGTGAGAATGAAAGTACTAAAATAAGACATATAGGGCTAAAGCCATCTTTGCCATAGCTCCCTTGATTTGCAGTTATAGAAGGGATGAATTTACCTCATAAATCATGAAGACTTAAGGGAAAACAGCATTAAAATCTTTCTGCCAGCAATTCCAACTGGGTTGTAAGCTAGGAGCAACAGGAATACTACCAAAAAACTTTGCTAATATTTGCTTAAATGTTGAAATGAACACACCTCATCTATGCTTGTTCCTTCTTGGGATTCACTTTCCATTAGCAGTGGGGAGGCCTAATTTTCCTGGCATAGAAGTTTTGGGGACAGTGAACTTTTCAATTTAGCACAAGTGTTAATTCTTTTTTCTTCTATTCCAGTGACAGAAATGCAAGGTGATTTATCTAGCAATCATCAATGAACAGAAGCTTAACTATTCAGTGCTGATTATCAGCACATTACGTAGTAAATCTAGAGATTTTAAAAAATGGCAAGTGAACAAATCGAACCAAGCATGCTGCCATCTGCTCAGAGATATATTCTGAGAGCAAACAGAAAAAAGAAAAGAAATTAATTTTATCAGTTAAATTTGCAATTGCTGTTTTTTTACTTTAGTGCCAGTGATGACTTAGCCAATGTAACATTTCAAACGTGACGTATGTATGTAATATGACATGGCTGATGCATGCTTTTATCCATTAGCGTAAACTTAAAATATGAAGCATTTGAAATACCTAACAACATTTTGGATTTTGCTAAAGAGGAAGATTAAAAAATTTGTGGCCTAACAGCCTGGTGCTAAGAGACAACTAGGAAACCTTGATGATTGAGCTATTTGTGAATATAGTACAATAAATTATTCAACAAAACAGTTGCAACATCTTTAGAGGCAGTAAGCTTTAGTTCCTGGCCTGATGCTGCGATAAACAAGATGCAATCTACTGTATTGTCCATCTCCTACAGATTCCTTTTTTCATGTCCATAATTGAAAAAATTACTGAGAATTGCTTCAACATTATCTTTCTGGGATTGGGTTTTAACCAATCTGCTGAATAATTTAAACTGAAGTGAAGTGAGTGGTTTTCTGTAAATGCTTTTGACCTTTAAGGTGAAATAACCCCATACATAATCTTCAATGCAAATGTTTATAGCTGCTAAACAATTTCCCCATGCAGCTGGCCATTTTTATATCTTGAAAAACTAGTAATGATACAAACGGTTGATTATGGTTTACAATGGCAATAAACCTCTCAGAATTGGTTGTTACCAAAATAAACTGCCATTCTGTTAAATGTTAAATAACAAGTCATAAACTGCTGAAAACAACCCATTTCTTGTGGATTATTGCCTGAATAAATTTCAGTAGGAAGTGCAGATCATTAAGCTCTGAACAGCAGATCAGACCTAATGAAATTATATATACACATATATGTATATTAAAAAAAGCTAAAGAATGAACGGAACAGCAAGACACATTTTAAACATGAGGTTGTCTGGTGTTTTATTCATGTAAAGACTACGGTTATCTCCCAACACAAGTTACTTTCCACTATTTCTTCACCTGCAAAGAAAATACCAGTACTCAGATTAATCTCTTTATAAAGGTAGAAGACAGTGTACTCAGGTGGAAAACAGATCTTCAGCGAAACATGCAGGTTAGTGTCAGTATTAGAATAATTACTACTGCTAATCTCAACAGCTAGAAAAAAAAGTGAAACAGTTCATAACGGAGGCACCCTCTTCCCGACAGTGAGTGACAGAAAGTTTCCTCACCATAGCAACCAATGTTATCTCCTAAGAATAACATTAACCTCCTCCGTTACCAGTTTTATATTCCTTTACTATAAAAAGCAGTTGCAAGGCTTGATTGTATTTTCATTACTTAATATGTATGGAGTACGTCCTAACTTAAATAACACTAAAAAGACACGAACAGAAACTGAAAACTCTTCATGCATTAAAAATCCAGGCCTAAAAGCAGGATCACAGATAGACAAGGAGAGGTTTCTTTTCTCCTTTCATGAAAATTAGGCCTTTTTAACTACTCTCAGTGGAACAGATGATCTTTGACTGGATTCTTAAAGGCTACATGTCTGGAAGGAAAAAATGGGGGGGACGGGGGTGGGCATCCCTTCTGAATTCAGGTATTGCATTCCATCCCTCTTTACCTTGTCACCATCATCTCAGGAAAGACTGAAATAAAGGCACTTGTACGAAATATTTAGGTATTTTAAAATAGAATGATTCTTTTTTTTTCAGAATGTCATCAAAACTTTGCAAGTGAACGATCATCACAGCTCCATGGGATAAGGTAATGTCCTGAGAATATCATGAAGGTGCCATATAGGCTTAGTACAGATGTTCGAAAAGCCCAAGGAGGAATTGATCTAACTTATACAGTTTTCTGTAAGCAGCCTAGGTTAGATTGGTAGCAAACAGTATACACGTTCGTCCTTTGGAGGGGGTGGGGCAGGCAGGCTGCCTGCACTGGCTGAGGTCAGCAGGTTGGGGGTATTCCTGCACACCTTCCAGCATGCCCCGTGGGCTCCCCAGACTGCCAAAGACTGCTGAGCGCCTGGGCTGCCCTGATTGGCTGTTGGGCACAGGCAAGCATGCCCCTAATGCCCTACCATGCCACCACAGACCTTCCCTCACACCCAGCCCTGGGCTTCCAGAAGAGCCCCAGAGCAAGCACCCTCCATCATGAATTGCACGTGCTTCCATGTCCCAGCTTGCCCACATCCCACCATGGTGCTCTGCCATCCACATCCAAGCAGGGAGACCCAGGAGCTGCAGTGTGCCCTGCTTGTTGCCCAGGACAATGCTCACTGGGGTCTGTGGGACATCACATATGCTCACCTGGACATGATTTGGCAGCTGGCCACCAGGGCATGTGGTTTTGTGCCCCTTAACCAAAAGCTGGACATCCAGTGGAGGTCAACCCACCACACGCTGCTCCCATTGAGTGTCCTGCATTGGGCCACTAACTTTCACGTGGCCAACAAGGATGAACCCACCCAGGACTCCATGGACACTAAGGCTCTGGAACCACCTTCATCAACCTCCAGTTCTGGGCCCGTGCCACCAGCATCAACTGGTGAGAATGGATCATTCTGGGCACCTGGGTCCAGACCTTCCACATTCTCTGGTGAACGTTCATGGACGTTGTCCCCTAGCTGCCCCTACCCCCCCCCCCCCC
>NW_005841878.1:2951658-2970394 GCF_000455745.1 Alligator sinensis
CAGTATGTCTGCATGTGGCCACCCTTCACTCCGGAGAAGTCAGTGGTCATCATGAAGCTGGCCACCCCCTTGCAGGTTACTGCTGCCTCACTAACCAGTTTGGTAGGAGCAAGACCATGGTCAGAAAAAGTTTGGGAGGTGTGCTAGGTCATCCAGGACATCCTGGCCAACCTCTTCATCTGCCTTGTCAATCCACAGAAGGTGGTTGCTGGCTTCTGCCACATGGGCTTCCCCAACTGTGTTGGGGATGTGGACAACACCCAAATCCCCATCTTCTACCTGGTCTGGGCAACCTAGGCATTCATCAACCACAAGGGCTACTTCTCCATCATCCTGCAGGGCATCATTGCCCACCAGGGCCAGTTCACCCACATATTTGCTGGCTGGGTAGGCCGCGGAAGATGATGCCTGCATCTTTTGCAACTCCCCACTTCTTGGGCTGACAGAGAGCAGTCACTATGCTCCTGGGACCCCCCATTTCATCATCAATGATGTCTTCATCCCTCCCCCTATCATTGAGGAGCCTTCTTACACCCTCCTGCCTGGCTGATGAAGCCCTATGTGGGGCAGCTAGACCACTAAAAGGAGAACTTCAAGTACTGCCTGACAAACTACTTCACAGTTAGGGCGGCTAGGAGCTGGAACCAACTTCCAAGGGAGGTGGTGCTGGCCCCTACCCTGGGGATCTTTAAGAAGAGGCTGGATACTTACCTGGCTGGACTCATTTGAGTCCCGTTTTTGTTTTTAGGGTGAGTGGTTTTTTTTTTTTTTGGGTTGTTCTCCCGCCCTGGCGGGGGGTCGGGCTAGAAGATCTATTAGGTCCCTTCCGACCCTGAAACTATGAAACTATAAGGTGCCATATGGCGGTGGAGGCATACTAGTGCCTTGGCCCCCTCAAGGCATACTAGTGGGCTCTCAGTGTGCACCTCGAGGTGGGTGAGAAAAACCTACTGTGATTTACCATTGTCCCATGTGTCTTCCACAATACCTGTGAGACCAAGGGGGAGGTCTTCCATGATGTCTAGACAGAGGAGGCATAGCACATGTATTGGGCATGGCAGGCCACACATATGTGATGCAGGGATGGGGGAGAGAACAAGCTCCCTGCTGATGTTGGGAGCCCCAGCCTTGCATAGTGGCAGGCAGCCCAGATCTGCGAAGCCCTGTCTGACTGTTTCCTCAGACTTGGGAACCAAGAGCCCTCCCCAGATGAGTAGGGCTGAAGGGCTTTGAATGCCTGTGCCCCACACCAGGCCCTGGGTCTCCAATCCCAGGCTCCTCTGGTCCTGCATTCTGGGCAGCACTGCCCACAACCCTGCTGCCCAGACACCATTCCCCTTCCCCTCTCTCAGGGGGCACACACCAGGATGTGGGGGGAATTCTGACATGAGCAAGAGATATGCCTTTGTCTAAAATGTTGCAGCTGCCAAACTTTTCTTGTTTTATATAAATAAAATCAGTTGAGCATTGCTTATTTCTCAGCTTGGTCCCTCTTCCCATTGATACAAACCAGCAAAACTTTGGAGGGGGAAGGAAGGGTTGTGAAAGGGGTGAAATAACCTGGAAGGGGTGGTTAGGACAGGGAAGGGGGAGGGGATTGTGGTCAGGGGAAATGCCACAGGGGCTGAACTCAACAAACACAAAAACTTGTAGGGGAGGCATGGGACAGGGGAGCTTTTGTCTTGGCACACTAATTCCTGAACTCAGGAATGAAGACAAGGGACTTCACCATGAAGGACTTGGACAGGTACAATTATAGAATAATAGAAAATTAGAGTTGGAAGGGACCTCAGGAGGTCATCAAATACAATCCCCTGCTAAAGACAGGACCATCCCCACCTAGATCACCCCAGTCAAGCCTTTGTCTAGCTGGGGCTAAAAACCTCCAACGATGGAGATTCCACAACCTTTCTGGATAACATGTTCCAATATTTTACTACCCTTCTCATGAGAAGGTTTTCCCTAATTATCTACCTCTCTTGCTGCAAGTGGAGACCATTGTTCCTTGTTATGTCATGTGCCACAACTGAGAACCATCTAGCTCCATCCTCTTTGGAACCACCCTTCAGGTAGTTGCTGCTATTAAATCCCAATCTTTTCTTCTCTAGACTAAATGAGCCCACTTCCCTCAACCTCTCCTCATAAGTCACATGCCCCAGCTCCCTAACTAATTTTGCTGCCCTCCACTGGACTTTCTCCCACTTTTCCACATCCCTTATGTAGTGCGGCTTAAAAAATGGGCGTAGTACTCCACACATGACCTTACCAGTGCCAAACAGAGGGGAAGAATCACTTCCCTGGATCTGTTGGCAATGAGTCTACTAATGCAGCCTAGTATGCCATTAGCCTTCTTTGCAACAAGGGGACACTGTTGGCTCATATTCAGTTTATTGTCCAATGTAACTCCCAGATCCTTTTCTGCAGAAATGCTGGTTAGCCAGTTGGTCCCCAACCTTTACTGGTGCATGGGATTATTCCGTTCTAAGTGCAGGACTTTGCATTTGTTCTTATTGAACCTCATGAGATTTCTTTCAGTCAAATCTTCCAATTTGTCTAGGTCTCTCTGAATCCTAGCCCTCCCCTCCAGTGTAGCTACTAGTACCCCCAGCTTCGTGCAAACTTGCTGAGAGTGCACTCCATCCCATCTTCCAGGTTGTTGATGAAGATATTGAACAAAGCCAGCCCCAGGACCAATACTTAGGGCACTACACTTGATACCAGCTACCAACTAGACATTGAGCCATTGATTACTACCCTTTGAGCCCAACGATCCAGCCAATTTTCTATCCACTTTGCAGTCTATCCATCCAACTTGTACTTCTTTAGCTTGTTTGCAAGAATGTTGTGGGAGACCATATCAAAAGCCTTGTTAAAGTCAAGGTATACAGGTTTCCCTTGCCAACCACGGTTTTGCCAACCAGTTTTGAGTATTCGCACTTCAGAGAAGGTGGGGTACAGTCAGAAAATACCCCCCATGGGCCTCCTGGCCTTGCTTATATCTCTCACTCCCCACCCCCCTCCAGCCCCAGCAGCTTTGCTGGTGCCCCTCACCTCACACCCACAGCCCCTGCTCCCCCAGCCCTGCCGGTTTTGCCAACCACAGAACTTTTAGGAACCTAACCCCCATGGTTGGTGAGGGGAACCTGTATCATGCCTGCTGCTCTCCCCACATCCACAGAGCCAGTTATCTCATCATAGAAAGCAATCAGGTTGGTCAGGTATGACTTGCCCTTGGTGAATCATATAAATCCCTATTGAGAGTCAGCTGGGCCTGGAGGGATGAGCTTTACCACTACTGGGGGAACACCAGCTAATACACCAAGAACCTGCTGCAGGACATGGTCCCCCAGGAAGTGCTCGAGAGCTGGAGGGGGGCCATTTGCTTTGATGGTATACCAGGGAAGCCCAGGTTGCTGTTAATGTGAGAATCCACTTCATATGCTACCTATGACTTCACTGTGATGAGCTGACACCTACAGATGAGTTTGCAATTGCCAGTGCTATTGATGCTCTGCTGAACGCATGACCTTACCCTGGGAGAGGTTCCCCAGACACTGGCTGCCTAAGAAGAGTTGTATTGTGCACTGCCCTTGACTTTCCAGCATGATTCTTCGACTGTCAATATACCAGGAAGGGGTGGGGGTTGCTTTGGTTTCAAGGGTTGGGGAAGTGGAGACTGTCCAGGAACAGGATGAGGCTGGAATTGCAGTGAGGGGAGGAGTTTGCTTTGTTGAGTTGGTACAATGACTGCCTGTCCCATGAGACTCAGTCACCTGGTGTCCATGGACTTTCCCCAGGGATCGGCTCAAAGGGGAGGAGGAAAAGTGCTAGAGTGCCTCTCCAGGTGCACAACTTGGGAGTCACTCTGGCAGTGGGACTGGAGTGGCTGAGATAACAGTTCCCATGTGAGACTCCTGCCATCACATCTGTGCCTTCCTTGGACTGGAAGGGAAGGAAGAAGGGAGGAGGGAAGCAGGGGAGGGGGGGGGTTGGCAAGGGGGAATTTTTCTCATTCCTGTGTCCTCTCTGCCAGGTGTCCCATGGTGCTGCAACCAGGATGGAGACCTGAGCACTGGCACTTTTACCTGTTTTTTACACTTTGCAGGACTCAATAAACTCTTTTAGTGCTTTTCCATGAGTGCAAGGGGGAGGTGGAGCTGTTCCAGCACCAGTGCTTTGGGCAGCTGAGAACAGGCCCTGCTTTTCCCAGTAGCTGAGCAGAACCCTGAGAGATAGGGCAGGGAGATGTGAATGAGGCAAATTTATGTTCCTGTAGAATAGGAGATGGGCTGCTAAGTACCCAAGGCCAGGGACAGAGGGCTTGGCACCTCAGCTGCAGTCCAGAATGGGAGGGGGTGACTCGTATGTGTAGTGCTGAAAGACAGAAACTGAGTCTAGAGCATTTAGCATCCTGGGGCCCTGCTCTTTGAGCAGGCAGGGGTGGGGCAATTCACCCTCCTCCCATGTCCTTCAATCCCTGCACCCCTCCCCATGCAATTTCTTTCTGGGCTTCTCAGCCACAATGGCCTGAGAAAGGGCTGTGCCCATGGGGATGCCCTGTAGCAGCTGTGGGTCCCACCACTCCCCCTTCTTCCCTCCCCAAAGCTCCACATTTCCCCCAGTGCCTGGGTCCCTGTCATGGCTGTGTGTGAGGAGTGAACCATACCTTTCTGGGCTGCATGGTGTCCTCACTCAGTGCCTGCTCATAAGCAGAAGATGGGGGAAAGGCTGGCCATGTGTCCTTTAGGTCATGGTTCATCAGCAGCACTGGTAGTGCATGGCTAAGGGATGCTCTGAGCATCTAGAAGGGGGCAGTGAGGTGTCAGAGGAGTAGGCCTGGAACACCCATAGCAGCAGCATGGGGAACAGTGTCCCAGAGCCTGCATGCTTGTCCACAGTCGAGGACCAGGATGGCAGGCTCCCCCAAGGTAAAGGGCAAGAGATCAGTCCCCAAGTCCTAAGGCTCAATTGCCAGAATCATGTGCTTTTCCGATGCTCCTGAATGCCATGTTCCCTGCTCTTGGCCATGCTTGAGAAGGTGTAAAGGGCATTCAGATCCAGCTTCAGGTCCAACTGGTGCAAATGCACTCCCACATTGTTGTGATGATGCTGAGACCATTCTGTGATGATGTAGGGACCAGCACCAATGGGGTGGACTCGTCATGGGCTGACTCCAGCAGCTGACCTTTTGCTCTGTGGCCCCCCAGGGACCTGCTCCTGAACACCTTGTTGTCCCATCATCCTGAGGCTTCCTGTGCCTCCTCCTCCCTGCAGATTACTCCCACCCCAAAGGTGTGCTGTAGGTGTGCAAGGTCTTGCTGGCCCAGTCCTTGGCAGGGATGTGGAACAGCTCCTTGTAGAAGGACATGGTCTGCCTCCAGGCCCCACACTGTTTGTTGGCATCGTGCATGCACTTATACTATATCTTCATCCATTTTGTCTTGGCACATCACTGCTCCCAGTCCCTTTTGTGGCCCTGCACCTGCATCTGCTGGGCAATGTAGTTGAAGACATCCATATTCCTGTGCCTTTTCTGGAGCTGGTGCTGGGTCTCCTCCTCACCCCAGATGGTAATGACATCCCTCCTCTGCCTGTAGTCCCAATTGTGTGACCTGGGTTGGGTAGTGGAGGAGAACGGGACAGAATCTTCCATAGTCTGTGGCAATGCCTGTGAGATCTCAGGGGTTTTGGTGTCTGTGGGTGGGTGGGTGAGGATCTGGCTGCAAGGGTTGGATGGAAGGATGAAAAGCAGGATGGCAGGGAGGCTGAAAAGCAGGATGGCAGGGAGGGTAGATGGATGGTGCAGGTCCCAGCACATGGCTCTCTCCTTCCCTGCAGCTGCATATGGCCCCTGCTCCAGCATGACTGGGACTCCATTGGCCAGGCCATTCCCACAACTTCGAACTTTCCAGGGGTTTCCAGTAGACACCCCATGATTCTAGCAATGCCCTATGTCCTGGTCTGGAAATTTCCTGTGTCCTCTACCTGCAACATGAAGGTAGCTGGCCCCACCCCAGTTGCTCTTGAAGGTTCCAGGGGCATTTACCTGCTTGCCCTGACTTGGATATTCAACCATACTCCCCCTTCCCCTCACCCTAGTACCCCGGGGTCCTATAGCTGCATGCCAAAAAATGCTTGCAGCACCCCAGGTGCCTATGGCCTGGGTCCCTGCCAGCAGTGGCTGAGCCATGGAGGTCATAGGGTTGCCTCCATGCAGGCCCAGTCCAGATGTTCTGCCCCCGTAGCCCCAACCCACCAGAGGCAAGCAGCTCACATTGGCTCCCACTCAAGGGGCGTGGTCTCCATTCTGGGGTCTAGGTGGCAGGGTGCCTAGCTCTGGCTTCTGGCCTACTACATCTCCTGCACTATGATATGTAGTGTGCAGGAACAAGGGTTGGGGTCCATGGGGCTGTAGTATGCCTTGTCCCTGTGCAGGGATGGTAGTCTCTGACTGGATGTGTGGGAGTGAGCACCAGAGTCTATGGGGCTGTGCCTGCACACAGGAACATGGGAGTCCCTGGCTGGGCATGCAGGAGCCAGGGTTGGGGTCCATGAGACTATACCCAAGCACAGGGGTTCTCCTGGACTGACTGTCTGGTCTGTGTGCACATCATGGGGTGCTTCATAATGGGGTGCAGGGACATAGCCTGGAGACTCAGGTGCCCATGTCCTGGGGCTTATGCAGATATAGACACCTCCCTTCCCCTCACTACCTGCCTGCAGATGACAGATGGCCAGAGGCAGGAGGTGGAGCTGGGGAGAGGAGCTGTGCTGGCTCAGCTCTGGGAGAGTTTGGGGGCAGGGCCTGCTGGGCATTTGGCTGGAGCAGCTGAGTGCAGGCCAAGTGCTAACATGCCTCCCTGTGGGGGTAGCAGCAGGGCGAGGCCACAAAGGAGATTGGAGTGTTGTAGGACAGCAACTTAACTTGAATTGGCAGGGGAACTGGTACAGAATGTCATGCACCAGTCTAACCTAATTGATCTGATCTGAGTGTTCCTGGTTCCTCCATTTTTAGGCTGGTCTCTGTGTGCCGAACTTCTGTATGGTTATGGGTTTAGATCGATTTCTGATTACTTAGACCAGTCTAAGTATAATGTCTGTACCTGGCCTGAAAGATGTTTCATTCTGGCCTTTGAAGCCTCGGCACTTATCTGTTTTGACTTCAAATAGGCAACGGATGAGCATGACACACAGGTTGTATTGAGTGAACACAGAGCGAGGAAGACAGATTGTAAATGAAGACTTGCTAGAGCTAAGTAATGCTCTTTCTCAATCTCTTATATGATAACTTTCATCCAACAGGTATTGGGGAAGCTAATTGTAACTGCTAAGATGAATCTTTAAAAAATATCATTCTTGACAGCTTTTTCTTTAACCCTCCTCCTCTGCAGTTTTGAGGCTCCAGGCACAGTTATATCTAGAATGTTCTGTTCCTGACACTCTCCGAAAGAACGACACAGATGGAAAAAAAACGAGAGCTTCTCATGTGGAAGACTGAGGAATCAATACAACCAGAGGACTCAAAAAAAACCCAGAGCAATATGCAAATCTTTTACTTGGAAAGCTTAACGTACAAGTTAATACAAAAATAGCTAGATCTGTGGTTTTGTTACAAGACTGAAATAGCATGCAAAACTCCCAGATTATGGATAGTCATACATTTATGGTATAAACTGCACATTATCCTGATCAATCTCTGGGGATACAATGTGGAATGACTTCCACAAGCACTGCCTTGCAGAGGCAATTCTAGTTCTTGGAAGACAGCTCAGAGATGTAAAATGATCATGAGCCTTGAAACCACAAGCACCAGAGCTATAATAATGGCTCTGACATAATATACTATGACTTTGAAAAATGTCACCAAACTTCTGTGTTTGCCATTATACTCAAGAGAGTGATGAGAAGATTATGTTTACACCAGACTTTGGACAGCCAAAGGGCAAGTACGACTCTCCTGAACTGGATGCCATAGCATCCTTAGCATCACAATAACACAGTTTTACCCATTTTGAGATCCATTTTGAATGGATCTCAAAATATTCTCAGGCCAACAGCTCAGTACTTATTGTTCCTTAAATTATAAGACTAATTAGAGTCTGGTAGCATACATATTTGCCAGCAAAACTAACTTTTTCAGCTGTGTGTAAAGATCAAGCTGTACTATGAGTGGGAACAAAAACGATTGCAGACAGTTCCTAGGGTAAAGAGACTATTATGTAAGACAGGGGTGCTCAACTCCCAGTTCCCAGAGCCATACTATCCGGTTTACAGGGGTCCCCATGGGTTGAAAAATTTGGCAGCAGGGAAGTGCTGGCAGTAGTTGCTGCTCCCCAGCTGTCAGATTTCCAGACCCATGGGGAGCCCCAGGGCCAGATAACACACTAGCTCAGTGTGCAGAGGTGGCTCAGATCCAATCCAGGCACATAATGGCTGGCTGGAGGCAGCACAGGCCCCAGGGAGACAGCCTGGGATCAAGGGAGGTGGCACAGGGCGTAATCCTGGCACGTGGGGCCCCACCTGGCCCATGGACAAACCCACACACTACAAGGTTGAGCACCACTGGTACAAGAGATCTATTCCCATAATACAGTGGAAATTGCAGGAGGCTGGACATGTGTGCTTTGAAGCCCGCAAATGCCACAGTAGACTGCTGGTTTTGATTGTGGACTAGGAACTAGATCCCCAAAACTTAGACACCTAAAAATGGAGCTCTTGTGGAATATAGGCCTCTAATTCCAAAATTTTGATCCTCAAAACCCCTACTTAGCTGCCTCTTAGGCCAGTGGGCAACTAATGTCCATAATCATCTAAATATTTCTCCTTAAAGCTTCTCAGGCATTTACAGCCTTATTCTGGGCACGTTTTGACAGGTCTGCTAAGTATCTAGCTCCCACCTAAGCTTTATAGGATGCACAAGCCTGGTGTTCTTCTGCTTAACTTGCTTAAGAGGCCTGATCTGTTGATCGCAGAGCATGCTTGGCATCTCAGTAGTCCTCACCTGTATGTAATAGTAATATCTTCACCTGTAGAAGTCCTCAGTATGCTTGCAGTCCTCACTCATGTACTTGAGGTACATGAGTGCATGCATTTCTTTCAATGCCTCAGGGATTTCAAGCCCTCCTAAATTTCCTGAGTCAGCACTTTAGATTCTGCTACACTGGCTAAATACTCATAAATGTCCTGTACAGCAGCACTGAGCCGTGTAGCATGCAAGTCCCCTTGTGGATCCAACCTCAGGTCACCACTCATAGAAAAATAAAATAAGCTGAAGGCTTATCATTGGCTATGTGGAATGAGTTGGGCTCAGCCCAGCTGGTAGTATACAAAGGACCCCACCTTGCAAGACACCATAGTGATTGCATCACAACAACTGAATTTTGAACATTTAGATAAAATCACGTGAATTAACATCTTGTTGAATATTTCAGCAGAGAAGCTAGATCTGAATGGACACGGAATTTGAACTCGTTGGTTTGCACCTTTAAATCAGGTGTATTTTCTATTCATGACTGGCAGACAAAGGAAAAAGACTCTGTGTTCTTAAATAAGGGGCATTCCCAGGGGGTCGTGAACATCCCATCCCACTATTCTTTATGGCTAGATGGCAAAAGGGACACTGAAACTTCTCTCTGGTGTCACTTAGAAGTATAGGAAAGACTGAGGAAGAACCACTGGCTTGGAAGATCTAATTTTTAATCTGTCTTTGGTTTGGTTTGTGAGCAAAACTACATTCCTATAGTTGCACAAGCAAGTATCATAACTGGCCATCCACAGGCAGTCACACAAGTGTCTGTCTGTGTAAAACATACAAATCTCCATGTGCAGCTATGTAATTATACATAAAAAGGACAAATAATTGCATTTTTTGATCTCAAGCCTGATGTAGTGACTTACTCCTGTTTACAAAGTATGTTTGTGACTGAGTAGGAATTAAAATGTGGGAGTTTCCAGTGTCCAGTCTGATGGAGGAAATACTACGCAAGGCTGTCTAGTGGAGGCTGGATCTGTGGGAGAAGCAGCCACTGCAGCAGGGTCACTTGCTGTGACGGTGGCTACAGTGGCTGAGCAAATAGGGCTGAGTCAGTACAACTCTTACTCATCCTTTGCCACCAATGGCCATGTCCAGCAGGGCCTCCGGGCCCTGGATTCAGCAGCAGGCCCCACCCCCAAATTCCTGCAGGCTGTACGTTTGACACCCCTGATCTCATGAATCAATCCTTCAAGGAGTGGAAAGTGGGATTTCACCCCGCAAGTCCAAGTTCGCTATTCATGTGACAGTTTTTTTTAGTCTCAGCATACCTGACATAGTAACCAAGAAGCATTATGTTATTTCTGCATACCATCAGCAAACAGGAATTTTCAGGTAAGGGGGAAAAAAGAAGTGTTGTTTTGCAATCCAAATAAGACCGCTAACTCAGCAAAAACAGCAAGTAGGAGAAGTGGGCAAAAAAGTTGACGGTGGTATGAGAATAAACAATAATAGCTGGAAACCGTTCCTAAATGAAGACTGTAAAGTTCTCTTTTCATATTGTTTGTGTTAAAAAAACAAAACAAAAACAAGCAAGAGTGATGCAGGGACTGCCAAGTAAAGATTCATGGTGGAAAGCTGGCCAAAATGAGGGAGTTTTGCTTACAAGATCTTCACGTCCACACAATGTTTTGTTTGCTCATAGTCTCAAGGGCTGTTATAGAGCTGGGGTAACAGGTCAGTGCATAAATACAGGCTGTTTGTTTTGAAAATACTTATCTGTGAATATACTGCATAATTTACCCTGACAATTTCTTTACACAAAATTAGCTGCAGTTTAATTTTTCTTTTTTTATGTATACATGCAACTAAGATGAAAATAGTATAAGCTGAATTAGAAAGACCTCAGATGCTTTCAGAGAGTTTATACTGTCCCAGCAGTGCTGCTGGTACTCACAAACAAGTGTTTTTTAATGAAAGAATGCACAGTATGTCCAGTATCAAGAAAAAATATTCCATCCACCTTTATTACACTCTGGGCATGTCTACATAAGACACTTATTGCACATTAGCCTAATACCACTGCGCAGTAGCATGGCGGTTAAAAACCATGCTGATAAATAATTGCATAGTGTTGTTAAGTTAATGCGCAGTAAGTATCACAAAATAACCATGCACCAGCACTACTGTGCAGTACCTCTAGTTAGTGTGCATTTAATTAGCACTTTGTTAAGTACTAAACTAAATCCACAGTATCTAAGAGTACATTAATGAACATTTAAACGCGCCTCTATGAAGCATCAGGAAACAACTGAAACTTGGAAGTTTGAGGTGACTACATTTTCCTGTATTTCCATTATCCTTTATCTCTTTTTGATGCATGTCCTAAGTCAGGAATCAGGTTTCTTATGGTTCTCAACAGTTTATACCTTCTTCGCTAGAGTTAATCCGACCTTTTTCAATATGTACAAGAGCACCAAGCTGTTGCGTTAATGTTCACCATATTGCTTATTTCATTGCTTTGCTTTTGATTGATAAAAGGTAGGATGTCTAAAAAGCCATTTATATCCATTCTTCTCTATTATCACCCCATTCCCCCATGATCACCGGAGATATCTAGAGAGTTCAGGTAGCAATCAAGACCAAAGATTTAGCTGGTATCCCTCTTATTTCAGCAGTGCCATCTTAACATAAGGGCTGAAGTTCTTGGTTTGAAAATGGGACTAAGATCTATAAGTCAGTGTCAAAATAAGGTATGTGTAGCATGTACCCACTACACAGGATGTGTACCTTTAGGGCTGCAAAAAGAGAAAGCTAAAGCACAAGCACACCCAAGGCCCAAAACCCAAATAGGCAATCACATGAAATGCTAGAGGCATTGTCATGAACATCTAGCATACCTACCACCATACCTGTCATGTGATGGACTGTCTGTCAAGAGCTTTCAATCAAAGCTCTGTCCAGAGCCTCCAAAATCTGTATAACAGCCCTGGAATCTGTATCTAATAGCAGCAAGCAGTAAACATTAGAGAAGGAAAACCCTGGTACTGGACATTTAAGGAATAATTTACCTAAAGGGGACCTTTTTTAGTATGCTAAGCTACACGAATGACTGGTGCCTCCCGAGTCTGGGGGGACACCAGATCACCGACAGGGGCGGGGGGTAGCGGGCAATTGCCAGTGGGGTGGGTGGGCACTTCCAGTTTCATGGTTGACATTTCCAGGGGGGACACAGCCAATCTCAGGGGGTGCACGTGCACCCCCTATGCATCGCCAGTGCTAAACTATAACAAAGATGCAGAACACAGATTTAGAAGAGTTCTAACCAGCTCTAACCTCCCTTTGGAGGGGGGCAAAAAATATCGATCATCAAAACTAATCTCAGATTGTATTCACATTTGTAACCACACTTCTTGCTAGAACCTTCTACTAGAAAGACGGAGCTTTCAACTAGTCTTTGGCATTTTGTTCTCCTTCAGTTACTGGTTTTACAATTGAATTCCCCTCCTCCTCTTCCCCCACTATACAGTGTCTTTCCATAACTGCATTCTTTAACTTACACCATATGCTGCCTAGTCATCTTTACTGTTGTGGATTGCATTAGGATAGGGCTGGTAAGAAATGCTGTCTAAAATAAACCAGCCTACTCCTTTAGAAATCTTCTGTGCATCTTCCAGCAAGTGGAAGTGTGTATGCTAATGGGGCAGGGTTTGAGATATTTTTTATGAACGAGATTTGTTGTCCATGTCCTATGGACATTGTGCATTTGAAAGTTATGGTGTCCTGCCATGCACCATGTTTCATTTGTTCATCTCTGTTGTTGCTTATAAATATTGGTTTATTTTAAAATGTCCCTATAACACTGTAAAGTAATAGCTCATATTAGCAGCCACTTAGCCATAGCTGGATCTGGATATTTTTAATCACCACAATAAATGTCAAAACTCCAGCTGATTGGCAGAAAATCTTCAAGTACCTGAAGCTGTTAGCTTTCTCCCATCAGAGGATGTGCTGAAAGGAAGCAAGGTCAAATGAGCTCAGTTAGAAGCAATTGCCAGGGACAGCTATTTCGTACAAATTAACATGCATCTTGGGATGCAGAAAGGTGGTGCCATTTTGATTATAAGAATGTTCTTATTATAGGTCTAATCATGCAAGAGGCAGAGTGTCTTCAGTTTCTGATCATGTCAATGGGCGCTAAGTGTACTTTAGGCAATTGGCAGGATTGGACCTTATATCAGTATCTACTTTGTTTTTTTCCCCCTTAAAGTCACTTCACATAGGAAGTATGTTCTGTAGTGCAGGAACCTCAGGAGTATTCCCTTAATTGTCAGTCTCCATATCCCTAGAAAGCCAACAGACCAGATGTTTTCCCTCCTAGAAAAAGCCTATGGGAAAAATTAAAACTCAGCTGCAAACTTTGCTAGATTCTTGCAGTGTTTCATCCAGGGTACCATGTTTCCAGTATCAAAAGAGAGGACACCTGTGGGGGGAAAGAAGTGGGGAGGGGTATATGATTGTGAGGGGGCAGTGCCCATGCCCTGCCTCTGCCCCTCATTCCTAAGCCCCCAGCCCTGCTGGTGCCCCTCCCTCCCAACCAGCACCCCTCTGCCCCCAGCCCTGCCAGTGCCGCCTCACTCCCGACCCACAGGACATGAGGACAGGGGGGCCAAAAAAGAGGACGTGTCTGGAAAAACTCAGACATATGGTAACCCTATCACCACGGTGAGGAGCACTTGCAGCCTGCATACTGCACTGATTTCCTGAAGTCAGTAGATGGCTCCACGCAGTACCATGGCAAGGAAGTTTGGCTCCCGGGGCAAAGCCCACAGCAGCAGCCTGCCCTTGCCCCGTGCACAGATCTGTGGGACACACTTTCCCAGGAGTGCATGCAGCAGCAGAAGCCCCCTTTCCCCTGTCCCCGCACCTCCCCTCCCCTCCCCCTAAATGAGCTGCTTATGGATCCATCCAGCACCCTGCAGCGGCTGGGCAGCACCTGTTGGTGCACCTTTGCTTTGGCGCGCAGGGCAGTAGCCCTGCTCGCCCCCTCCTTGCTACAGCACTGGCTGCACAGACCAGGAACTGTCCCTATTGGCTGAAGCTGCTCTCCCTCTTCCATGCTATTGCAACTTCTTAGAAATCACCTTGGAGCATTGACTGTACTGAACTGTCACCTTGAAGCACTGACAGTGGGTATTGTCCTGACAACTTAATCATGTTAATTTTAAGACAAACAAGACAAAGACAGAGCATTTTGTTAGCAATATACCAACAATATTTACTAAGCATGGATTCTTATGATCCAAGCTAAACTGTTTGCATGCTGATGTGTGTAATTCCTAAAAAGTAAGCGGGGCACTTATCAAATAGATTATTTTCCAAAAGCACCAGGAAAATTATAGTAATTATGTGCCCTCTTGCTACATTATCTGTATTCCCAAGAAACATTATATGTTCATGCAGAAAAATAAATAAATATTTACGCAAGGGATTAGAATAGCTGAGCAAAGGTTCCAGTCGCTTCTCATGGAATGAGCATTTCTCACAAACAGAAAATGTTCCTCAGCAGTGTGAATATTTCATATGAGGTAGTATGTTCCCTCAAATGAAAGCTATGTCATTTAAGTTATCTAGATAGGTGCTACTAGGTTTAGAAGGACTCTAGGTTCTCTAGACTACTGCCACATTGTCATGCCTTTAGGCTAGACAGGAATCTTTCTTAACCTGCTTAGTTTGGCAATAGATTGCTTGGTCCAGTCTACTAAACAATTACAGCCTATTTTCTAGGAATAATCCATAAGGGTAGCACTCATCATGAGGGATCCTGGTTTTCTCCGATTAAAAAAAATTCCCAATTTTCAGATATAAAAAAATAACCCCCAAATCCTAATTTTTCCATGATTAAAATGAAACACCACTAAGTGTTTCATTTTAATCACAGAAAAATATGGATTTTGGGTTAGTTTTTTTATCTGAAAATTGGGGATTTTTTTTTTTAATCAGAGAAAACCAGAATCCCTGCTCATCGTTAATGTAGGTTAGGCTTTTATTACACTGTATCCTGCCACAGCATTCTTTACTCTTTAGGTCCCGCTCATGTAAATATGTTTGTTTACATTCTGTGAAAGACAAAGAACAAATCTGTGTGACTGGCTTTAAAGTAAATCAATTTCATCTGTAAGGCTTGGTTCAGCTGATCTTCTGGAACCCAAAATAATCAAACAGTATAGATCACAGGATAATTACAATACTAAGCATTTCTACAGCATCTCCAAGAGCTCTACGTACAATTAATGCTTAAGTCTCACAGCGCCATTGTGATGCAAGCACTTTTATCCCTATTTTAATTAACCTTTTTATTTAAACATTTACAAAGATATTTTTTTAAATATGTATATGGCCCCCATTATCACAGTATGGGAGTGCCTCACAGTCTTTAATGGAACTATCCTCACTATATTCCCATAAACCCAAATGAAAGCACCTCTTTTATATGGGGGGATGAGATTAGAGGGATTCAAAGACAGGTATAAAAAGAGAATTAGGACTAGCCATATTCAGCCCTGCCTAACTCTTAGACATCCACCTCTAACAACAAAATTCTCCAAACAAAAGTATACCCAGTGCTATGTCTAAATCCTTATTTACGGTCAACCATAAGGGTGCCTTCAACTAATACAAGCCAAATTCCTTTCCCATCATATCATACCTTGTCACAGAGTCATAGAAAAGTAGGGCTAGAAGGGACCTCCAGAGATCATCTAGTCCAAACCCCTGCCCGAGGCAAGATCATGCCTATGCAAAGCATCTCATATAACCATAATTTAAATTCTACAATTCCTCAACCCTGACACAACATGGAGCCAACACCCTAACCTGCTACAAGTAAAGCTGGGGAACCATGATAGCCAATGTCCTGCTTCTGTAAAATGTTGTCAATAGACGCTCAAGAGGTCCCAGGTAGAGGGCCATGCCCCCACTACAGAAGAAGGCAAACACTCGAACAATCCACACCCATCTGACCATGGGATAAATTCAATCCTGATTCCAAATATGGTGATCAGTCTGACTCTGAGTGGAGAGATAGACCCTCTAGCCAGGAACCTCTGGCTTTGTTCCTAGCAGAAGAATCAGCACACCCCAGTTGTAGTTCCCAGCCTGTACCATTTACATCACACATCATATTTGTGAAGCAGAAACATTGTAGGAACCAGCCTGTAGACTACTTGTCTCTCTTTCTGGGCATGTCTGTACTTCCAGGCAGAAGAGAGTAGAAGCATGGTGAAGGACCACTAGTCAGGAGCAGGGAATTGTGGGATTGCTCTTGGAAGACCTCCACCACTCAAGAAAAAGAAGTATCTGTGGCTGGGAACAGAGTTGAAATATACTGGAAGGAAGAGGGTGGGTTAGAAGGTGGGTGGTGGGGTAGACTTCATATCTGGAAGTTCAGAAATGCTGCCAGGAGTTGAGCTAAAGGGTTTACAGCATAGATGGTTGTTGAGTATTGCATTAGGATTGTCTTAAGGTTGACCACACTGTCAGTGGACATGAAGCCTAAGTTTCCTATGCAGCAAAGAGGAAGAATTAGATGCAATTCACAATAGGTAGTATACCATGGGGCAGAGGGGAACACACTAAGTCTAACTGAGCAGAAATGCTGAAGAGAGGGGTCTGCCTTTCTGTAAAATTTAGTTGGCTATGCGAAACTGTGATTGTCATCCCAAAATCTAGTCCTGAAATTATGCACCTAAGTTATCCGTTTAGATATGGACAACTGGCTTATTCTTTTCTTTTAGAATATAGGTAGAAGTTTCATGGATTACACTCCTGAATTGAGGCTCCTAAATTCTGCCTAAGTTGCATTTGAGGCACTTACGTGTTTTTGTGGCCCTAGAGTGACTTCTTCCAGAGTCACAAAGGAAAGTCAGTGAGGAGCCAGGAATGGAGTCCATCTCCCCAGCTAGCAGCCTACTCAATGAACCATTTTGCTTCTCATTTTTGCATTTGGAGAAACTCAGTTACAGACAAGTCACATGTCTAGTCAGTGAGAAAGCCAGACATGAGTCTAACTCTAATCACCATTCCAGTGTTTGCATCACCAAGCTATCCTTCCTCCAATAAAATGACTGCATATATAGCAATAAAGGCATTGCCATCTAGATGCTTAGCAGTAAAACTGGGACCTGTTTCAGTGACTGCTGTCATGCCCAAACACTAGATAGGAGGTTAGATATGAAAGACTGGTCTTCACTTCTATCTAAGGTCCAGATTCAAACATAGATTACATAGGAATGCAGATAACATAGGACTGGAAGAAACCTCCTTGGGTCATCCAGTGTAATCCCCACATCATACAAATCCCTTTATAAGATTATCTAGCTTTGAAAAAGCAGGTAGTTTTTTTGTTTCCTTCTTTCTGATTTGAAGGCTATCCCCAAACTTCTCATAGGGTATTTTAAGGGTTGGGGGGCGTTGGGTTTTTTTTTGGTTTTTTTTAAAGTTTTCAGTTTATGTTTATTTGTGATCAGTTATACCCATTGGTTCTTGTACTAGCATTGTCCTGTAGCTTAGCTTTTTTCTTACCTGATGTTTATTCCTGCATTGTATTTCTAGACAGAAATCATATCCTCTTTCAGCCTTCCCTGTGACAGACTAAACAAACCAAGCTCTTCTAGTCTCATTTCATATAGCAGACTCACCATTCACCTCATCATGCTACGTTTTTTTCCTACATCTATTCAATTTATCTCTTTTGAACATGGGTGACCAGAACTGTATACAGTTCTCCAGCTGAGGTCTCCCCAGGGCTTTATAGAACAATATTAATATTTCCCTATCTCTGAAACTACCTCTGCAACCCTCAGATGCAGCAACATTTGGCTTTTCAGAGCTATATCACTTTGGCAACTTAGGTATCCTGTGATAATACCTGGATATTGAAAGTGTCTGCACATTTAGGATAGAAGTAATTCTTACCAGGAATCCCCTACTTTTTTGTACCAAAGTCATCAATGAAAATATCAAACAAGATTGGCCCCCACACTAATCCTTGAGGAGCCCCACTGATAATCTCCTTCCACTCCTTTCAAATTTACCTGACTACAAAAATAGTTCTCTTATCAAAGAAGCTATAGGCACTATCCCACACTATATATCTTTGATAAATTTGTGTTGCATTTTATCCTATTTTCCTTTTACTTCCATGTCTTTAATTATCCTTTCCTTTAAGATATGTTCTGAAGCCTTGCATGCTATTGAGACTTACATCCACCTCCTTGGCTCCTGTTTCAATGGAAGTTCTACGTTAGCTAACCTCCCATACCCCTCATGCAATAGGTTTAAAAATACTTGCTACGGGACCTGGGATGTCTGTATGTGCCAGTTATTTCCAAAATTCTCAAACTGAGTTTATCTTCTCCCACCTGACTTGAGAACATTAAATTAGTTGAGTATTGCTTCTCCCTGGATAAGGGAGGTCCATTCCAATTATCTATTTTACTTTTTGTCCCCATTCCCTTTATTGAAAACCAAGGCACAGCTGTTCTTTTATTATCTGGGTCATGCCTACATTATCCTTAATCTCTTTCCTATCCTCACTTCATAGCAACACAACTTATCTACATGAAACTTTCTGCTATTTAACCTCCTTTGTGGGGGTCTAACTCAGTTTGACTTCTGGGCAATTCTCACTTCATTCCTATACTTCCTGGAGGTTTGCTTTCCAGGTTCTCTTGTTCAGCAAAATGACTGCAATTCTTTATACTG
>NW_005841878.1:2970404-2972353 GCF_000455745.1 Alligator sinensis
CAAAACAGTGCCCCCCCGCCTTCCCAGTTATTGTCCTGTTCATGGGCAGGCAGTAGTGTTCAGCTGCTTAATTTTTTAAAACATTTTATTCAAGTCAGCCATCCCCCCTCAGTAGGTTCAGCTATCATCAGAAGCAGAAATCAGATCTTTTGTAGAAAGGTATCTAATACATTCATAATATGCATTGGATGTCGTAGATGGTGCACGCCACACATCAGTAAGCAAGGGAATGCTTCTTCGTATATTAGGAAAGATCCATCAGAACATAATTCAGTATCACTGTCACAGAATACTGATGCTATTGGTATAAGGGAAAATGGATGACGTACTTATTTAGCACGAATGAAGTAATCTGTGTTAGGAAGACAAGATCTAGAGCTTGAACTCTGGTGCCTACCAGTTCAGGGAGTTGTACCAGAAGAAGGATAAAATGTTGAATGCTTGGGGAGATTCAAATGAATCTATTATTGTCATTATTATTAGTATATACTTGTTTTCTTAAAGAACATTATACATAATGTATATAACTTTGAGTATATTCTTTTACCCTCACATGCACAGGTGTGTATTAATATTTCCAACCCAGATAATTTAGCATTTCCCTTAAAAACCTAGAACCTTAAATCATGAGACACAGCTTTCATAATAAAAGAACAAAGCTGTAGTTTGAAAATATGACCCAGTAGTGCCCTAAAGATTCAAAAACCAGAAAGGTATGTAAAAAAGAACCACAAAGTATGTTATTTTTAAATAAAAGGAGGTAATTTTTTGGAAAGTGTTTTATAGGTTGGCAATAGAGACTCAACTTGTTAGGGCCTCTTGTTACTGGCATGTGTACAGGGGCATGCTTTTTTGGCAAATCAAGGGAAAGATCCTAGAGGAATAATATTTTTTACAGTAATTTTGTGGAAAATCTTTCTTCACTGAGGTGTGCAGTGAAAGAAAATCCAGTGCTTTATGAACACTATGTTTCAGTCCAAGATATATATCAGGCCACTTAGATGTTTAGCTCCATTTTTTATAAAATATTTGAATTCCCTTCTAATCCATTCTAGGATCCTCCAACTCTGAGGTTCCTAAATATATTTTTATCTCATTTCTAGTCACTTATGCTCCCAGTTCTCTTCTCTTCCACTTTTTCTCAGCAATTTATATTTCTGTTTCATGCTGCAGACAACTGAGGAGAAGCTGTTACTTTGAAAATACCAGTTCTCCCCTTCCTACAATAACTTTCAAGCACTTAGTAAATTCACAGGAGTGAACATGCATGTTAGAAGAAAATTTTCAAGCAAGTAAAAAAAACTGTCCCTTTAAACTTTCATTCTTTTCTCTAAGCCTCTTGCTTATAAAGGAAAGAAGGTTCTTTCTTCCACTAGTTAAAAATATAATACAAACACAACAGGAAGGCAACATTTTCCTGCCAGCCATCATGGATGGATGAACTTTCCTTCAATAGAAAGACTCACAGGTGAGGCTGTGAGTAAATCAGTACTGATCTTTTGTTCAGTATAGTCTGACCATAGTACCCTAAGAAACAAAGACATTACTAACATCAGTGACAGCAAACAAAAAGAAAGCACAGTCAAATTAAGCAAGCTTTCAGGAGAGGATTGGCTTAATTCCTAAACCAAAAACTTTATTTGAATTTAACTCACAATACAGACTGGTCAGGTAGTTTCTCACTGTAGTCTGTTTCACAATCTAGGCCAGAATGTAGAGAGGCCTTTTTGTGGTGAAAGTAGATTGTGTTAATCAGGAAGCTAGAAAGTTCAAAAAGGGCACGTCTACACATGACGCTACATTGCCGTAGCAATGTACTATGGCAATGTAGCATACACGTGACCAGCAGCTACTTCACCATAGCGGTGCACTCCCCTGTTATAATACACCACTACAGCAAAGTAGCTGCTAAAAATAAACGTGCATTGCAGATAGGGCGCAGTAACAAT
>NW_005841878.1:2972384-2988259 GCF_000455745.1 Alligator sinensis
GGGAAAGTGGAGATGCGACCAAACAGTCCTAGATTTTCCCGAGTCAAATAGCTTCTGTAAAAAATGTTCTTAAGATTAATTATGTAGCAGGCTCACCTTTCAGAGCTTGGGTTGAGTCCCAGGCTTGAGATCCTGCTGTTTTGATTGGTGGAGCCCATCCACCAATCAGGAGGCAGCAAGAGAAATAAAGTCATGCCCCTTTCCCGAGGGGAGGGGGAGAAGAGCTCTCCTGGACCTGTTTGAAGACTGTAAACTGTCAGGTCCAGAAGACTTCAGAGGCGGAGCCCTGGAGCATATAAAAGGAGCTGCGTGCCCACCACAAGGGCAGATGCAGCAAGGGACTCAAAAAGAGCAGAGCTAAGAAAAGCTGGGGAGCTCTCCCCCAGCAGGCAAGAGGCCCAAGGCTCCTGAAGCTGTCACTGGAGGAGCAGCCTTGGGAGCGGTGCAAAACCGCTCGGCCGTTGATGGCACACAGGGACGGTGCGCGAAGACCCAGCTCTGGGAGCGGTGTGAGACCGCTCGGGCCCATCACAGTGCGTGGTTTGGTGCACGGAGCCCAGGCTTTGGAAACTGCAAGCAGCGGCTCAAGCCTGCAACCATGGAGGGTCTGCAGACCATGCGGTGTGCAGGGTGGTGCATGAGGGAGTGGAGCCAGGGAGCAGAGGAAGCTGTTTGGGTTAGCCACCAGCATAAGGACAGATGGCCAGAGCCTGAAGGGCCTGGCCTGTGCTGAAAAAGCCCTCAGTGCCAAGCCAGGGCATGGGGAAATAGTAGTGCTTCGGTGTGAGGCCCAGCACCCAGGAGCCAGCAGCAGTGGTGCAGCAGCTGAGAGGAGTTGAGCTCTCAGTGCCCAGAGCAAGGCACAGGGTGGGGAGTAGCCCAGCAGTGCAGGAGAGGCTTAGAGAGGTGCTCCAGCAGAGGAGATCACATTGAGCTGCACCCTGATCACCACCACCTGAGACAGCATGAGTCATTGGGCCCTTGGGTCCCACAGGGGAATGACATTTGAGGTGGGCAAACCCAGACAAGGGGCTGGGTGAGCAGCCCTCCCCCCGCCCCCCACCTAGTCAAGGCCCTAAACGGAAGGCCTTCCCCCAGGGACCCCATTGGAAGGAGGACTATCTCTTGCCATGGGTCAGGGACTATATTAAGGAATAGGTGTTATTAAGATTGTTCCTGTTTGCGCCTTATATTTTGGAATTGAAATGTTTATTGTGATAGGTAAATAGTATTATTTAGGGTTTGACCTTGGTTATTGGTTAATGTTCACTATGTAAATATATGTATATATTTACTTTTATGATTATGTATATTATAACTCAATAAATTGTATGTAGTTAAGAATTTTGGGCTTGAGCTAACTATAGAGGAAAGAGGGATCTGCTTGAAATTCTGGCATCCCTCTCATAGCATCCCCTCCTGCCTACCCATCCCATTCAGTTGAGAATAGGGCACACCCTTGGGTGTACCCAGGTTACAATTATAATTGACTACATGAAAACACTTAGGCCCTTATAAGTTACATGCTGCAGTTTCCATCTTTTAGGTGAACAACTCATAGAGTGGCATTCAAAATTTAGATCTTGGCTTTTACAGTTAGCCAATAGAACTCACTAAGCTCAAAGGTGTCTGTGAACAGCTATCCCTCTCTGGATCCTAGGGACCTAAGTCATGCCTATCAGCAAATATCTTAATCAAAGAAAAATTAGGGTTGGAAGGGACCTCAGGAGGTCATCTAGTCAACCCCCCTGCTCAAAGCAGGACCAACCCCAACTAGATCCAGGACTTTGTTGAGCCAGGACTTAAAAACCTCCAAAGATGGAGATTCCACCATCTCTAGGTAACCTGTACCAGTGCCTCACCACCCTCCTAGTAAGGCAGTTTTTCCTAATATCCAACCTAATATGCTTTGCTGCAATGTGAGACCATTGCTTCTTGTTCTAGCATCCATTTAGAACCCCTAGTCTAAAGTCTTCTCCTGGGGGTAGTCACCTACAAGTCTTCTTGAAAGAAAGGAGCAGACATGCAAGTTTTCCACTGCTGGCAGCGATGGCACTACTAATGCCTACTTTTCATATAATAGTGAAGTGGTTAGAGTACTTTCCCAGCAAACATGAGACCTGGATTTGAAGCCTTCTTCAGCCAAAGGCAGGGTCATAGTCACATCTCCTAGCTCTAGGACACTGCCCACACTACAAGGCTATAGGTTAGGCATTGTTTACCCACCTTTGGGAGCTGTGCTAGTGTCAGAAAAAGAATGTAAACAGAGAGCATGAGAAAATGACTCCTCACTCTAAAGGTTAGGGTATTCAGCTGGAAAAAGAAACTTCTGGATCCTTCCTCCATAGGCTGTTTATGTATTGTATATCAACAAGTTATTGAATAAAATATCCAGCTGAGTGTCATAACCACAAGATTACAGCTATAGTCCCTCTTATGATTTTTGCATTCCTTACTGTATAATGGCACCACTTGAACAAAAAGGGTTTAGAGCTCTTCTCTCCCCATCCCTTCTCTCTACCCCAAAACAAACCAGCCTAGCATATAATGTGGTGGTTAGGGTACTCTACAGGGGAAAGGGTTTGGAATCTACTCAGGCTGATGAAGCCTAAAACCTAAATCTCCTACTTTCTGGAAGAGTGTGTCCTGGGAGCAGGCTCTTATGTAAAAGTCAGCCCCATCTCTTCTACCAGCTGGCCTTTTTAAAAATAAAGCATCTGTGATGGCATTTTGTAGGGCATTTCATCCTGTTGATATGTCGACAGTATCTTCAGGTCATATACAACAGTTCAGGTCTCTCAGGGGAGCAGATTTAGCTACATCATAAATAGGCACTCTTAGGCACCTGGCAGATGTTACCTTTATTGTGTGATTAATGCAAGTTTTTGTGTTAGATGGTAATGTACCAAACCTTCAAGGGAAAAAGGCTGAATCCATGACAAAGAAGTGATTCAGTGAATGCAGAACTTTTTGTGGTAGGTATGCTTCATGCATTAATTTGAATGTCAGACATGTTATTTAGACGTTATACCATCCCAAAATGCCCTGCTCTCCTTCTCCTGGACAGCTGTAGTGGTGGCTCCCTGCTAGGGTTTCTGCATCTCTCAGCAGCTTCTGCCACTTCTTATGTTATCCTTGCCCAGGCTGGCAGAAGCTGATTGGGGCTGTAACCCAGAAATTTTAACAGGCTGATAGAGCTTGAACTTTAAAAGGTTCCCAAGCTCAATCTTGTACTTTAAAAGGCTCCAAATCACTGACAGGCACCTCTGGGGTAGGAGGAATGCTATGGGGAAGCCTCTGGGTAGAAAATGCACCTTTGGCACATCCTAGCCAGGGGGCTTTGACCATGTGGCTGTCCACAGTGCTCTACTTTCTGTGTAGCTACAAACTTTGTAAGTTGACAAAAATAATATTTGCCAGGGGAACAAATAAAGTACAGCAAGTTAGAAGTGGCCGGGGACTTATTGCAGTAAGTCTCTTTGGCCACTTTTATCTGTTACTAAATCTTGCTCAGTTAAACTTGTTTCTTTGGGTGTGTCTACATGTTCAATTAATGTGCTTTAGGTAATGTGCGTTAAATCTAATACCTTCATTGTGAGGTACTAGAAAAAATTGCATTAGCCTATTTTAATGTGCATTAGCTAAAGAGCACATTTTTGTGATGCTTTAAAGTGAATTAAAATAAGTTAATGCGCACTAAAGCGCACGTGTAGATGCACTCTTTGAGTACTAAGATGCCCTGGTTTAATTATCACTTACTTCATGGTAAAAGTAGGTAATGCAGAGGGCTGATATGAGGTAAACCCCTGCCCCACTTTGAATTCATTCTAACTTATTTATTTGTGATGTGCTTAGTTGAGACATCCACATGGATGAATCTATGAATATATGAATCTATGGGGCACTAGTGCAGCATAACTTCATTCAGCATCTAGTATTCCTAGGCTTTTTCCCCCAAGTAGATGAGCCCCTAGAATGAGAGCCAATGAAAAGATTACATATGAAATTAAGTTACAACCAAGCATTCTAGGCAATTGTCCTTAAAATTTATAAGAAAGATATGATCCTGAGATATGGGCTAGACACACTCTGACCTTACAGGATGCTACCAAATTACTTGGAGATGAATACTTTCCTCCAGGCTCTGTTTTCTATTATGGTCTTTTGCAGCAAACAAACCGTAGGATTCATCTGGAACCTTATTTTTAGAAGCTTTACTGCTTTCATAATGTGTGGCAAGGGCAGAACTGGAAGGAGTTAGTCTTCACTGTTTATTTGTGGAGTGTAGTCTTTTTGGCTTGGATTTTACCACATAATCCAGCCATTCGCAATAGATTTCTTCCCCTTTTAGGCTTTTGATCTCCAAGTTACTCTATATGGAAGAGATACAGGACAAGATATCATTTCCATATCAACTAAACCAAGCTCCCTTTTATCTCCTAACCACTACATAATTATTTCCCGACTGTTGAAATTGCGGGTTAACACATGATTGTACAACTCAAAGCACAAGGCCACAAGGTGCTGGCATCTCTCTAGAATGATTTTGTTTTAAATGAAGTTAAAGATCAAATAATATGCTTTAAAGATAGTACTTGGATGCACTTGACTGTGATGCTTAAACATTAAATAGACATTCTGACTGATATAACAAATACATATATTTAAAAAAACCAACATTTTACTTGTTGGACCCCAATTTCCTTATGTATAATATAGACACCTATCAGAAGAGATAAAGTAATATGTGCAAAAGGGATTTTGGATGCATTATTTTTGCCCAGGTCTTTAAATTCATAGTTTGCTAGGGAGCAAGGGAAAGATGTTAAAGGGGGGTAATCCTGAATTCTATTCATGCCTTCGAAGAGGGTGCAGTCTAATGAATGCAAAACAACAGCCAAAATGACTAAGTGAAGAATTAAAAAAAATGTTATATTAGAGAACTGGGATCACATGTTAGGAGCTGCTCTAGTTCCAACAGCATATAGTGGAAGCTTGGGGGCAGTCAGTGTGATGCCATGCTACCCCATTGGCAGTCTGTACTGCAGAAGAGCATATAGGGAGTTTGGTAAGTCTGCTTAAAATCACAGTGGCTTCTCAAGCTACTGTAACTCATGCCTACTTCACCTCTAGAGTCTTGGTGGTGTGAAGATAATTTAACTAGTTTCATTCCTATGCAGCTCCTCCCTTGGGCTTTGACTTCCATTGTGCTTCTCCTTACAGGACCAATGCAGAATCTGGTCCTGGGTCGTACTCTTATTTTTTCAGAAGTGACCATCTGCAATCCCCGTTATTGCTAGAAAATAGATCATGGCTGTTCCTATATGAGAGAGTAAGGACTCCAGGAAAATGTCAAGCTACAGGTCAATTTGACCAACTGTGGGGAGCCCAGTGTCACCTTCATATGAGTCTAGGTCACCTGACTACCAGCTGCATACATGTAATAGGACTGGAGAGAAGGTTGATCCTTTTGAAAGTGGACAGCTAAGAAGTGTAGTGGCAGTAGTACTGTTTTTGCCTTCATTCTTCTTGAAGAATGTTCTTCAGAAAAATTAAAGCCACTTTAGTATATTCCCCTGGGCTTCTGCCATTTGTCTCTTGCTAGCCCTCTCATGAGACCTTATGTTCCTGCAGCTGTCCAGCCTTACGTGGTAGCCCTTTAGCTTACTATACACCCTTGAGCATAATTTTCTCAACTTTTAGACAGGTCATTCACTTAAAGAATATTAGCTGTAAATCTAAGGGATGGGAGGGGCTGAGCATGACACAAGAATAAACAATGATTAGGGAACTGTTTTCAGACAATGATTGCCGTATTTTTGGTATTATAATACCTACACAACTAGGTCACAGAAGAATGTGGCATTGTAAACAATTTAATGGCATTTCTTTTTCAAAAGCCCTCATCAGGTTGTACAAACTTCTGAAAGAGAAGTAATTCAGCTATTTTTTTAAGTTTGATTCTTATAAACAATTCTGATCCCCATCAAAATTATTTTTATCTTTCCACCTCTCAGAAATTCTTAGACTCTATTGAGTTATTTGGGAAATTGGATTTGTCAGCTTTCTTTCTGGTTACTGTCTACCTTCTTTTTATAATTAAAACTAAAGATGTGTGTCTAATATGTATGAATCTAAGAAAAGCACAAAGATAATGTATATTTGAGCCTGCACAAAAAAAACCCAACAGCTTGATGAGTGTCAGTGTCACATTTGAGTGCAAAAAAAAATCTAACTATTTTTGGCAAAGTGCTTGGAAAATGTCTGGGCCATCCAAGAGGAATTTCATGCATCTGAAAATTACCTTGAGAAGTTTTTGTAGCTGCAGTAGGCGTTGCTAAAACAGTCACATGTAACTCTGAATTACTGTGTCTTAGATATATGCTAAAATCCTTTGCTAATTGTTGCATCCTCTATGCAACAATTTATTTATATGCCTGGGGTGGAGGCAAGTCAGAGAAATCCCCTCCCAGACGCACCCTCTAAACTATATTTCCCCTGGCTCAAAAGGTTTAATACATTTCAAGCCAGAGGAAAAATGCACCACCTTCTTTCTATGCCTTCCCTATAGTTTACAATGTCTTGCATTTGTTAAATATATTACAGCACTCTATTTACCTTGTCTTCAGCTTCAAGACCTTTATGTGACTTGCCTCTTCTGCAAGTGTCACAAATAAATCACTGCCTATAGAAGTCAGCTGTTAGCAGTGTTCTCTGCTGTCTGATACCTTTAGGAAGCAGGATTAGTTCTAGGGGGAAGCAGCAGGGCGGAACTGTGCAGATTTAAGAACACCATGAGCCACAGACATCATGATCCACGTTACTAGAAAACCCGTTTAAAATGGCAACATTTACCAGATGTTCCCTTGTTTTACTACATTCAAAAGGCCTTAGGAAACCTGACAAGATGCAGCTCAACATTGTCCTGGGCTGCAACTAAAATGGTTCCATAAATTCAGTGGCCACTTGCGGTGAGTACAACACAGTGTGGAAGGCAGGGATCTTGGCAGCGCACCCCTGAACTGAATACCAGCTTCTGAGAGAGTCTCAGATCAAACAGAAGACAGTTTCTGAAGCAGCACGTGTTGCCCACCCATACTCTAGAGCTCTATATTCTGGATCTCTGAGTTACTGAATGCATCAAAGATTGGGTTACTGTGACCTTGACACTTGGAGCCCTTTCAGAAGGGCAGCAGCTGGTGCCTTCTAATTGTTATGTATGAACAAGCTGAGAATGATTCAAATGTGGTACAAACCAGTTCCAACTTTAACCCTGATGAAGGCAGGTTAAAGCTGGAGCAGGTTTTACGGCATTTGAATCGTCCTCAGTTTCTTCACATAGAACAATTAGAAGGCATCAGCTGCTGCCCTTTGGAAACCTTTTGAAAGGGCTCCAAGCTTTCCTGTGTTCACACACTTAGTGACCACACAAGTTGGAAACCAAGGTCTCCTTTCTTGCGTGACTGATGTGATGTGTCCACTGAGAAATAATGTACCAATTGATCCATATTTCTTGGAGAACGGTGAGTTATTTTCCTTCTCCAGCTAGTCTGGATTGTGAATGAGAGCTAGCCCCACGTGAATTGTACTTGGCTACCATAGCTCAAATAGGAGAAATCTGAACTAAGATTTTAAATAGCTGAGAGCCTTTCATCTGTCAGGACAAAATAACTGTGAGCAAGTAGCCTTTCATCTTTCATAACTAATTCATATTGTGCATTTATATAAATCTTTATGGGTTCTCATTGTAATTTCTGGCTCCTTACTTCTTTGCAAATTGGATAGATTGCCATTTACATGTAAATTTGCCCTATGCACAAGATTGTCATTATACATATTTTATTATGTGGATTGATAGATATTTTTCCTTTGCAATTCCCTCTACCCATATGACTTCCAGTAAAATAAACAGAAATTACATAATGAACAAATTTAAAGGCATGATGTGCTGATGAGACAAGAAGCCAGAATCTAGCTGATGGTCTTGCCAAGTCACAAATATAGCATGAAAGCCATGTGCAAGAATGGGTTTGAGTAAAACTGGAAGAGGAAAATACCCCAGTACAGATAGCTTTCGAAAGGCTCTGACTAAATTGCACTTTCTTTGTAAGCATGATATTTGAATGCCTAGTTTTTCTTATGTTTCAGTTACTGAAAATGCAAAACAAATGTGTGACTACTGGAGTCTTCACACCATGTTCTGCTCTCAGTGACACACTGTGTTTCCCACTAAGGTCAGAGTATTACTGCAAACCCAAAGAAGGATGTTTTTCATGGTTTCTTGCCTGCAAATAATTAAAAAGAAATACTTTAACATAATCTTGAAGTAATAACTTTAAGAAATACAATACAGCTACCCAGCATTCAGTTTGCTAATTGGAGTGAAAGAATTTTCTTTGCTTAGGGCACCTACTAATGTAGCTGGAATAAAGTGCACTCAATTTTACAGGAAGGAAAATTTCACAATTGCTGACACTTCCTATTTGCTATCTACTATCTCAGAACTGATAATCATGGAATGCAGCCTATAACTAAGTGTCTATAATAGGGGTATTCAAGCCCTAGTCTGCAGGCCAGATCCAGCTCATAGAGCCATGTGATCCAGCCCATGAGTTTCTCCCAAGTCTGGAAAATTGGTGGTGGGGGAGCAGTGGAATTAAAACGTTCACTGCTGTCCCCCTTCTAGACTTCCAACCCCAACATGGCTGGTTTAGCTTGGCAGGGCTGCCTCCCTGTGGAGAGATTGGATCATACCCCTAAACAGCTGGATTGAGCTGGGACCCTATGAAGCTGCTTTGGCCTTGGTCAGGCTATTTTGGCCCCTAGACACTTCCATGCAGCTGGATCAGGACCCAGCTGGGCCAGCACAGCACACCAGATTAGGCCCAAAGACTGGACCCAGCCTGTAGACAGACCTGGCACCCTCATCTAGCCAATGGCCAAAAAGTTTGGGTACCACTGGTTTAGGACATGGGGGCTTTGAGCCCAATCTTGCTATATTGACTGGAGTCAAGATCCACAAAAAAGGCCTTAAATGCTCAAGTTCAGAATTTTGACCCTCAATCTCCCTGCCCAAACTGTTTCCTAACCATAGCTGTTAGGAGCTGGATGTGCCTAAATTTACAAGCATCTAAGTACATGCCAGTAAAGTTCACTACGTGACCAGGTGTACATTATCTAGAGCATGGCTGGGCACCTTGCTGAGGCATGCCACATTAGCTCTCAACCTGGAAGCAGCACAGCCAGTTATTGGCCACATGTAGTGCAGCACTACCATGGCTATACTGTCTCTGATCTGGAAGCTAGTGTGGGTAGAGCTAGCCCAGTATGTCTCAGCACAGTGCTCCCCAGCACTGTATAGACTTTCCCTAAATGTCTGCTGCTGAGCCAGCCAGAACTGCCTAATGGTATGTCTACTCTTCAGTCCCAAGGTACCTTTGAACTAGCTGGTTTGGGTATGGGTAGCAAACTACTCATGGCAGCTTCATGTAAGCTACAAAACTTGCCTAACAGGCAGGGTAAATAGTTGGCTAGTTAGCCAGCGCTTAGCTTTGTGCTGCCATGGCTGCACTGCTACCTTTAAAGTAGATAGCTTGGGTATGTTCAAGTCTTGAAAGTGATGAGGTTAGTTACCAGGCTCATGTCAAAGCTTTGTCAGGCTTTGGCATCAACATATTTCTCCTATACGTTTCACCTGTTGCCCATACAACCCAATCTGGTAGATGCTCTCCAAACACGCCTCTCTCTTTTATCTAATACTTGAGTGATTTGTGTTCTCACCAGGGAAGTAGAGGGATAGACGGGAGGAAAAAACCCATGTTCTATTCCCTGCTTCAGTGAATATTTAAATATTTCATGCAGAGTCCAACAGCTTTAAGAGGAAAGACTGGGAGCATCAAACCCTAGCCAGGGAGTCAAACTCTTTTTGTTTGTTTAGTCTTCTGTCTCTATTTGAGTTAAATTCCTGTTACTGGCAGCCTCAGGGAAAGCTTTGGCTGAATAAGGACTTTAAGATCAGGTTCTTGATGGGGAAATAAGGCAAAGCAGCCAAGTAATACATTCAACCAAGGAAAGAATTTTTCCTGGCTTCAGCAAGGAACCAGAAGCCCTGAAGCATGGGATTAATACAATAAAAACTAATGCAACAGGCTTTGTAAGCATGTTAAAAAGTCAAGAGGGAGGAGCAACAAAAACAAAAAAAACCCAAAAAACAACAAAAAAGGAAGGAAGCCTAATCCAGAAATGGCTGTGAGAGCTTGGTTTTCTTTGGCCTGCATGAGGTCCAGAATTCCTTGGAATATTCCATTTTACCCTGAAACCTTTTTCTTTAGCTTCAGCTTCTGCTACCAGATCCTGCCAGACACAGAATAGCTGTTTTCAAGATTTTTACATAGGAAAAAGGCTTGGAGCTCAATTCTAACCTTAGAATTTTGTATCTGGTACACAGCAATGCAGAGAGAAAGCACATTGACTATTGTCTTTATTTAGCTCTTCACAGCCTACTCTTGGGCTGTGTTCTTGTAGGATTCTGTTTTATTTTGTTGTCAACATAGTTAGAATTCTTACCCATCTTAGTTCACAATGCATCAAGTAATGAGAGTTAATGAAAACCTCACTTCAGATTAGTTGCACAAAAAATGCTAGTATTGATCTTTGAATATCTCTCACAAGGGACTCTTTCACAACCGTCCAAAAGCACTATTTAAATTTTAAGTTTCTGACTAACATACTTGGATCATATTTCAGTTGGGGGACCATGGCATCATAAGCCAGAAAGGTCACTGCCTTGATTGCTATTGGAAGTCTTGCTATAATTATCTAGAGAGATGTATGGGGTGCCTATACACGAGTAGCAAGGCTGCTCTGATGTGCTGTAATTACAGCATGTCGGAGCAGACTCGATTAATAGAGTCTGCTGGAGCATGGTAATTATCACACTCCAGCTGCCTCCAGTGTCTTGTATATCAGCATGCCCACACTTCAAAATGGCAGTGGGGGCACTTTAACTAAAGCTCGCTTTAATTAACGTGCTCCCATTGCCATTTTCCAGTGCAGGGATGTTGATACACAAGATGCTCCAGGTGCTTTAATTAGAGAGGCTCTCAGCCAATCTAAAGAGCCCCACTCCCACCCTCCCAGAGCACATGTGTAAATGCCCATATATATAATTTGATTTTCCAATTACACCCAACACTGACAATCAAAGTTGTTTTGGAGCCTTCAATAGGCCAAATACTCTGAGATCCAAATTATCCACTTATTTTGTGCCTCATCCACTCCCTGTTATCAGTAAAAGGCTTTTACATTGGCTGAGTTAGATATGCCTTGATCCAAAGACTTTCAAATCACCTTGACCTTTACTGATGCCAAGAAGTTTTCACAGGTGTGCTGCATATTGCATCAAGTATGTTCTAGTCATTTTTTAAATATAAGCAGTCATTAGGAAACTTTGCTAACTAATGAGTCTGGCCTTCCTCTCATTACATACCCACTAATATTTCACTGAGACGTTTGTCATTAGCCATGGCTAAGTTTCCTAAAAAGATCCTAAGACCAGTTCTGTTTTGCCCAAACCATCCTCCATTTGTGTTTTACCTCGATTGATAATTTTTTTTCCAAGTTTTGCTTTGAATTTATGGATTGAATGGTCCCTAAAACTTGAAATGATAGTCAGTAATGCCAAGATGTTCCTTGGTTTGGCTGTAGTCATGCCAAATCCTGGAGTTTGGCTTCTCAATAACCTATAGCTTGACTCTTACAGACAGGAAGCTGGGTCATGTTCACTAAAAACATTTGCCAATATAAAAACTTAAAACTGATTGAGAAAGAAATGTAAATCATCTTTCTTTCTGCTTCTAAAGCTTCCACATACACAGAGCATTAATATTGTAACTCTACCTGAGAGAAAGCGAGCTGTAAGGAGAGACAATTTGGGTGGTGGTGGTGATGATGATAATTATTACAATAACAATAATAATTAAGCTGAAGTGACCAATAAGAAATAAGACTATATTACTACTACTACTACTGTTACTGTTACAACCTTTTTGCTCACTGATCACCCCTGTTTTACAAAGTCTCTCTCAAGGATGAGCTATGGAGGTTTTCCTTTACGTTATAGAAACACTGTCAAAAAATGATATTATGTTCTTTTTTTCTTTTAATGAGGTGGCTTCTTTTGCAAGCCCGACATGTCCAAAAAATTGTAGTGTCATTTTTGGGAGCACTTACAACTCTGCCCCTTCTCCTGACAATCTTGTGCTTAAAAACAAATGGCTGCTGGCTGGCTTTGGGACTTAATAACAACATAGAAAGCCATGCATTTGTAGGTCACAGGTTCAAATCCAACTCTGGTTGATAGTGACTAAATGTTCTAACTGACAGATGTTTTGAGGCCTCAGAGCAGGGCCAAGTGTATACACTAAAAATGACTCTCTAGTCAGCCATATGTATAAATTGGGCAAGGATTTAATGGGAATAGAAATGAGACTGCAAATGATTCCTATAGGTCTTGGCTAGGGTAGTATTCAGATCTTGCACTTCTGTTGCTTGTCCTGCTCTGTGGACAAACAGAACTTCAGTTTCTGAGGCTGTCAAATCCAGTCCCTCTCCAGAGCAGTAAATTCACTTTAGGAGGAAAAAACCTCACTACTGAGCCACCATCTGGCTTCATTTTCATCAATATGTTTTGCTACATCAAATAGACTTTTCTGAACCTCCTCATTAAACAATTCCCACCTTGCTCTACAAATAAGTAATTAAACAGGAGGCAAGCAAATCTAGGACTGGGGATGTGGTCAATCGATCAACTAGCCGCTCATCTCTGGAGAGAAGTTTAAATTCTCATCTGGTTAGAGAATTGTTTAGCTGTTTCCACTGTTATGTACGGGACCTAATAAAAATCACCAAGGGGACAAGGGAACAGTAACTCATCATGGATGATCACTGGCAAAGCTGCAACATGCTTGTACATGCCCTATGTAAAGGCTTGGCTACTAGTCATTTATTCATGAGCAGTCATGCCATTTGCTAACCTTCAAAATACCCACCCACAATTTGATAAGCTAATAAAGCCTCACTCTATGCTGCTAGAGAATGACAAAATCTTATTTTTTTTCCTACAACAGCAGCAGCCGCCTGTATTGTAAAGCATGCCCATAGGAAAGGTTTAATTACAGAGAAAATGCAGGGTAGACAGGCACCTTATAGGCTAAATCAGAAATACAGACATTTTCATGAGCCTGTTCTCACTTCATCAGATGATGTCATATAAAGACCATGGTTCTTTAACCAACTATAGTCCATGGATAATGCCTATGGAAGCTCCCACCCACTGGTGTATTCAATCGCAGATATTTTTTTTCTAGGACCATGTAGGTAAAGCTAACTCTCCCCCTGCCTTTTAGTTTACGTCTGACTTTGGGGATGTCCTTGTTTGGCTGAGGTTTAGTTTCTTTGTGTTTTTTGGACGGCGCACCAGGTTCGGATAAACTCCCTCAAGTTCGTATTTTTAATCCTGTTATCTGGTGTTTCACTGCTTTGCTCTCCTTTCTCTTATAAAGAGTGTTCTGTGCTCTCTCTTACGGCATGAGAGTTAGCACTAATAGCTGCAGACTATGAGTTCCTCTTCTGCCTCCCCAAACAAAAAACAAAGATCAACTATATTCATCAGGGATGGAGGGGAGTAGGGGGGAGGTACAATTTGCAAAATTGTAGTGTGGCCAATTTGAAAAAAATTATCAACAAAGGGTTTCCCTTAGTAGGGAAGATAAAAGCTTTCTCCCACCCAGCTAACTACAATACAGTATAGATGTGTGCATGGCTTTCTTTAGAAAACTGTTAAAAGATATATTGGTTAGAAATCTTTCATGTCAACATGAGGAAACTGACATGCCTACATATTTTGAAATGACTCTGTGGGCAGTCTTATTTTGGAATAAGAGGACCTACACAGGGAGTTATTCTTGACTAGCAAGAGCACCTAAAATTCACGCCCTATCTTACTTTAGAGTAGGTCCCCTTTGTATACAAACCCTTAAATTGTCATAATTTGTGAGATTTAAGACCCCGTGTAGAGGGGGCAGGAGAGACTAGTGTTTTTAGGGCTTATCTCAGCCAATTTATTTTATCTATATTGACTTGTTAAAATGTTAGCTAAAATGCAAGGAACACTTTTTAAAATTCTGATGCAACCCACCTCTTGGCAACTAACACTGTGACAGGCTGGCTGGTAATGATTTGGCCCAGGGGTTTTGAAGGGGTAAAAGATGATTGGAGGACTTGGGATTCCCTTTCCTCACCAATCAGGCCCTCATATCCCCTGATTGGCCCCTTGGGTCACCTGGAGGGGGATAAAAGGGGCAGCATGGCTGACTCAGGGAAGAGATCAGGAGGGAGCACAAGGAAGGAGCTTCAAGAAGCTGGCAAGAGCTGGGCTAGTGGGGCAGGAGCAGTTGCCCCAGAAGAGCCTGAAGGAGCAGGACCTGCAGGCAGCACTGGGATCCTCAGCAGCGCGGTGTGCGGCTGGCAGGAGAGGCTCCCACTGGGCTCCAGGATCCCCTACAAGAGGCTGTGGCCAACAGGAAAGGTTTCCCCACCTCCAAGGATCTGAGCAGTGACCTGAGGGGTTCCCAGCTCGGCTTTCAGCTCCTTCAGTCAGAGGCCAGGCAGCTTGATGTGAGGCCGGGGCTCCAGGAAAGTCAAGACCCCTAGCAGTTTGGGCCAGTATCAGTACTGGCAGCTGTGTGGCAGAGGTTCTGCCTACCATGTGGGAAATCTGAGTTCAAGTCCCAGCTTTGGTGACTTGGGATGAGTGAGCTAACAAAGAAAAATTCTTCTTGCAGTGGAAAGGGGCCATTGTGTTGTCCCCTTTTTCCCCCCTCCAGGTACCTAGGCCCTATATTCCTTGTCATTTGACATTTTGTATTTTGTGCCTTTTGTATTTCCAGTAATACCAACCAGTATTGTTTGTTCTGCTGTATGTGTTTTACTTTTTGGTTAACCCTGTCTTTTGTCAACTGGATGAATATGTCTATGATTGTGTCTAAACTTTGTTGAATCCTGCCCCTTTGGGGCATTGTAGTGTCCCCTATACCCCCCTGGTTTATACTGGTTATGTTCCAGTATTGTCCCCTCATTAAAAGGTATATGGTTAAATCCCCATTGGTAGTCTGGCTCTGCTCTATAGGGGGAGGAGAGTCCCTACACCTCCCACAGCACTTGTGCACCTGCTTTGATCCCTTCAATTGGAGAGGGGGCATCTCTTGGAGTACTGCCCGGGTTACAGCTGGAAAAAAATGCCAGAAAATTATTCAGCCTTTTCTAATAAAGGAAGTGGAAGTCACAAAGATCACATATACCCCTCACTGATTAAACTAATGACACAAATTCAAATGTGGGCTGCAGTGCACACCATGCAGAGAGCTCTTGCATGGGCAGGTGGATGAATTTGATGACTCCAAAGCTGTTTCTTTGAAATATTGTACTAATATTAGCAAGAAGGTTCTAGTTTCTTAAGAAGAAGAGGCAGAAGAGTCAAGGAGTGGGGATGTGATGTTTGCCTCTGGATACTAGCATTGGTTGAACCAATACTGGAATATTGCACACTATTGTAATTTTCAACAATAGGAAATTGGAAGATTTGAAAAGGTGCAATAAATAAATAAGCCTTTAAAAGGATTTGAGGATTGAAGAAAACACCTTACAGTGAGGGATTTTGACAGCTGTATCTATTTTCTTCATCAAAAGAAATGACTTGATTACTTCCTCAGAAGCTTCACAGTGACAAAATACTAGAGACTAAATAACTATTTAACCTAGTGGGAGAAAAAAAATCCAACCCCCCCCCCCCCCCCCCCCCTCTCACCCACCCACAC
>NW_005841878.1:2988290-2990531 GCF_000455745.1 Alligator sinensis
TGCCTTCCAAGAACCCCTGGGTAGAAATAAAAGCAAGACAAACTGTAGTTAAAAATTTGATAAGTGTTTTCTTTTAGGTTTTTAAAATGCTCAGTTATTGCAACAAATAATCATGAATGCATTAGCTCTTGATGTTTTCATGTGAAGGCTAAATTTTTTTTGCGGGGGGGCACACTAGTCAAGTGTAAGCTACTCAGGACAAGGATAACTGCAAAATGTCATGGCATGTGGAACAGTAAGTCAGAGTAAGTGATCTAATGATCCCTTCTAGCCTTAAATGCTATGAATTAGGTTGGACATATGGAAAAGAAATTTTTCCTTAAGAGTATCTAGAATCTGGAACATACTCCCAGCAGAGGTGGTGCAATCGCCATCCTTGGAGGTATTCAAGAGGAGGCTAGACAAGCACCTCTTTGAGCTCATCTGAGCCCAATAACCTCCTGCCCATGGCAGGGGGCCAGACTTGATGATCTTACAGGTCCCTTCCAGTCCTTTGATTCTATGGTTCTATGAACATGAAAACAAGTGAAAAGCACTTACCAGCTGAAAAATATTGTAACCAAGTACAGAAGGACTGTATTCTATTTAAAAAGTTAGCCCCCTCCAAGACATGCTGGGGAAAAGTCATCGAAGAACCCAGTAGAAATGAGGTCATTATGAAAGTAAATTCACCTGCAGAAAGGGGCCGTTGCATTTCTATCTCACAGAGACAAACAGGTGCTTTGAAATGTACAAGGGTTTTTTCAGAAACAAATGACAATTTTGAAATAAAACCAGCTTGTGTACGTTTTCCTGCTCATGTGAATGCGAGTGAAAGCTAACTATTTTATTTATTTAATTTGATTATTATGCAGAAAGGGTTTACCCTTCTAACACTTGCTACCATGTGTATGGCTTATTATAGAATCAATGTAACTATTAGGGCTGTGCGAAGCTTCGGTTGCTGATTTGATTTGGACGAGATACAGCCCAATTTGGCGGCTGAATCTCCAAATCTAAATAGAATCGGTAGACTAGTCAAAAGGTCTGAATCAATTTTGAAGCCTCTGAATCAATTTGGAAAAGATTTGGAGATTCAGGCAGTCCCTGCTTGCCGCCACAGGTAGCAGGACCCGGGCTTTGTGCTGGTAAGTGATGGGGGGGGCCTGGGGGAGGGGGGAGGTAACCATGGGGGGACCCCTGTCAGGCCCCATCCCCTGCCTGCTCCCCTGAGTGCCCTCCAACCCCCATCCACTCTCCTAGCCCCGTCAATGGCTGCCCTGCTCAACCCCCACCTCCCAGCACTTAAAAAAAACAAACCAAAAAAACCCCTTTGCACTCACCAGCTGCTCTAGTGGCCATCGGGGCCTCTGGGGGCTCATGGAAGAGCTCCCCCCATGTAGTGGGGGGCAGCAGGGATTGTCCCCTGGCAGGAGCTGCTGAGTGTGGGGCTTTTTTTTTTAAGCCAGGGATGCTGGGACTGGGTGGGGAAACCATTGACAGGGCTGAGAGAGTGGGCAGGGGGATGGGGCCTGTTCAATCCAGAGATTCGGCCGATTTGGCAGCAGTGATTCGACTCGCCAAACTGAATCACTGTCCCCTGAATCGGCCAAATCTGAAGCAAATACTAGCCACTTTGCACAGGCCTAGTAACTATGCTCCTTAGAAAAGGGTAACTTTGGGATGCTCCGGCCTTAACAGCAACCACAGAAAGTCTGTACTTGTCTAGTGCAACTTCCACTATTAGGCAAAGCCTTATCAAGAAAGTTGAACCAAGTAAGTGCATCACCTTGTGTAGATGCTCTTAAAGATAGCTTTAATTTGTTATATCCATTTAATTTGCATCAGTAGAGAAGCACCTTTCCTCTGGACTTCCCAGTACATGGCGTCATTTGCCTGTTTATTTTATCAGATCCCTGAAAACAAATATCTTCAGTCATGCCTGGTCTAACCACAAACCCATAATGATAATATATGAAGGAGGGTATTTTTCAGCATGTTCAGCAGCAGCTGTCTGAAGAGACTGATTGCAGAATTCTCTTGCAAGAAAGCAACCGGTTTTCTGCTAATTCCTCTGTGTTCTTTCAAGGGATACAGTTAGGTTACTGTGCGAGTTCCACACAGCTTTTCAAAATGAAAGAGGAAAAGTGGCATTTTCCTTTGGATATGAAATAGCTGGCCAGCGTGGAAGGTCAAACCACTAGATGCATTTACAAAGCTCCCAGTCCAGGTGGCAGAAAGGTAGAATAAGACAGAAGCAGG
>NW_005841878.1:2990562-2998911 GCF_000455745.1 Alligator sinensis
CAGGAATGTTGCTGTATGCACAAAAAAGAGAAATCAAACAGGAGATTTTTACGATGGAAAGTTTTCCTATCAGAACTCTACTTATTAAATAGGAAAAACAAACAAATACGCCTTTGCAGGACCAGAGCTGCCTGTGATAGGGTTTTAAATAAAAGGAGTTAGGTTTAGACTCCAAGGCTAAGTACAGACAGTCAAAAAGCCCAAGGCAAATTCAATCTACACAGATTCAATCTACACAGGTTTCTCAAATCTGCATAGATTGGACCATTAATGAACAGAAGTCACATTCACTCTTCCCTTTGGCCAAGGCGGCCAAGGCCAAAAGATGGGAGACGCTCCCACATGCCCCCCAGCTCTGTATGGCAGTGAATGGCCCAGGCCCAACCCATTGCTTCCCCACCCCCACACACTCCTCTCAACCCTTGGGGGATGCAGGGGGAAAGGACCCCCTGACCCCTAACCCCCCAACTGGGGTCTGCACAGTGGATGGTGGGAAGCCCCTGAGGCAAGGGCTTTTCTGCAAGGTAGTGAATGCCCCAGCCCCGCTCCTGTCACCACTGGCTGGCTGGGCTGGGGGGCAGGGGCTTTGCTGTCTTAGCTCTGTGACAGCTCAGGGGCAGGGGTGCCTGGCTTGGCTGAAGCAGATGAGCTGGGGTGGAAGTGAGCCCACCCTGTGAAAGAGCGTGAGGTGGCCACAACGCAATGCATCCTGGGATGCTGGGGGCACTACGACCTAACTTATGTCGAAAGGGATGTGGAACAGAAGTTCAATAGACCCGTCTAAACTAGTGATACAATCTGATACTACATCCGTCTATCTTAAACCACTTATACTGGTTTATATATAACTTCTGTCCCTAATCCAAAGTGTTATATGATATGAAACTAAAAATGCCACAGGTCAGCAGGCAGTGTTCTCTATACCTGAGCATAGCTATTCCTAAGTGAACATGATGGTTTGTAGAAGTCACAATGGTGTCAGTTGGGCTTGAGATGCATATACTTCAATGAAGAATTGGGTTTCAATGCAAGTGTCTAGACTGCTTCTATGGCTCTCCCCAGAAGCATAGCCCTCATCTACCAGCTTTAGCTCTTGCTCTTCTCCTGCTGAGTCTAGAAATGAGACGGTAAAGCTGCTTGTGGGCACCCCTTGCTGCCACTCTCAGGCCCACCAGTGCCATAGAGCTCAAGAGTGATGGCAGAGGTGCTCCTAGGAAGACTTCTGAGTTTGGCAAGTGTGGCGCAGGAGTGGGTGACCAGGGTGTACTTAGCAGAACTCTTGGGAGTGCTGTGACAGTGGTACAGACAAGCCCAAGGGCAGACTCAGGGGAGCGCAGTGGTGCAGCACCACCTCCCTTTCAGTCAACCATGCTGTGGTTACAACACCTGAGGATGGTTTTTTGTTTGGTTTTTTTTGAGTCCCCAAAGCAAGTAAGAACCACATCTTCTTTCTCTTTCACGCTCAGTGGCACCTCCCCTCCCCTTCTCCTCACTGTCCTCCCATGCTTACGGTTACCACTGCTGCTTTTTCCAGCTGCCTTGAGATAGAGACGCCAGAGCCACTCCTACTCACTTCATCCAGACGCTGTGAAGAGCTGGACTCTTCAGGGGCAATAGCAGCAGTGAGTAGGTTCCTCCTGTCTGCCTGGTCCCCCTGGTGTTCCCTGCTAGCCTAGGAGTAAGTAAAAGGGAAGGAAATCTGCCTGCTGCTGCTGCTGTCTCTAGCCAAGCCTGGCTTTACATGTAGCCCAGCTGGAGAAGGGAAGGAATGGTTTTGGAGCTACACACTCCCCCTGCCCCTGGGTCAGCTGGGGACTGCAGCAGTGATGGTTGGGGAGAGGAGGGATGAACATACTCCTGAGCATGGAGGGGAAGAGATGGGGAAAGGGAGGTTCTTACCTGCTTGAGAGACTTAAAAAAGTCCCCTGCTGCTGCTCCTGTGGTGCAGTCTGATAAGGAGGGGTGGGAGGCTGGAAGCTGGGGTGCAGCCACCCCTGCAGCACAGGTGCTACTCCCACACCCCCCTTTCCAGAATCCTGGATCTGCCCATGGACAATCCCTTCCTGCAACAGTTCCTGAGCCTGCATCAGAACTTTCTTTTTTTGTTACCAAACATAGCATTATACAAAGCTTATGAATCACCTAAGCCCTAACAGAGGCATTCAGTATTGTTTAGTTAATACAGGACTTGTCCACACCATAACAATGCTGTGTCTGCTTGGCTGTTCCCAACTACAGCTTGCCCTCCCACTGCTTCATGCCACTCCAAACCCAGAAATACACTGGTAAGGCTGCTTCAGATTCATCCCTATGTGGCTGCTCTTGAGTCCTCAGTCCTTAGCATACATGAGGGCGACCTTGGAGCATCTTCACCACCAAACTCTTATGTATGGAGTGTGCTGTCAGGTTATCATGGTCTTGGTGTTATTAACGTGCCCTTCAATTCCAACCTGTTCAAGAATCTGGACATTACAGTCCTCCCTATATATCACTGGGTACAGACATTATACTTTTACCGGTATAAGTGATCAGAAACTAGTCTATACCCATAACAAAATACAAGATGGGCACACAAAACTGGTCTATATTCATAACAGAATAGAAGTTTGGTGCACACAGGGTGTGTCTACGTATGCACATTTAATGCACCTTAGCAGTATTTAAAGTGCATTAAGGGCACACACCTACATATGCAAATGCATAATACACCTTAAAATGGTGATTTCAAGCTATTCACGCCTAAATTTGATGTCTGCATAAAGTAGGCATCAAATTTAGGTGCGACTAGCTAAGTTGCATTAGCGAACATGTAGATGTGCTAATGTGAATTAATGTGGTGTGTGTCAATGGACAGACACCATGTTAATGCACATTAGCATGTTTGCATGTGCACTAATGCGACTTAGCTATTTGTGCTTAGATTTAATGTGCCTTAATGCACCTTAGCGTGCCCATGTGTAGATGCACAACTAAATCACTTTAAGCAAAGGCACATTAAATTTAGGCACATGTAAATACATGTGTAGACATGCCCACAGACTGGTTAAAAAATGGCAGAGCCCAGTCTAAGATTTGCTCCCCCCCGCACCGCAAAGGGCAAATGTATGTTCTGTTTGCTACCAGTCTAAACCAGGCTGCTTACAAAAAATTGTGTAATTTACATCTGTTCTGCCTTGGGATTTTTGGTTGTCTGTACCTACTGTAAGTGAACAGCATATTCCAAAGTGACTCCCTTTATGTATTCTCACTGATCCCTGATGCAGGCCAATGTTTGTTCTCTACCGTAGTCCTGTTTGGTTTTGAATAGTAAATCTAAACATAGAGGTAAAAATGTTAAAAAAGAGAATTGTGTTGTATACAATGCTTTACCATAGAATGTCAGCAATTTATCTATTATTAATTATGTGTACTATAGTTGTGCCTGAAGGCCAGCCAAGAGGGATACCCTACTGTATTTGACATTGTATGACACAGAAAAGTAGGGAGTGCCCCCAAAGAAGTAAACAGCGAAAAAAGATAAAATGTAGGGTGAAAAGTAAAAACACACAAGCACTCTGACAAATATGAGGGTTCATGCCATGCTCTTTTGGTGTTTTACTTAGGAGAAGAGAAGCTAAATGGAAAGGTAAGGGAAGTTAGGGGAACAAAGAGGGAAAAGAGGGTTTGAGGGGTAGGTGAGGAACAAAGGTGAGGTGAAGACACTGTTAGGGTGCCCCCTAAAGCTGCCTCCTCAAATAGCAAGTACTTATTGTCTGGTATCCTATCCATACAAATTTGTATAAGAACTGACAAATACAAACCTTCACATGTATTATTCAAGCACCTGTACATGTACACACTAGTGCAGAAAGAGGTGCTGCTTTTTGGATGGGCCCGATTAATTTTCATTAGCATAACTAGCATAACATTACTAGAGTCACCGCCACTTGCTTTAACGTGGTTACCGTAGCAGCTGTAATAGATGCAAATGGTTTCAAAACACAATTTTTGCCTGTTTCGGCTGAAACTATAATTTGATCTGATAATGTATTTGAAGATTCTGTTGTCTCCATTTTTACTACACAATTAATATTTCATTTGGTATTTATGTATTGTGTATAGATGCCAGAGTAGATGCTGATCATTCAAAGTGGCAGTAAGCTAGCAGCCATATAAGGTCATTTCTTCCTGGTTGATAGTATTTGACCCTAGCTATTCTTTAGTGGAAAGATAAGAAGAATTCTACTACAGCCTATCTATATAACTGGATACTTCCTGAGCCTGTTGTATTTTGTCACATTTGTTGTTGTAGATATATAGGGTTGGAGTGATACTTGGTTCTTTAAAGATTGATTTTTTTTTTTTGTCATAACCTCTTCTGCCCACTTAGTGACATGTCTTTGAGAGAGCTTTCCAACCACTTACACAGCTCTGTGTAAAAGTATACTTTGCAGTTGTAGAACATCAGAGTGATTCTGCAGAGATGTGATTTCTGCGGTGTTTTCCTGAGTCAGTTTTTCTGTGCATAAATGTTGTGTGTAGCCTATTGTTGGCTTCTAAGGGGATGCTGGAACACTATATACCATATTTTCACACATACAGCATGCCTCCACATATAATATACATCTTGTCTTTGAAGGGCAGACTGAAGGGGGAAAAAAAAGATCTTTGTGATAACTGAATAGCAGCACCTAGGGAGCCAAGTCAGCTGCTAGCCCTGTATGCTGGATGGGGCACGCAGACCGACTTTGAATGTTGTTTCCAGTGCCGCACTGTGGGTTTGACCCTGTGCTCTGGCTCCAGAGCCAGATGCCAGGTTGGATCTGGCACGCTAAGTCCAGGACCATGTGCTGGCTCCAGGGTCATGAGACAGCTTGGACCTGGTGTGCTAGGTCTGGTCACAGATGGACCCCATGTGCCAGCCTCATCCAGCATTTAGGGTCACATCATCTGACCAAGGTCCAGAAATTTGGTGCGAGAGGAAAGGTGGCAACGTTAATTACTGTGGCACCCAGAGCCATGGCAATTAACGCTGCCACTACTCTCCCACTGCCAAATTTCTGGACCTATGGGGGGCAGGGGGGCAGTTTTTCTTGAATGTAATGCACACTGATATTTCCACCAGCTGATTTGGGGGAAAAAGGTCTGGGCTATATGTGAGAAAATATAATATTTTAAAACAAATACATATTTCAAAACAAATTCCAAAACTGTAGTGAGGAGAGAATCCTTACTTTTCTTGCAAAAAATAAGAAGAGAGTTCTTACTTTTTGCATAATTAACAGGGCACTGCCAAATGTGAATTCTTTAATTCCTTATCTGACTCACAGCACAAAAGGATTAGCTAGGAGTTAGGAGTAACTAACTGGTTGCATTGTAATTGCCAGCTGAACACTGAAAATGTGAAATTTATATACTTTTTAAACCTTGGTGCTTGTCTAGATATTTTTAAAATAAAATGAAGTCTGTTCAGTTTAACACCATGAAACTTCCAGTGGCATCAGTTTTACTTCCTTGGATTCATGCTAATTCCATAGTATCTTCTTTGATATTCACTACCTTTCATCAACAAGTATGGAATTATTGGCATTGGCGCAAGACAGGCCAGCAGTGACAGCCCCTGTCTGGACTGTAATAAGGTAAAACATCCAAAGAACACCATGTAAAAACAATAAGGTAGAAGTCATATTTATTGAAAAAAATTAATATATTTGCTATAAAATCTGTAACAGTAATGCAACTGAATATTTATTTTGATGCATAAACCTGAATGTTACATACCAAATACAATACAGTAACACTGGTTTCCTTTTTATTTACATGTTTATGAAAATTGATATGCAATCCATGTCAAAAGAACTTATAATGGAGAATAGTTACATTAGAAAAATAATATTCTTGATAAAGCATTCTCAAGGAGTCCAATCACATTTTTAGGCCTCTTTCAATAAGGCAAAAATCCCTGGTACAGCATATAACTTAATTTACAAAATACGATAACTGTTCAGACACATCTTCAAGTTTTCTTTTGGTATGCTTTTCTTCACTGTAAAATTACTTAATTTTCTTACTAAACGGAAAGACTTTCAGTAGCATAACTTAATGAGTTCTACTATATATTACATATACATTGCTGTAGCTTAGCAACCATACCTGGGCAATCTTGTTTCTTAACTGTTTGCTCAATGAGCTTTCCCTTGGATGTAGCACACATTAGTATCTTGACATTCTTACAATTGTGATATCTTTCTTCAGTTTTCATAGGAAACAAATCTGTCACATTTTGAAACGCCTTTTAATTTTACTTTTAGGAACTGGTGCACAACTACATTTCCACTCACAAGAGAACGTCACAAATGTAACTAAAATAGGCTTGGATAACTCTGAAAATGTACTTCTATGTGCCAAAACCAAATTTCTTACTTTTAATACTTTGTACCCTGCCATGCTCTAGGATTTCTTCTTCTGCACAGCTCCATTACTACTGAGTCAAATTGTTTTAATTCCTTCAAAGGCACAAAACTTCCACCTTTTTTCCAGTGTTGCTCCTACACCAGTGAATTCTTGTTTAAACATGCGTGGCAGTCTCATCAAAAGCATTTCTATTTCATTTGCAGAGATCTGTGGAAGAGGGGAAAAGCAAAAATACAATGAAAGGTTACCCTGTACACAGAAAAAGAAATTTAGAAAGTGTCATTAGAACTGTTTTTTAGGTAATCAAAAAAAATCCTCAAATTTGTTAGTAACAGGTATTTATTTTCTCTTTGAGAGATCATAAAATGTTATGTTTATATACAGAAAGAGTCATGTTCCCACCATGCTATATAAGAACCTGTTATCCATTTTAGACACTGTTAGATATTGCGTTCTGGAAGAAAATGTTAGTTTTCCAAAAGGCTGGGGTAGACTGTACTCCAAGTGCTTTTTGTACTGGAAGGAGTAGGAAGGGAACTTACTCCATTGCTAGGGTCCCCTGGGAATTCCCACACAGTATAGTAGCAATGTTACCCATTGTTTAGACTCCTCCCATCTTCTGTTAGTACCCTGGAGGCTGCTCGGTTCCTAAGTGGAGCTATCACCTCTAAGAGAGTTCTGGACAGCACCTTGTTTATAAGCATAAGATAGAGGAATCAGCATTAAATCTCCCCTCATCTTACATGTGTGAGGTTGCTCAGGCCACAGCAGGTTACCCAGAATCCCTACCATATCAATTATGACACATCCACACCTTGGACCTAAGTATGAACTTGCTTGCACAGAAATTACATCAGTAACTCAGAGTTGTTCCTGATGTGAAATAAAAATCAGCATATTCTCAGATTTTTATTGAACTACTACAGGATGTAGTATATGGGCTAACCAGAGAGCTTTATGGTCTTCCTATGTGACTGTCCTGGAGAAATATCCTCTAGCTTGGTGTTGAACTACTGAGATATATTGAACTAGCAGGGCAACTTTTTGGTTAGCTTTAACACGGTACACCTGAATTTCCTGATGTTAAATAAGTGTAAATTCCTTGCAGAAATGGCCTTGCATTTTTGGTAGCAAGACTCTTCCCACAGAAGGAGTACACTATAACACTGCAAGACCACTATTTCTGGGCTGCTAAGTGCTCACCATATATTTCAGTGTCTCTGAGAAGTGTACGTCCCTTAATCGTCTAAAGGTTCAAATTGTAACTGATTTGTAAGAAACTCAAACATTCACTTTATTTTTTTGGTTTCCACATTTACATTGAAAAGAAAATGGATAAATCCTCCCTTCATAAAGTCTGTCAGGTGCTTTTACAAAAGCTAAATTACTGAAGCAGTATTTAATGTAGTTTATTCCATTAACTGTAGTTTCAACATAGCAAGCAGCCATTAAAGGCCAGATTGCATGGGACCCTGTGTGGGTCTGTAAGCAGGAGCAGCGCCAGTCTCTTCCCAGTGTGGCGGGGCTGAGGTGGGCCAGACAGAAAATTGCGCAGGGTGGGAGTGGGGGGAACTGTGCAGACAAAGGCAGGACACAGGCCCTCTGGCCCGGGCTGGGCCAGGACTGCTACACTTCTACAGGCGGGAGTAGGGCAGGTGGCAACAGCCTGAGGGGGAGGGAGGTGCTTTGGACAGGGGTGGCACTGGGAGGGGTGGCTACAGGGGGACTAAAGCCACCTGGATTTGAGGTAGCCATAGGGAGGGATTTGAGGTAGCCATAGCCCCCCAAATCCCTCCCTAGTGTTGCTCCCATCTGTAAGAGACGGGAAAGGACAGAGACTCAGTCCAAGTCCCTTGGATTCCCCAAGTAAAAGGACTGTACAATGCTAATGTCCAAAGGGCCTGTTCAACATTGGCAACAGGAGCTAATCTTTTGCAAATTAAAGGCACCTAACAC
>NW_005841878.1:2999328-3015994 GCF_000455745.1 Alligator sinensis
TCAACATTGCCAAAAGGAGCTAATCTTTTGCAAATAAGAGGCCCCTAACCCTCTTTCTGTATCTGACAGCAGCTCCAGGGCTCCAGAAGGCATTATTCCTGCCTCAGAGTCGATCAGAATATTTGTGTCTTGGTGATCCCTATGAAGTGGTTGCTTCAGTCAAGTTCCCATTGGAAAGAAGTCCTCCTCGCCAAAACTCAGTGTTACAAATGCATCTTTACTAGAATGATCAGTAAAGAGGTCAGTAACTGAACCATCGTTTTCCTTCTACAGGCTCAAGTTCATTGTTAAGGCACGTGGATGTGATGAAAGACAAAAAAAGGAAATAAATGTAGGAGACAAAAAATAATGCATGAGATATCTTTTTAAAAGGGAAAATGGACAAAATATATTAAAGGCAAAGCCAAATATAAAGTAAGAACATCCATCCACTCTACCCCACCATATCACCAAAGGAATACACAGAAAATAACTGAGTTATAAAAACTTCTGTTTGCTTTTGCTTCAATCACTCCACTGGTGTATTGTAGTTCTTCCTTCCACTGGGCAGTAAGTCTGCCTTGCTATGCATTTGCATGTACTTAGCACAATGGGGCTCTATTGCTGACTGGGTCCTTTGAGCGCTCACTAAATACATGGAATACTGCAGACATCTGTGCTGTTGCCGCCTGTATAACAGACTTGTAATACACAGCAGTATCTGGGGACTTTGTGGATAGGAAAGTTATGGCAAATCTATTAATATTATTAGCATGCTCCTGTGGTAGTATTTTTTCATTTTCAAAGCATCTCACAAATATGAAGCATGCTAATTTAAGCCTCACACCACCCTTGCGAGAAAGGGAAATATCCATCCATCATCCTTTTTTCTTCCCTGCCCCCAAAGGAGTTACTGTGGAGTTCTGCGGCAGGAAGATGAAGCGGTTTGCTAAAGGTGACACAGAGGATCAGTATCAGAACGAGTCAATCCAGAGCCACAACACAATCAGTTCCACATCTTACACGCTTTCTTGTGAAAGGCATGAATAGCAGGTTACTGTGGTGTCACGTGTGTGCGTTCCATGGTGACAGTTCAAGAAGCACGGGTTTCCCTGAAACTATCATTCCTATTTAGACAAGGGATAGCAAGGTTACCACTGAAAGTAACTGAAATTAACCTCTGAGATTACCTCTCAGGATTGCACTATCAATAAGTACGCAGTTACTAAAATCAGTTACTTCAACAGGTAAACTGTTTAGGTCAAATTCTGCTGTTCGTACTCTACGGCAGTTACGAAGCACTGCAAATGCATCTAGCACACTACACAGAAACAAAAAGGGGCAGGGTCCCTGTCATGAGCAGTTTCCAAATTTAGGGTCTGATTCTGCAGCCCTGACCCATGGGAGTTATCCCACTGACGCCAATAGGACTTGTGTGACAAAAGGTTGCAGTCTTGGGGCCCTACATTAAACAAAGGAAGATACTGCAACTAAAAGTGGGATAGGAAAGATATGGACAACTATAATCTGAGTTGCATTATGTTGCACAGCCAGTCTGTATTTTAAATGTTTGCCAGTGTAAATTAAAGAAAGCAGAAAAGGAAGGGAAGCTGGAGAGACAGTCAGCTGAAACCTAGCCAAAAACAGTGGGTTTAAGAAGGGGTTTGAAAGATGACCAGGAACCTACTTAATTCATGTTTTCACAGATTTCGTGGAAACCATGAAATCCAGGATTGTCCATGAAATCAACAATAAAAACTTAATAAAAATAATTTAAAAAAACCCTCCCAGGAGGTCCCCACTGCCAGAAGGGGAAGGTGGCAGGGCAGGACAAAGGGCAGTAGGCAAGATGGCAGCTATCCCAGTGTCTCCACCCCCAACCCGCCAGGGCCTCTCAACCAATCAACACCAAGGGCCAGGGCTGCAAAAAGGGCAGCCAGTAGTCAAGATGACAGTCATCCCCTCATTTCCTCCCTCTCTCCATCCAGGCCGCTCTGCCAATCAGCACTGAGAAGCGGGACCTCTCTGCCAATCGGTGCCAAGGGGCAGGGCCGCCATAGGATGACTGCAGAATTAGAGCTTTAGGCTGTGATCAACCTGCAAAAATTAGTAAGTTCCTCTGTGATTTAGGCAGACCCCTAAAGATGAGTGAGGGCACCGCGTAGTTCCATGGAGAGCATGAAAATAAAGTGTACAGGCATGAGTAGGAGAACACATGGGCCAACACAACACAGCATCAAGCTAAGGCGTGGGCAGGGAATAAGGGCTGAGATCTCTGCAGGGGCAAGGGAGGGCAAAGAATTTGAATTGCAGACATGTATTTATTTGGATTGTATGGTTCTGCAATGTAAACACTGGTCTGACAATTTGGGCACCCCTGACAACTTTTCAAAAAGACCCAGGATGGCCAGTTAACTTGACATCAGATAAACAAGCAATAACATAACAAAAACTATCACATAATCTTCTCCAGAGTCCCACAACCGTTGCTGCCTGACTCCACATCAAAACATCTTGTTATGAAGAAAGGAAAATGATGGCTTGTGAGGTACTAACAAACTACGGCAGGAAGTAAAATGCCAAAGGCTTGGGGTCCTTTCTGTTATCAATGGGCTTCTAGCTCAGGAGTTGACACAGGTTTAATGACCTGGGCAGTATCCTGAACGAAGACAGAAAAAGGATTCTAGGGAAGTGTCAGATACTCAAGGTAGCAGGAAAGGCACATTCTCCTGGCTACTGTCTGAACGTTAGTCAGCTGAAGTAAGCATGGGATCTGATCCACAGTATCCAACTAATAATTTATATTTTAACAACCATGTATGTAAATCACTGTTAAAGTATATAATGGCTGCTTCCAAATTATGCCATTGCTGGTATTTAATTCCTTATTTTTGTAAAGCAATGGGAGATGATACGGAGGAAACATAATGCTGATTATCAGATTGTACCGACAAGATGTAGTGGTAATGGGAATATGCGTTTTCAGTTGGCTTTTTTTCAATTAATGGTTTTCCTTGCATTGACACGAGTATCCCCACCTTTTCGCACCAAGCAAACAGAGAACTTTCTTCATAAAGATTGAGGGAAGACACACAGTTCTTCATGGAATGCATTACAGTATGTTCCTGCAGGTTATGGACTGCTGTGGTCAACTCTGTAACTCCCCATAGCATAGCAGGCCTCCAGCTCTGCTAATGCTTTATGCTCCATTCTGCCTTTTCTGCATAGATGTCACACTCCAAAGCAAGCAGAGGGACCACTGATGGAAGCATCAATTCTCAGCTATCCTGAGGGACAGCAGGAAAGTAAGGTGAAGGAATACAGTGCTTGATACAAGGAGCTCCAAAAGACACAGGTGCAACACATGGTCCGTCTGCTCCTCCTACCACATCTTAGTGACCACAGTGAAACTTACCTTTAATTCTATTTCCTGAATCCTAGTAATTCAGGATTGTGCTTCATGCAATCAGTCTGTGCCATTTAAGACAACAGCATTCCTTGCCATAAAATACAGCAAAATAATACAAGGCAAAAGACCTCAATATAAACACACATTATATAATTTCTGAATGAATAAAGGCTGCAAACCTCCAAGCCCCACATCCTATTATCTCTCTAATGAAAACTCATGAAGAGTTTAACCTGAAGTAAGGAATAATACAATATTTCTATAGAGAAAACAGATTTTGATTAAACTTTTTTTACCCTAGAGTCCAGCTGCTGCATATAAGACCAAAGATATTCTATATTGGCTCCAAAAGGATGGACGTGAAGAAACGTGGATATGATACCTGCATTAAAGCAAATGCATAGTCTTGAAATTACCTGAGACAATATATCAGACATCTTAAAATAATTCTGAATAAGTTTCTCTGCATGTTTTTCCACCTGATTTATGATTCTCATTTTTCATACACAACCCAATAAACTAATGCAAATAGCACATTTTTTAATACAGTCATAATAATAGGGTAAACACAATCCTTCATCTTCAGGAATGACAGCAGTTTGCAAGTAAGTGACCAAGATTATTAACTGATGAATAAAGGAATTTCTAAACAAAGACTTGCTGGAAACATTTCAACTACCAATTTTATGCTTGATTTACCAATGTAAAATTGTAGATATTGGAATGGTAAAATTATGGCTTTTTCTCCTTCAGTGGACGTTCTGTTGTGAAAATGTTTCATGTAACTGTGTCACAAAATGGACTCCCATGAATTTCCCAAATAATTACTGTGGGCGCGTGCAGACGTGCAGTATGCAGCACTGCTGACCTGTCTGGGGTGCCACACACTGCACACACTGCACATGCAGGCATTCCCTGCACTGTTACTTGGCAGCATGGGGGGAGGGGAGGATGGCTCATGGGAGATACCAGGGTAAAAAAAACCCATGCCTAAAAAAACCGGGGTGGTGCACATGGCTGCAGTGCACACCACCCAAAACCAGAGCCTGGCTGGCTGATGCCATGTTCCAGCTGCTGGCCAGGCTCCTTGCTGCAGGATCGCTGTGGCTGCAGCTCCCAAAGGACCCCAGATAAGGCTGCTGGGGTCAGCACAGTTGCTGGGCCCAGCCTCCCCTACCCTACCCTACCCGGGGTAACATGCCACATGCCAGAGCGTACTTATACTTTTTTCCTTAAAATGGACAGGTAATTCCATTTGTAATTTTGTAATAACTTCATTGTAATTTACAAGATCATTTGAAGAGGTCTGGGAAAAAAAGGGTTTGGAAGGAGTCAGATTCTAAATCTAGAGTTTTTCCTATAGTGAAAATCAAGTGTCAGCATAATAGTGATGAATAGAGAAAGCAGGATGTTGGATGTCAGCATTGCTATTAAAAGCATTAGCTGTTTCCTCCCCATAAACAAATGGAATATGAAGTGGTCATCAGTGTATATATAACTATTTGCTGAAAGTTGAAGTATAGGATCCAGGAACAATATTTTTAACCCACTTTAGACGGGTTTCTTAACTAAGAAACCTAGGGGGAACTTCCTTATATTTAAACACCAAGATTTATGGTGTATATACATTAGAATAACAGGTTATTATATCTTGTATAGTGTAGGTCCCATTACTAGTGTTGAGACTGAAGGAACCAGGATACATCTTGACTAAAACCTCTCTCCAAATATTGGCAACAGTACAAGAGGACAGGAAATCTTTTCATTCTGTATTAGCATTGCAAAGAGCATCTGTTCCACCTGCATACTTCCAATTATGCTTGCATTATTATGCTCATGGTCTAGATCACAGCTGTTCAACTTCTGGGCAACCAGGAGTCCAAGCTGTGTGGGCCACAGTCCCAGGGGCTGCATGAAGATTGGGCCGCAGATTGAGAGCCGCTCACTATGCAGGCAGCTTAGCATACTCCCCACTGCATGCACAGCATTGGGCACCCTGGCTCCCTGCCCCCCTTCCCCCAGTTGCATGCACAGCCCAACTCCCCACCCCTTCCTGGGCACATGGACAGCCTACCTCCTCCACCTCCTCCTAGCCACATACCACAAACCCCCCCACCATACTCGCAGCCATGCACCCCTTCTCCCCTCCCAGCCATGCATCCACCTGCAGTGTGAACAGGTTAGCTCCTGCCTTCTCCCCACACAGTGTGAGCAGTCCAGCCCCCTTTCCCACTGCACATGCACCACAGGCCCCCTGCCCCCTACCGTGCACACAGCTTAAACATCTCGGTTCCTTCCCATTGTACTGCTGCACCCTTAGGAACAGAGACAGGAAACAGAAGCTGGAGGAGGGCAGGGTAGCCTGACGAACCCGACTGCTGTGGCAGAAGCAATGGCATGAGAGGGGTAGTGGCACCTGGACGGGAGCCTATGGAATGCGTGCTAATTCTTTGTGGGCTGCCAGCTGGACAGCGCTGGTCTAGATCCTGAAAAAGAGTTACTTTATATGATGGGACTCAGAGAGATTTCCAGTGCACTGTGCTGAACATGAAGTACATCTCTAAGTCTTTGCTGGATCAAGGTCTTTTTCAATCTTCCTAGAGCTGATTCTGAACTAAAACCCACCAAATCTTGGAAGGAAGATAATCCCATTTTTCTAGTGACACAATTTTATTATTGAATAAGCCAAAATGTCAAATCCAAACACCTCCATGACGGGGTGTTCAAAAATTCGGATACCTTTTCTATGCCTCTTTAAGGCCATCTTTAAGTAATGTGAAAAAAATAAAAGCTTCCTTGAACATATGCTTGTAATTACTGAGTCGGGTTACAGAGATGCTAACATATTAGGAACTCTGCTTTTGTTTTTTTTCTTGAGAAGTTTAATGCTTGTGAAATATTGAATGGCAATACCAATGGCACCTCTACCTCATCACGTACTTTAGGGAGTGCATTCTCAGTAGGTGACTAGCCAAACCCCCTGAACTTAATGGTGAACCATGCAATGACTTCAGAAGACCCAGGTTTTCATCCAGTATGTCATAGGTGAAGAATGTGTACAACTAGAGATTTTTAGTTGAATAATGTCAGGGAACCTTAACTTCCCAACAGCAGATGGTACCCTTAAACAGTTTCCTTGAAGTACATTCTTTTCATATCCTCATGCCAGCTATCTGGCACCTATTGTGAAAGAGTAAATGCATCCTTCTTAAGGTATCCATTATACACAGTTTTTTCGTCAACAGTTTAATAATATTGTTTCCATTCTCTTTCAGCCATTTTCTTTGTCACAGGCAGGCGATAACATACGCTGTTCTATTCTCTAAGCCCTTGCTTAGTACAATTACATTCTTCATCTATCTGTAACAACGAGACAAGCAAAAGAGCAGATCCTGCAACTCTCTCTCATATGAGCAGTCCTTATGTTAAATTCAGTAGGAATATCTAGCCGGAGAAGGTTTAATTATGCAAGTGAGGATTACAGGAATGTTCCTACTACAACCACTATGCATCCAAGTGAAAAAATAAGTATTTCTGGTACAGTGAAGATAGAAGCAAATATACACGGATGATAAAACTTAGTTTTAGGTTGCTTACTCTCGTAAGCTGAGTTGTCACAGGCAGTGCTGAACTAGTGCTGAGTTGTCTTACCTATTAGCAGTGCTTCCTTCTCTGATTTTAGACCTTGGCTTCGCTTCTCAGAATTTTTTTCTCTGTCTTGGTTGACCAATGCTACTGTCAATACATTGACTTCCTATAAAGTTTAAAAACAAAACAGGTGCTTATGTAGATTTCATTCCTTTCAATTAAACCTGTCTGTTCCTTTTCAACTCTATAAAAAGATCATTACTTAAATTTACAGCTAAAGACAAGACAATTATAAATAACTGATTTGTTTGCAGAATATTAGTCTTCTGAAGCACTGCTTCTCTAGCACAGACATTTCCTGTATGTCATAGGTGCCAACTTTGACTCTACTGGTTCATTATTAGACAATACTGAAGAAGTTACCTACTGTGAGAGAAGGATAGAAGATCCCAGTTTTTAATCAAATAGAAATGGGACCTCAAACTCCTATGAAGATTTCATCTTAAGGAAAACATTCAGGTTTTACCGTTGGACTGTTTTTAGTTTTCTCAGGTGGCTTTGTGACAGGGGAAGAGGAAAATTAGACCTGTGTAGTTGTTGGGGATTTCAGTGGATGTGAATAATCCATATTTTAAAAAGAAAAGTCACTCGTACACATTTGGTATCCTAGCAATTGTTTTATGACTGAAAGATTGCCAGCAGGATAAAATGAGTTTGAAAGTTCTTCTCTTTCTTTTTAAAAAACCTTAGGTTAGCTTCCATTTTTATAGTCCCCCAAATTGAGGAAAAGTCATTACTACACTTTCTGTGAGCTTCTCCAACTCGTCCTTTCTATACGGGGTGGGGGCAAAACCAGACACAGTACTCCAGATGTGGCCTTACCAGTGCAGAATAGAGGGGAATAATTATTTCCCTCGATCTGCTAGCAACACTCCTACTAATGCATGTATAAGAATGAATGAACATGGATATGACAGTCACAGAAGAGCACAAAAGCCTGTAACAGAACACATCAACCACCCTGGGCACTCAATTGCTGACCTCAGGATTGCTGTTCTCAGGCAGAAAAAAAAAATTAAAAACAGTTTGAATGGGAAATTTCAAAACAAGAAATCATCCACAAACTGGACTGTGTTAAATATGGTTTAAACAGGGACTATGGTTTCTTACCTCATTACCTGGATGTCCCCTTTGTTCCTATCAGTTCTTGGCTTGTATGTCACCCACAGCATTCCCCCTCCTCATTTCTCCCTTCTCTCTCCTTCCTGCTTTCCTACCTATTGTATTCTAATCGCTCACTCCACTTTATACTCTGCTCTATGCTGCTCTTTCACAGCAACTGATGAAGTGAACTTGGGTTCACTGAAGCTTATGCTCTATACATCTTACTTAGTTAGTCAGTAAAGATGTGTATCTACCCTGCCTTCTGACCGACTTCATACTAACATGGCTAATGATCTGTCTCTTATTTAGGGATCAGTGATAAGAGACCTGGCTTACAAACCAGCTACTGAGCTGAGAGGAAGATTAACAAGAATATAGGATGGGACCCAGGAGATCTTGTCTAGAATGCTTCTAAAAACAGTCAATGTGGAGAGAGGAATGAGTGACTATGGAAATGTGTGGTCCCAAAACACACCAGATTAGCAGTTATGGGTGGGACTGTAAAGTTTTGTCTAGTAGTGATGCAGGGAAAGTAACTACACCACCCTTGGGAACAGAGAGCAGATGGAGTTTCATTTAATGGCTAGAACTGAGAGTGTACAGAACACATTGCATAATTTAGAATTGTGTTAATGGACACTAAAGAAAGTCACATCAAAACTTCCCTGGCTGCAAGGATCTTGGGGGTATAAAGCCTGGAAAAACTGGTGCTGGGAGGTGCTGAGGACGGCAGTGACCAAGAAAAGGAAAGTGTAAGAAGGAGATTGCATGAAATTAAGCAAATAAGAGCAAATGGATTTGAAGACAATTCTTTGGTACAAGACTAGTTGCTCTATGGAAGATGATAAAATGGAGATATTGAGCCATTCAGAAGAGTGTGACAGCCAGTACAACAAGCCTGGCTTAAAAACTCAGGCTGTGGTAAAAATAAGAAGCGCTAAGAACTGTAAAAGAATATACCAGAACGTTGGTAGGAATAACCATGAAAGTCAAGGGAAATGAGCATATTTGCAGAAAACAAATCTTGAAATTTGTAATGTGTGTAGCTAATTACTCTGTAATTTAGGTGCATATCTGATAGAAATTACACCAGTAGGATTTATACCTGTACAATATATGTGTGTTCGGGGAAAAGGTGTGGTTTTTATAGGTATAAAATTTATGCTTAAATACAAAAAATAGGCCTCAGAGTAGTTGGGCAGTTAATGTAGGAGTGCTGTATGAGTCTACAACTTATAGGAAGTGCCACTGATTGAGACCTGCCAGGTATTTCATCCCTCTGACATGAGCACTGGTGTCTATTATTGGTGGTCTGTTGAACATAATTTGAAAACCACTGCATTTTAATAATACCTCCATTTTCCAACAGAGTTCTTTAACTCTTAGTAAGAGACCATCTCTGCTTGGCAAATGATATTCTCTGAGCCCTTAAGCAGTCTCCTCTAACAAGTTTCATTACAGAGGGAATTTTTTGCAACCATCTGTCTGCTGCTGCAGTAGAGGACAGAGGGTGGCTGAACAAGTGAGAAAGCAATATTCATTAGAAATGAAATGACCTTGAAAGGACTAAATGCAGTACATGGATAGCAGAATCCAGGTTACACAGTGCTTGAAAGTCATTAGGGACTAGGTCCCCAGAGTACTCATTATGCACAAATAACATCCAGTGTGACAGAACAGGAAGGCATGATTAGAGTGATACAGGAAAGGTTAAACAATATAAGAGGGAAACCAAGAAGCACTAGGGCACTTTTCTTAGCATGGGTGGACTCATTTTTTAGGATTCTGTCACAAGTACCAGTCACAGAATTTCGATACAAATAGAACCAGATTATCACCTGAATTTTTTTTCCTCAAATAAGTGATGACAAGTTATGAATCCAACACCCAAATTTTGTTAGAAAGATGTCACTGAGCCAATAAAAGAATCTCTGTGAATCTGCAGATGCTGCTCTGGGTGACCTCGTCACATCTGAGGCTATGGGATCTGGATCAAAGAAGGAAAGGCCAGTGGAGTGTCTCTCTCTGGAGAAAATCTCGCTGCAGGTTTACTATGAAAGATGAGGCTGCCATGTGAATCCTTGTCTCCTATGGACTCCCTGCATTTTGGCTCTTGGTTCTGATATGGGTAGAGAACTACTATGATTCTGGCACCTAGGATAAGAGCACTGCCAAAGGAAATATAGAGGGCCAGAAGAGGTTCTGGGTCTCCATACAGTTTCCATGGAGGTCCTCTGAGAATGGTTGATTCCTCTGGAGCCCATGAGATTTCAGCAGGTTAGGAGGACCCATCTCTGTGGATAAGGCAGAAGCTTTCATACCCCACTACAGGATGATTTTGAAGAAAACTGGAGTTTCCCAACTCTCCTAGAGGAAAGCACAACATGGCCCTTTGAAACCAATTGCTAGACACCACATATCACTTACAGAGTTAGAACGTGGCCATCCTCTGTACTCATGCAGGAAGGGTAGGTGCAGCGTGAAAAGTCTTTTCCCTCTCCCACCTGGCTTGGCACAATCAGACCCTGTATGTGTCCATGAGCACAAGATGATCTCTGAACTAGCACCCACATGTTTCTTAACCACTCCCCTGCAGTGAGGAGAGACTGGGCCACAACTCACTTTGCCCCACACTCCCTCCACACACACCAGCCAACAGAGCTGCACCCACCTAAAATAGGCACAGTTGCTTAGCTACCCTGGAGCAGCTCCTGTAGTGACACAGGTCCAGCTTTACCCCTTGTTCAGGGCTGTGCTTGACAGGCACAACTGGGATTGTAATGCTTGTTGCTTTCAAGGCTCTGCTACTGGTTGCGTGATCTGGATGCAAATTTCAATTATCCAGAGACTTTTAACATGCCTTCAATTATCTGGATAATCCAAAAGCCTGATAATTGCCTGAAAACTATTGCTTGCTGAGTGTCTTAAAAATGCTTGTTTCTTTTGCTGCAGTGTGTGGGATTTTGCAGGACTTTGAGGGGCGCTGAGGATATGATGTTTTGTGACGCACCCAAAAATTACCACAATTTACATGAGTTCAGAGCTTGTGTTGCCACCGGCGCTATATACACAAAGTCCAATTAACAACTGCTTTGCACAATTATGCAAGCAGTGGCAGGAGGAAAGGAAGCAGAGTAGGAAGTTACTAGGTGTTGGGCACAGCAGGCACTTAAGGGAGCAACTGCAGAGTGCTGGCAGTGCATAAGCAATACACTACAATTTCTTATCAGCCCGAGGCCTTCTCAAAAGAAGGATGAGTAGGAGGTGAAAAGCTGTATATCTGAAACATGAGCAAGAGGCACTCAGGTCATCAAAAGCAGGGCAAGAGATGGTATAGGCAGAGAAAGTAAAGTTGATTTATGTTTTGAAGGAGAAAAAACCATGGGGCTAAACTCAGCAGTTCTTGGTTGAGCAAAAGTACTTACATGTGGACTACAGAATGTAGTTACTTTAAACATAAGGGCCAAATTTTACTTATTTATACTTGTGCATTGCTAGTTATTTTATGGTAGTTGTGAAGAGAATTTGGTTTTCAATGTTAACTTCCCCTCTTTTCTATAATAAACAACTCCTTTGGATTTGCAGACTAGTTAAATCTCTATAAGCACTCACAATAATACTTTAAACTTGGTGTCCAGCTCATTCTGGGCCTAATTCAGTGCCTGCTGAAGTCCTTGGGGGTCTTTCCTTTGACTTCATTTTACAATGGTTCAGGGCCAATTTCAGTGAACACCCAGATGGAGCTCAAGGTCCAAACAATAAAGATATTTACACAGTTCTGCTTTTCAACTTGTTCCCTCTCTTGTTCTATGATTCTATGATGGCCATTCTTTATAATTACTTGACTAAAGATACTCTGATACTTACAAAACCTCTATTATTATTAGTGTGCTCTTTTGGCAAAGTCTCAAGTATCGCTAGTTTTACTTCAGCAAGGGAGCTGTTTCAAAGAGCTTTGTACTTCAGTCTACTCCAGTCTGGTATCTGACATGGACAAAAAGATCACTGCAAAGTTACACGGTCCTAGAACTGCAGGGCAAACCTTTGCTGTGTACCTGGAACATGGAAGTCTATCTTTGCCTAAGACATCAGCTCCATGTACTTATGGAAACAGCTTGGTTTCTTCCCAGTGTGTCAGACATAGGTACCTTTCAGAGATGTAAGAAAGAGGCAAGACAATAAATTCTAGAAGTCCAACCAACTTTAATGTAGCCAGAGCTTCTAACACAACAGCTGCTGCCAGCTGAACTAGTGATAGGTTGGCACCACCCACCACAGGAACAGTTTCAATCTTACTCAGTGTGCCTCTCCCAAATTTCTTCATGCATAACCAGCCAATGAGGAAGGAATAGCTCACTGCAGTATGCTTTGCTACTGGTCAGTTTCATAATAGTGTCTAGTACAGACTGATTTATCATTTGAAAATGTATAAAAACAGCACACTTTTATCTCAAATCAACCTATTGCTCAGTTCTTCTACCACGGCATACTTTAATTTCTTTTCTAGACTGCAGTAATAAAGAAAATAATACTAAGTTAGTATATTAAATAAATTAATTGATACAAACAAACTGCTGATGACTGTTTGAAAAATTAACTGGTATTAAAATTATATCAACATCAAAGAAGAAAAGCAATTAAGCAGAAAAGAAAAGACCTTGAAAATAAAACACTTTAAAATGCATGTCTATGTATGTAAGATTAGTCTGTTTGATTTATCCCACATGATAGAAATGTTTTCAAGAGTGGAGATTAATTGTATTATAGAACTCTTGACATGCTATTTTTCCAATCCATTTGCCAGAGAGACACTTTCTATTTTTCTGTAGCAAAGCATTTATTATTATAACGTTCACCTGCTGAGTTTAGGCAACTAGCAATAATGTAAAAATGTCTGTCTAATGTAAGCTCTCTTTTTATATGGCCCCCATTATCCCTGTACTTGAAAACATACATCTCATGTCAGTGTTCAGCCTGAAAACTGTATGGGATGACTAACATTAAAAGTCACTTTGTATTTTTATTTTTAAGTTATTTTTATTTTTAAGACCATATGCATGGTCAGGTAGCACCATTTCCTTATGCTTTGAATGCAAGGATCGGGGTAAATTGATGAATTCTCAAATATTATTCTTCATGCAACCTGAAGGTGACTATATTTGTTTCAACTTGTTGAAACTATTTTAATTGGATGTGTTAGTATGCTACATGCAAGCATTGTGGCCTCAGGGGAGGAGGGAACTCACTGTTGACACCCATGATATGAGAAGAGTGTTAAGGGTGGCCTGAACTCTATAGATGGATGGCTGTTCCACAGAGGAGGGAGCCCTCATATGTTTTCTGTTGGTGAGCAAAGGGAACTGACAGAATAAGCCAGTTCTCGGCTGCATTTCTATTATGTGGCAGTTTGAGCATTTTTTTTTTTTTTGCAAATATAACAGGGGTGGGGTAAGGGATACCAGTATCCCTGTTGGATAAGAAAAGGACAACAGGACTACATCCAAAGTGCCTGGGGTGAGAAAAGGTCACCCTATATGCTTTATAGTTTGGTGTGGTGGAATGAAGGAACCCCGTACAAGAAAGAGGTAGAACAGCAAAAGAAAACTGTTGTGCAGAACCTAGCACTCTGAACACTACACAAAAGAGCAGCAATAAGCATCACCTTTTTCAAACAAAGGATTAGACTTACATTATGATAATACACAAATATACACATACTTGTTCGTTTTCTTTTATGCCCTTCTACTACTATCAAAAGGAAGAGTGCAAACAAATTGCATAAATGAGTCAGACTTTGCCAAATGAAGACTTGCAATCGCTGAATGCTGTGAGCTGTACAAATCATGTAAACCAGGAATCAGCTGCTGCTAAGGTACTGCCTATCCTCAACTCCCACTGACATCAATTCAGATTGAGGGTGTTCAGCATGCTGTAAGAAGTGCTCAGTGTTACACAGGTTCAGGACCTAATACTGTGCTCTCAAAATGGTTCTCCAACAGAGGTACAGTGATGCATTAAAAGGAAAAGAATGGGAATGAAAGGAAGCAATTCTATTTTAGAAACAGAATTACTAGGTTTGTGAGATGGTCTGATAGGCTTCCTTGAAGAAATAGAGAGAAGAAGTCATAAAACCCCTTATGTATCATATTGTAAGAGGGTGAATGAGTTTTCATCAAGCATTTGGATTTCTAGAGATACCAGCTCTGGGGGCCTGAAAAATCTATAACCAAAAGCAACCTCCCCATTCACAGAATATAAGCTTTTAGCATTTCTGAGAGATACCTGAAGCATCCTCCTGCTACATAAGACCTGGACTAAAGCAATAAAAACTTGCCAAACCTATGCCTCTCATGAACATCCACTTAGCTTACCTCCACTACCCCCACACACTTTACTGCCTGTTCCATTAGAAGGTAGTAATATGATACACTGTAGGGCTATGGGCCCTAGCAAACCTTTGTACTGACAGTCCTAATATGCTTCAAGCAGAAGCAAAAATATCCCATAATACTAGGGTAGGGAGCTCTAGCAACTCTAGAGGACAATACAGAGTTGTGATAGAAGGGAGCCAGACTGTATAGCTTTCCATACAAATAACAGGATTTCCATACCAATGCATGATTAAAAATGGCTCTATTTCAGCGATGGCAGATGTGACTTCTGTATATGGGCTTACATATTTTGTACAGTTGCTTGGAATGAAATGGTAAACATAATTGTTAGGTATTACTAAAATGTCAGGTGTTAGAAATGTTTCCCTGCAGAGTTCATGAAATATGAAGTAAAAAACTTCAGTGCTTTGTTAAGAGTGGGTGGCTGAATGTGTTTTATTGTCTTTCTCCCTTCTCTGCTGAGGTTAGATGAATCTGTTTCAATAAAAAGCAGAGTTACTATACCATTGTGGCACTTGCAATTAGAGACAAGGGAAGGGATGTGATTTGTTGCACTATATCAACAAAATGGTAATTGCAAGACCCTTGAGTCTGATACAGACAACATATTCAGTGTTAGATCATGCTTCAGCCCACTGTGATACAGATCTCCCTTGAATGGCTGGACTTCTGTGGAAAGATTGTGGCCAAAACCACAGACTGTACTTCTGTGAGGAAAGAGGCCTAAATGTTTCACCGTAATGAACTTGCTCTTCTAATGGACAGCATCAGAACTGGGAGGGTGAAGCTGTGAACTGTTGGAGTATTACAATCTAAAAACTTTTAAAAAGTGAGGAGGGCAACTGATAACATGGTTGTATAAAACCAGCAAGTGTGTATTATTTTTCAGTCATGGTAGTGTTGAATTCACTACATCAGTAGTCTCCATTTTATGTCCATTAAAACAAAAAAAATGGAGGAGGGAGCAGCTTTGAGGACTGTGTTTCAACAGGAAGGATGGAGAATGACCCAATCCTCCAAAATAACTTTTCACCTGGTTGTTAAGGCAGTCCCTTGGGAGGTCAGGGGTTGAACCCCTTAGCTAGAGGAAAGAATTGGACTTGGGTCTCCCACATGCTGAGTGACTATTTTAACCACTAAGCTCTGGAAGAGAAGGTAAGGATGAGACTACCTACCCCCTCCATCCAACCACCACTTTCTTCTCTTACTCATTCTTACAAGGACTTGGTGGTTGCCACAGTCCTCTTTGAAGAACCTGATCTGCTATGTATACTTTGAGAGAAACTACTGGATCAAACTCCTTGGGAAAGAAAAAGAGAGAAGTTGCTAGTCTGTGGCTCCTGAATGGCTCAGTTGTGAGCTAAGAGCCAAGTTGCTCAGATTTGTCAAAACCAAGATGCTTCTGGGCAAATGTGAAACAGAGCTTTAGGAACTTGAGGACCTACAGTATAAAAAATCCCGGGGCACTGACCAGCAGTGGGGGCTTTCCAGACTGTAATTGTAGACTTAAGTATCTAAATTCTGCCTATGCTCCAATTCTTGGTACCTGAAGTCCCTTTCTGGATCTGACTTACAGTTCTGCTCAAGTGAAATGTAATCACAATGAAGAATTACCAAGCCATAAGAAAACACTTATGTTAATTTAAAAAAATGCAGACAATCACTTTCTTTTGGTTCTTTTGCATCAACAGTAACTTTGCCTGGTGAAGTAGAAGAGCAGCCTCCTGATGAGTTTGATGATCCTTCACTGAAACAACTTGAATGGCATCATTATCCTTGAAATACAGCTGGCATAATTTAAGCCCCTGTTAAGTCTTCCAACTAATCTTGAAAATCAGTTTAATTTAAGAAGCTGATTCTGCTAGTCTTGGACAAACCAAAAATGGCAAAGATCATCTGGTGTTTATGTCGTAAAAACATCTGCAATGTGAAGGCCTGCACTCTATAAGAGATTACATCGCCCTTGGCCAGGTACTAACTATATGAGTTCTCAAAACGGTTGAAGTATTTCACTCTAAACTCAGCCTCGGATGGTTACACCCAAAAGTGGCAAATTCATAGATTCATAGATGTTAGGGTCGGAAGGGACCTCAATAGATCATCGAGTCCGACCCCCTGCATAGGCAGGAAAGAG
>NW_005841878.1:3018174-3063225 GCF_000455745.1 Alligator sinensis
CCATCTGCGTCTCCCAGCAGATGTCTGGGTAGTTTAGGTCCCCCATGACTACCGCCTCCTTAGCTTTTATGGTCTCTGAGAGCTGCCTCAGGAGCCCCGAATCTAGTTCTTCCCCTTGGTGTGGGGGTCTGTAGCAGACCCCTACCACCAAATCCCTTTCTCCTTGCCCCCCATGTAGCCTTACCCACAATCCTTCTACTTCCTCGTCCTTTGATTCCTTCTTGATGAGGGTCGATGTATATTGCTCATTGACATAGAGCGCAACCCCTCCCCCTTTCTTCCCCACCCTGTCCTTTCTGTACAGCCTATACCCCTCAATATGTACCGCCCAGTCGTGGGACGAATTCCACCAGGTTTCTGTTAGCCCTACCAAGTCATAGGTGTTTTCTGCAAGCAGGAGCGCTAGTTCATCCTGCTTGTTCCCCATGCTCCTAGCATTAGTATATAGGCACTTGGGCCCTGTGACTGGTGCCTTTGCTGCCCCCCAGCTCCGAGTCCCAAATGTAATAAAGGGGGCTGGAGGACAGGGGTAGAATAAAAGTATCAGCATAAATGTTGGATACCTGGTTGAACATGAGACATGCCCCAACAATATTTAGGTATCCATAGGAAAAAATGTACTCTAACTTATCACTGTTGAATTTATATCTGAAGGAAAAAAATACAACATACTGTATCCAAGTGGCAGGAGATGCTAACCAAAAATGCCAAGAACACAGAATATGGCAAGCTTTACTACTTGTTCAGACAATGAAACTAAAATACAACAAGGTAATAGAAAGTCTTATCTCCAGTTGCTCAAACCTGCTGAGATGTGGATGATTAATATGTTGAACTGGGCTGAAAAAGCCATAATCCTTAAAGTCCATTAGTGAAATCCCAGTCCCATTAAGGTCAATGGGAGTTTTGCTACTGACTTCAGAGGCCAGGATTTCAACCCTGAAATCTATTGTAGCTACTGAGAAATTCTTCTACAACAATCATTGGTCTCATGGATGTTGTCTGAAATGGGAAGATTGATGCTCCAACTTCCAGGAAGCTGCGTCAAAACATTTACGTCCAGCAGCCAAAGTTAATTAAGTTTTGTAGTGGGCAACAGGATGATGTCATGGTGAACCACATAATCTATTTTTTTTTGTTTTCATTTCATAAAATATTTTAATTTAATAAAATATTCCCTGCCCCTTCACCTTTTCTCAGTAAAAGAAGTGCTTTTTCACATGTTGGGACATTAAAGTCAACAAGAGACCAGGAAAAGATAAAAGGATAAAATCTGAACATAAAACTGCACGTTGGCCAATATATTTCTCTTTAGTTAAGAAAGTGATATGAATTAAATATCGCTGTGACCAGCAATGAAGGGGAAATAATAAGATTTTGTATAAATTGGTCAGGATTAAAGACAATGAACACCTTTTCCTAGCTACTGGGCCCCTGAAAATGCACATTGCACAACAGCTCTTCTGTCAGCCTTGGTTATGGGACTGTTGAAGTCACTGATAATTCAGATTTCCCACAGGGACAGGATTTTTGCTGGGGATAGTATACACATTATGCTGGTGCTTTTCTTCTACATAGTGTACCGCAGGGAAAATGGAACTCACAATGTATTAAAAGACACTTCAGTCATCAACAGTAACAATTACTACTACATGCAACTAGCAAATCATTTATGACATGCTCCCCTAGCTGTCTGCAGGGCCCAGAACATGTTACAAGGAAGATTGTAGCTGATTTGCTGACTAATTAGCTCCGCAGTAAAGCACCATCGTCTACATGTGCAGTGCTATCAGGCCACAGTAAATGAATTAGTAAACTAATTTATATTTTATATATAAGTGTATTTATTTATATTTATAGTTAATAATTATATAAAATTATATAAATTATATAGATTACATATTATATAAATAAATCATATAAAATATAAACAAATTATATCAAATTATTTAAATTTATAACAATATAATTTATATTTAATACGTTTATTATTTAATAAACTAATTAATATTAGCTTACTGGGACACAAGTCCTATCCTACAGCAGAGTAGTACCATGCAGTGAAACATGTGTAGATGGTGACGGGGCTGGCTGGGGTTCAAGGGTGCTATGGAATAGAGGCTGCCAGTCAGCTAGCTCTGCATTATAGCACCCTTGTGCACAAGCCAGCCCTTCTCCAGCATGTTGAGCCATGGAGGAGCAGCTCTGGGCTGGCAGGCTGACCACCCTTTGTCAGCTGGGCTGCATTGCCCCAGCTCAACATGCTGCAGTCCCGGGTGTGCGTGTAAATGCTGTATCTGTGACCAATAAACTCCGGTGTGAATGGCACCAGAGTTTACTGTGTCACATTAATATAACATGTAGATACACCCAGTGAGTACAGCATTACTTTTGTCAGGCCTTTGATATGATTATGGGAAATGCTCTGGGCAAAAGGAGGAGAAAATCCAATATTGGCTCAGTATGTCTGTGTTAGTGGTTAGGACCCTTTCATTAGTGGTGAGTATTCATTTCTAGAGATGTCTCAATTTCCTGCATTACTTGTAGTATGTTCTGGCCATGAGAAATTGTATGTCCCATCCCTGCCTATGGCCATATAAGATGTATAATATTTTTATCTGTTTTCTTCCCTGAGGAAAGATGTTTCAATCTTTTGTTTTAACAAACAACAATATTATTACATAAAATACATCTAAATTAGAGACAGGGCTTCATGACTTAGGAGAATTATTTTTGTGGGGATTGCAATATGGACAAGTCTTTTTGAAGTATAAGACTCCAGTAAATATGCAGAGACCTTAATACAGGCTTCTACAGCCCTTTTTAAGATGCTGGTTTTCCCTAGCAAAAGATATAAGTGGCTCAAGCTGAGCTGTAGACAGATAGGTCATATTCTGTTCGGATATTGTCATAGTTCCTTGCCAACAACTTCCAATCATACCTTCAATGTGAAGGTATTTCATTTGCTAAATTCAATCTGTCAACTGTATCAAATATGTACTAATCCTATTTTATGCACCACAGTCCACTAATAACCAAGTAGGAACCACCAAATCTTTTCCTCTTTGATCAGCTCAGATTTAGACACTGGCCAAGGGCAAAAACCATAGACTCCACTGGTAATGAAGGTCTGGATGAAATTTTCAAAGAGCAGCACTTGGGTATTAAATATTCAATATGAAGTAAAATTGCACTGATATTTTCAACTTCCTTTCCAATGTTCACTGTTTCCACAAAGAAAATCACACTTCCTTTCACTATTCAGTCTTGTAACACATTTTTGTGCTACCATTTGTGTTAGTGCTTTTATATCTCTTCCTGATTTTACCATGGAGTGATTTTTAAACTCACTGGTTCATCGCAGTGGTCTAGTTTCCTTTTCTATCAGTATTTTAGGAATGGTGCTGATGCTGTTCCTTTTGAATTCAATCCTACAATCACACACAACTAGCCATAATATTCAATTTCCTTTACTGTAAAGTGCTCAAGGCACCACATTGAGCATGTGAAAAAGAAAACTGAATTTCCATTCTTTAGGAAGAGTTCAGACATTCTCAAATCTCATCTTGAATTAGAATAAAATGTTATTTTTGGAAAATGTACTTCAAAACAAAACTACTGAACTATTCTGTCTTTGATATTTCTGAGTGAAATTTTGTTTCGATAAAGTTTAAATATTTTGTCGTCATTTTTTGACCTACTGTAGTGGGAAGGTGACGGTTTTCAGGCACCAGATGTGACAAATTCAGGTTCATCAACTTATCTCTTCCCCATTCTATTGTAAAAACACAATGTTTCTAGGCTGCCCGAGTGCTACCTACAGATAGCAATTTTTGCTTTTATGGAGCTTTTAAAGAATAATTAATTCCTCCTGCAAGGGGCTGAAGGCTCAGCGGTCCAATTGACTTCACTGATGAATCAGACCATAATGAATAAGATTCAAAGAACATTAGAACAAGGAAGAAAACCCCTTCTTTAGTCAAACTAAGTTAAAGATTCCCACAGAGCTTTAAAGACGCATTTAAAAGTTAAAATGAGTCCTTACCTGTCTAACTGATACTATTTTAGATCATTAAAACAGCAATAATTAAAAAAAATCATGCTGTTACTGTTTCTCTCTGCCAAGACAAAGATATTAGGCCAGCCATTTGTTTCAAGCCATTTTCATGTTCAGATGCTTACAAAGAACCACTGTATTGCAAAGTTTGGATTACAAAAATAGCAGGAAAATGTACCTACTCATTCTCTTTACAATGAATAGCAAAGAGACAATAGGACTATTTCTATTGGTCTTAATTTTTTATAAATTATGACCAGACACAGTCCCTTTAAGAAACTTATTACTGGAAGGTAAAGTGACTCCGAATGTGCCTATAAAACCAAAATGCAGTCACATCTGTGGTGGAAGGTAGCAGTTGTGATGACAGTGTAGTATGGTAGGATGGGCAATCTTGGCTACTAATATAAAGCAGTTTTCTTACAAACATTCCTGTGGCATCTTTAATATCCATACAGAGCAAGCAGGACTTTGGTTGTTAAGGTCTCATCCAAATAATCCCAGAAAGGAAACTGAATGGAACTCAGTTCATCTATCTCAAAATGAACTTGGCAGGGATTTGAACCTGCACCTCTAGGAAGAATAGATGCTCCAAACCTGATTTTTAGACCATTTAGTCATTCTATCAACTTTCAAATGCAAAAAGCAAGCTTGGGAACATAAACATGCAAATACAGCTATACCTACATTTGCCTGAGATTCGTCATGGCCATTGATTTCTGCTAACTCCTTGGCACTTTTTAACTGCAAAGATTAAACAAAAACAAAACAAAACAAAACAAAAACAAGCACATTACTTGAGTATTTCACAGTTATCTTTGATTTATTTGAAGTAGCATTTTATAAAGCCTCCAATGAGAAAAACAGATGGAGCATATAATTCTAATGAGTTTTTGCTCAAACCATTTTGAAACCAACATGTTTAATGCTTGAAAGGTGGCAAAAAAAAAAAGAAAGGAAAATAGTAAGGCTGGGTCATTTTTTTAAAAAATAATAAGATTAGAAAGTAGTTTCAAGACATAAAAAGTATACAAAATTGGCTCTCAAGAATAATAAATGATTTCATTTCCCATTCTTGTTTCTATTAATTTAAACTTTGCAGTGTTTGCAAGTTGCCAGTAGCTAAACAGTGTTTTGCTAATGCTTACTTCTGAATGATATATTTTGAGCTGCTTAAAATGCTGAAGTATTACTGTAGGTTTCCTTTGTGGGGATGTATCCAGATAACTGACGTGGCTCCTGGGTATGATGGAGGAGGAGAAGGAGGAGGGATGAGCAGCTCATTTATTTAGCTAGTGGGAGGAAGAACTGAGAAGACATTGTCTCATATGGAGGTGCTAAAGCAATTTTTTTTCAATGAGCTTTTTAATCGCAACTCAGGATTACTTCAGGGAAGGCTCTCAAATACCCATAATCAAAAGAATTAAAGACATTACCTATCTGACATCTGGGGCCAAATTTTCTAAGATTTGTGCACACACCACTTATGGCTGAACAAGCATACAAAAAGGTATATGCCACAATGTTCATGTGCCTGAATCAGATTTTACATGCAGAAAATTGCACTCATGCTTTAGTACATCCAGAGACAGCTGCACCTGCCCACTTTGATTCTTGGTTCACCCAAAGTTTAAAATCAATTTCCTGCCAGTGGCAGCAGCATTTCTATTCAGGCAGCAGTGAAGGAATCAACTGACTCCATGGCTCATTATAATATACTTGATTCTTTCTAAATTCTCCATTCTGCAGGCATTAATGACCTCCTCTCCCTTTTAATGTCTTTAATGGTTTCACTAATCAAACTATCCTTTGTTCTGTAATTCTTCTGTCTGTTACCTAATCTGGATGATGTATTTCCTATTTTCACAGTCCCACCAATTACTTTTAACTCTACACAGAAACATTAACTCACATGTGGAAATAACTTCAGTGATTCACTGGGTGGATTGTCAGGATGCTTAAGGAGGCTAGATTTTGTTTTATAAATCTGAAAGAGATGTATATTCAATTCTAATGACTACAGGACTAATGAAATGTCTTTTGATTATTTTTGCCCCGTTTATTGTGTTTTTTTACATAATATATGATATAGCAAATGAATGCATGTTCCAATAAAGTTATATTTTTTTTTTCCTTGGATCTTAAACTGAGTAATACAGCCATAGGCTCCTAAAGTTTCTAATTTCTTTTTAACTGCAGAAAAAATGTTTGTTGTGTTATATGTGATAATGCACCACACTCTGAATGCTGCTTCTCAAAACACTAGATTTGCCCATGTACATATCTTTGAGAAGTTGGACCTTTTTTCTTACCTAATTTAAAGGGGATATTTGAGAGTGATGATGATAATGATAGTAAAGAGAGTTTTTTGCTGGATGCCTTTGTTTCCACCTGTTTTTGCTAAGGAATAAGAATTTTCTATAGGCATCACCTTTTATGCATCATATATATACTTAATTATGTAAGGGCAATTCTAAAAGTCTGATGAAACAGAATCTGCTCTGTTTGATTCAAAACATTTGATATTCACAGTGAAAGCAGTCCAAAGTTTTTTTATATGAATGCTGTAACTTTTCAATGCAACGATAAGCAACTTTGTCAGTGAAAGCACAATAAAGCACAAATGAGCAGTAGGAGGTACTCAAGAATGGTGCAAATTGTTTTTCCTTCATGGAGACCAAGAATGTAATTTCAACAGAGCAACACTAAGTTATGAATTTCTGTTTTAAATTGTATTTCATGGTAACTTAAATAACTAGCATATTTCAAAATGAATTTTTATCCTGTGTGCGCAAAATCTTAATTCCACAAGTCATCCTTACATAACTAGGATACTGAATAAGGCAATAGACAGGCCAGTGCAGTTCAAATCATCACTTACCTTTCCCCACCCAGCCTTTTCTAGGTTCATAAAGTACAATTACCCTATGGCCACTAACTGCTCCCTGGAAGGTGCTCCATGTACATGTGTCTTGCCAGTGACTCCACACTCACCACTGAATCACATTCTCATTCTGTTAAAGGCTGGAATCTATTTCTAGGCACACATCTATCCTAGACACTTCCCCTTACACTTTTCTGCCATCATTAGAACTGGTTCTATGTCAGTGATACCAGGAGTGATAATGGATGCCAGGGAGGGTAATGAACAGGGGACAGATCTCTATAGATATACCCAGTTCAGTGCGCTCTCTCTCGAAAGCACTGGTGGAGCAAGGATACTGGGCTAGATATACCATTCATTGGTATGACCCAGAATAGCATTTCATATGTTCCTATGAAGATAACTAGAGTAGACAGTCATATACATGAACAGTGTGTCCTCTAGACCTGCTCTAAGCAAGATTAAATACATAGAGACCGCTACACATGAGGGCAAACGTTTGGTTCCCCAGGGACAACTAGCAGTGGGACATCTTGTGTTGCTGCTAGTTGTTCCCAGGGAAGGCCTGTGACACATGCCCTCTGGCGCATGGCAGGTTACGCTGGGAAGGAGAGGGGGAGGGCAGGGCCAGTACAGGAAACCCCCACTTAATGCTGTTTTGCTTAGCGTTATTTTGCTATAACGCTCATTTTAAATCGATACCTGGTTTCACTTAGTGCTCAGAAAGTTTTGCTATAGTGCTCACAGTCGCCATCTTGGGTCATTAAAAACACTTGTGGTCACCATCTTGGGTCATCAAATACTTTTGGTTTCGCTTAATGCTTCATTTTCAGGAACCAATTAAGAGTGCTAAGCAGGGGTTGCGTGTACTGGGTTGGCCCCAGCAGCCTTACCTGGGATCCTGGGGGCCTCCTGGGGCTGCAGCAGCAGCGATTCTGCCGCTCGGAGCCTGGCCGGCAGCTGGAGTGTGGCTCCTGTCAGCCAGGCTCTGGTTTTGAGCGGTGCACGTTGCCTGGTTTATTTTTTCCACGGGTTTTTTAACCTCTGGATATCCAGGGATCAAAAAACACCCCTGCGCTGCCCCCTTGCAGTACAGAGAACAGCTGAATGTGTGGTATGTGGCACTGCAGACGGTTCTGTGGCACTACATACCACATGGCCATGCTCGTCTGGATGTGGCCAGAGGGTGCTATGCTGGTAGCCAACAAGGCCTTATCTCCCACCACTCCAGCCAATGGTGGAGATTCATCAGTAGCAACAATGGTAGAAAAATGTAAGGAAAAATATGTCTAATTCTAGACACAAAGACTAGGGGCAAAGTCCCTTTTTTCCAATATTGTGGTTTTTGGTTTAAATTAAAATGATCATCTCTTATATCCTAAATGGTATGAAAAAAAGAATAAAAGCCTCGGAAAACATACAATATTGGAAAAAATAGGAGTTGCCTTACCCCAAAGGCAGGCTCCATCGCAGTTCAATGGCGAGTGTGATGTTACCAGCAGAGAGCATGGTGAGGCATCACACTGAACTAGAGCCAGCAATCACCCAGGGCCTACCCTTCATGGACCTGAAAGGAAAGGAGAAGGGTTAGGATTTCAGGACTTTGCCAAAATACCCATGTTTATCTGAGGTGCTTGTTCCTTAGGGACAGTTACAAGGGACAGGAACTGCACGTGTAAAATATATGGGATTTACATGTACAATCAAGGACCTCTTTGCCCTAAATTTAGCAGTTTGCAACATATACTTCTGCAGGCTTTCTATGGCAGGCTGAAAATTTTGTGGCAGCTTTAAGTAAAAACAAAAAAAATGTAGGTATGTTGATTTTAATACAGAAATAAATAATGCAATCAATGCAGTAGCTTCAGTGCTATTTAGTTCTATATTAAATGTCTGCTTTCATATGACTCTAACCGTGATTTTCAAAATCCAGTGCACAGGCAATACAGAAGAATGTATAAACATGTCTGTACACTGTAGAAATTGTTGGAGGGAAACAACATGTTTTTTTTCTACTGAAAGATTATGGCTACCTAAACTATCATTTAGGGGCACATTTCAAAGATAATTCTTGAGATGAATAGGGATACATCCCACCTGTTTTATTTATCCTTATGTTGTCTGAAGACTTGAGAAGACAGTATGGCACCAATTTACAATTAGTGGTCCTGCTAAGATGCAAAGGTCTATGTTAGTAGATCTTATTTCAGGTTTGAGATTGGATCTTTCTATATGCTTTTACAATAGCAATGGATTATGATGACTATCCTAATGGTACTCTGATTTGGAAGGGATAGCTGAAGATATAGCAAAGTAGAAAGAAATTGCATAAGATAGGAGATGGTAGACAGTTATAGGCCCACAAGGCTTGTGAGACCAGAGAAAGAGACAGAGAAAGAGAAATAGTAATGGTAATAAGCATAAAGAATTGGAAGTCCTAATACAGTAAAAGCAGCATGATCCAACTGGGGTAACTGAGACTTCGTGGGATAGTTTGCACGACTGGAATATTAAAAGCGGTATTTCTTTATATAAAAAGGAGATATACATTTGTTCTGAAGTCACTACAAGATGGGCAGGAGAGCTGTTGAAAATCTCTGGGTCAAGGTAAACAGGAAGAATAGAAAGGGAGATGTCATAATGGATGTTGCGATAGGCCATCAAACCTTGAGAAAGGGTGGACAAGTCTTTTTTCAAACAACTAACTGAAGAATCTAATTCACAGGGCCTCATGCTGTGATGGGACTTTACCATGTATTTTCTGATAATAAGCTAACCATGAACCAACAGTGTGTCCGTGCTGCGAAGGCAGCTAACAGCATACTGGGCTACATTAGTAGGAGCGTTGCCACCAGATCAAGGGAAGTGATTCTTCCCCTCTATTCAGCACTAGTGAGGCTACATCTAGAGTATAGTTTTGGGCCCTCCACTACAAAAAGGATGTAAACAAATTGGAGAGAGTCCAGTGGAGGGCAATGGAAATACTTAAGGGCCTGGGGCACGTGACCTATGAGAAGAGGCTGAGGGAACTGGGCTTTTTTAGTCTGGAGAAGAGAACACTGAGGAGGGGGATTTAATAGCAGCCTTCAACTACCTGAAGGATGGTTCCAAAGAGCTAGACTATTTTTATTGGTGGCAGATGACAGAACAAGGACCGATGGTCTTAAGTTGCACCAAGGGAAGTTTAGCTTAGATATCAGAAAGAACTTTATCACTAGGAAAGCACTGGAATAGGTTACCCAAGGTACTGGTGGAATCTCCATCCTGGGAGGCTTATAAGACATGGCTAGACAAAGCCATGGGTAGGATGATATAACTAGGAACGGTCCTGCTTTGAACAAGGGGTTGAACTAGATGCCCTCATGAGATCCGTTCCAACCCTAATTTTCTTTGATTCTATCATCTGTTGGGAGGGTAACTCGGCCCTGCCTTGGCAGTCCAGCAAGATTTTGGAGTATATCAGAGATAATCTTGAAGTGTGTCAGGGCAGCATGGCCTATGGAAGAATGTAGCCAGACAGGTCAGGGTGACCCATGGGCAGCAGCACAGTATGATGGGAGACAGAGAGGATGTGGCGTGGTGGGCAGGGTGGTGGGACAGTGTTCGGGGGGTCACACAGGTACAGGGTGCTGCCCATCACAGAGTACATGGCATGTGTCTGGGATGTCTGTGACCTCCAACCACCCAGAAGTTGGCCAGCCCTAATATGGAGCATGGGACTGAGTCTACAGTTACCAAATTTGCTGGTGATGGCACACCATATGATGTTGTAGACACTTTGGAGGATAGGGTTAGGATTCAGTATGACTTTGATAAACCAGAAAAAGTCTGAAACTTACTGAACAAAATTAAACAAGGTTAGGTGTAAAGCCCTACATTTAGGAAACAATAATCACATACACAAATACAGACTGGTAAATGACTGTCTAGGCCAGAGTACTGCACAAAAGGACCTAGAGGTTATAGTGGACAACCAGATGAATATGAATCAACAGTCTATTCTTATTGCAATAGAAGCCAATAGCATACTGGGCTGTACTAAAAGGAGCAATGCTTGCAAATCAAGGGAAGTATTTCTTTCACTCTATTCAGCACGGGGGAGGCCTGTAGTATGGAGCTGTAGTACTGTGTCTAGTTTTAGGCACCACACTTCAAGAAAAATGTGGGCAAATTAGAAAGAGTACAGTGGAGAGCAATATAAATGTTTGATGTATGGACATGATTTAAAGGGAAACATTCTGGAATTATTTAATTGGGAGAAGAGATACTTGCAGAGAAGAGGAAAGTTTGGTAACAGATTTCAAACACCTAAAGGGTGATTGTAATAAGGATAGTGGCTGCCAGGTACAGAAGAAGAAATAATGGCGTTAAACTACAATAAGGGAAATTTAAGATAGAAATTAGGAAGAACTTTGTAACTATGAGGGTGGTTGAACACTGGACCAGATTACCTAGAGAGGCTGTGGAATCCCCATCCAGGAAAGTTTTTAAAGACAGGCTAGAAAAATACTTTACAGGAATGTGTTAAACAGGGATGTTCCTGCCTGGAGCAGGAGGTTGGAATAATAAAAGACCTTCTGAGGTCCCTTCCAGCCCTATTTTTCTATGATTCTAATGTACATTAAAAAATGTACTTTTCTATTCTTAAGGAAATATTTTATGATGACATATTCTAATGCTATTAAAATACGTTGAAATAAAGTTTCAAATGGGAATGATAGAATGATACTATACAGGCGCATCTACACATCGCCCTATAGCAACGTAGCAATGTTCTATGTCAACATATGGTGCACTATGGCAGTGTAGCGATCACGTGGGTCTACATATGATCACTAGCTACATCGCCATAGTGGCACACTCCCCAGGTATAGCAGCGCTCCCTGACAACGTAGTGAGGAAATCTAAGCATGCGCTGTCCGCATGGTGCAGTAACCACCCCTACTGCACCATGCTTTAGTTCTTCCAAAAGGAAGAATGAAAGTACGGCGCCATAGCAACATCACTGTCTGGCGCGACATGTAGATGTGACCTACCTGTTCTATTTCTTTTATATTCTCTATGTCCTTTAACTCATTCCATCATCTGAAATTGTATGTTTAAAAAATACTGTAAAAAAATCTATTCTTATTCATATCCTTCTGCCTAAAACTACGTTACTTCAATTCACACTGATAACTGTAACCATAAATGCTAGAGATATTTTTAACATGAAAACTATTCTGAAAAATCTGAATTGTCAGACTGTAAAATACATTTGCCACTAAATGCACTTGATGACAAATGGCAGATATGCAACAAAGGCATAATTCTAAAAATAAACGGTAACAAAATTTTGGAATAAATACAACAATTCAATACATCAGTATTTTTAATACATCTATAAATAATTTTTATACTTTATCAACACCTGGTATTGAGGCAGAATGGCTGAAAACTTGTGAAAGGTGCTTTTTTAAACTAACCATCTTAGTCTTTTTGAAACCTTGCTATGTAAACAACTGAGATTCTTCACTTCTACAAAGTGTTTATGAAAAAAAAGTCTGGATGCCTAAAATAATAAGAAAACACATTGTCTTAACTAAAATGTTAGGAAATGTTAAAACAGAGGTCTTAGAAGAGATGTTGTAACTATGTAGTACAAGTATTGAGTTGTGACTGCTGTCTTCACAACTACATAGCCTACACACGCAGCCCACATTTGCATACTCTATATGTGTGCACAGTATGGTACTGCATCTCTCAGCATAGGTTCAGATTTCTCTTTGCTGCGAAACAATCCATCTTGCTTTGCTTGTAAGACAATACTTTCAAATACACTTATCAATGCCACACAGCACTTAGTATCAAAGAAAGCTAAACTGAAATGATCAGATTTGCAAAGTATATAAAAGGTTCTCTTCTTCCCACAAGAAGAAGTGCTAGATAAGCGCACTGATGCACTGGGATTTTTTTTTAGTGTCATCATTATTCAATCTTTTGTATATTTGTGTCTGCATGAATAACACAGGAGATGTTAAACTCATTTTCCCTGCTTCTGGTCTTAAAAGAAATGGCTGCTTTCTTTGAAATATGTTTACTTTTCTGGCATATTTAACTATCCTAAAATTAATTTGTCTTCAGATAGAAAACACTCACACATCACTGGTATCTGTATAGAGGAACATAACAGAAAATGTTACACAAGTTGTGAAATTCAATATTCCCTACTGCAAAACTGACAGATTTCAATCTCATTTTGACAGTGTTTTCATAAGCTATAGTATATATTACCTTCAACTAGCATTTCCGTATGCTAGACAGAATAGACACACAGGTCATATATATTGTTATACCCTGCTTATAATTCAGCCAATAGTCCAATTCCCACTCATTTTAAAGTGAGCAAAAGAACTATAATGTATTACTAGAGGATTATTCTATTAATGTAAACACTCACCTGTTCCTGAAGAACTTTAAGCACTGCTTGTGTATGTGTTTGTTCTTCTTTCGCTTGTTCCAGTTCAGATTTCTTATTATTTAATTCTTCCTGTATACTCAGCAATTGCTGCATAAATAAAAGTTTCTTATTAGTATTGTCTGAAGCTGATCAATTTTAAATATTATAAAGCAGCACTGCAAACAACATTTTTCAAGATACCTCTATATTTATTGTTGTTGCTTAGCCTCTTTTGTCTAAGTCGATGTAAATTATTTCCATCTGCATTTCCTGCCACAGCTGTATTCCACAATGAAGGCATTTGTTAATGTGGGGTTAAACTATTTGTTAAAAACCCCTGGTGTACTATATCATCCATAGAAGAACTGTCACAGCTGTCTGAACCAAAATCTTAGTTACAGAGGTTTTAATAATACTAGGGTAAAACATTACAGTGCATAAATAATTTAAAAGCACAGCACTTTAATATAATTAGTCACTGGCCCAAAGCCATTTCATTCTACACAAAGCAATATTCTGGAAAGCACTGGCAGTTGCCAAGAAGACTAAAGATTTCTTTTTTCCTTGTTCTGTGATGGTGATGTTTTATTAGATCAGCAGGACTCAAGCCCTACAATCAATATATCAGCGAAGAAAACTGCTGATACGAACTGTCAAAACAAAAAAAGCTATGACCAAAGAACTATTCTGATGCACAGAATTTCTGGGATGCAGGGACATTTTTAAGGGCTGGGTCTTCTGGTCTTAGCCAACTATAAATTATACATAGACTCACTAGATACAATTATTTCAGAAACTAAACCATATTCCTGAATAAAGGTGTCAAGTGCTACACACTGCTAAAGAGCATGAAAATGAAGGCAGGGTACTAAAAATAGCTCTCGTAGTAATCAGCTTAAGAAAGTTTGATTTGCTTTGGAAAGATGTTGCTCTAATTAGCTTTTGTATTAAAAAAAAGCTTCTGTAATGAACGACTGCTCCAACAGCAAGAAGACATGGTTGTATCAGTGGGGACCAACTTTTTTGCCAGAAATACTGAAACCTCTCCAAGTGCCACTTTGATCCCATTCTGCTCCATGCCCTACCTACTGTTCTGTTTCCTGCTTCCTGCCCTATATGTCACCGTGCTGGCTGTCCCTTCCCTGATCTGTCATACGGAGAGCTTCCCATGCCATTTGTGGCATGCATGCTGCACGTTGGCTACCTGTGGGCTATATTATACTATGTATAATATTGCATGCATAATATTATGCATGGTATAATAACTTGATATATTATACATAGTAAAAATTAAAGGTCTAATTTAACCAGCTGCTTAACACTCATAACTCTCTGACTATAGCTGATGCTGCAGGTGATCATCACCTAGAAAAATCAGTCCTTCGTGTGCTAATTAATTGAAACAAAATAGCAATATTTATGCTGTCACTGGCAGTCTCAGGTAACAAGGTATCTGCTTCAAAGCAGTGTCCAGACCACTTTCAGAGCTGCTGGGAAATGTGGGAGGCTTCAAGGCTTGACTAAATATTGACAGTGGATTTCTGATATGGGCTGACACAACTAAATGGAGTCAATTGATGCTTAAAAAATCCATAGCACTATCATGGGGGAGGGGGAGAAGGGTGGAAACTGTGCTTGTGTGACTATATTTTACATAAGGACCTTCGACAAATGCCCTGAATATCTTCCAATTAATTTTAGTCACTGTCCAGAGTACTCCTGAAACCCCAGGCCATCTCAGGAAAGACCATCTCTGGAGATGGATGGATGCTATTTAAAGCAGGACTAGGTTACATTAATGGCCCTTTCAATGTGTACATGTTTTAAAAGCTACCAATTTTCATCAGAAAAAGTTTCTGGGCCAACTATGTGGTTTCCTGCAACTAGGAAGGTTACTATGAACTGACATAACAAGAACAAGGGAACTGTGTGTACCCAGTGCTATTGTATAACTTGTATGTTTATTAGAGATGGCTGGAAACTTCCTATTAGCATGCATTTTCTGCTGGAAACTGCCAATTTATGGAAACTGGAATGTTTTACACAAACAACATTTTAAAAAATTCTGATGGACTGACAGGTAATCTCATGTGACAGATTTCCTGTCAGTTCATCTGCTTGGATGATAGTAGCCCATTCGAAGAGCTGGAACTCCTAAAACCTGCAGCTACCAGAGTGCTTAGGTTTGCAGCCTCTTAGTCCGTAAGGGCCTGGAGGTAAAATCTAGCAGGGCCCCAAGGCATGGAAACTGGGGGGCTAAGCTGTCAGATGCCCAGAGGGCTGGCATCCTGGGCTGCCCTTCTGGACACAGGCACCAGTTCTCCAGCTGCCAGCCATTCCATAAAAAAATCCAACATTTTTTCTTTTTTTTCCACTATGGTATGGAACAAAATTACATTTCCAAACCCTTCAGAATTTTAAATGGAGCAGAAAATCCCCTTCTGCTCTAGCTGTTACACAGTTATATATTGCTTTCAATTCTGGCATTTTCCTACTTTTCAGTGATGGATTTTGCAACCTGAATGCTATTTTAATGTACTTTTGGGTGTAATTTCCTGGGCTTTTACATCACATGGAATCATATAGGCACCCAAGATGTTCATCAGCTGACCTGGAACCTTCACCTAGCCTGACAAGGCCATTTTATCACAATCCATCAAGTTTCATCCAGGAATTCCTAGATTAAGCCCTAAAACAATGACTTGCAGACCCCTAAAAAAATTCTAAATGGATGTGTGGACCCCTTTGGAAATTGTGATTGGAGGTGCAGACCCCTTTGAATTGTGAGTGTGAGTATTCACATACTTTTGATTGATCATAGTCATCTCTCATGGACCCCTTAGACATAGTCTGTGGACCACAGGCTGAAAACCACTGACTTAAGGCTTTAGTGATCAGGGGACCATTTTGTTTGCTCCAGCCGAGCAGGAAAAACCAAAAGGCCAGCAATAGTTGAATCCTCTTCAATGACAGGAAACTGCTCAGGTGACATATTCCCAGATGTTCCCAGCATATGAAGTGCACTCTGTGCTGCAGAAGAACATGAACTCCCCTGCCCCAAATTTCTACCAATTTGTCCCAGGCTAAAATTAATTCTCAAACCACAAATCTGGCCATCAATTTGTTGCTGAGCAAGATTCACATGCCAAGAATTCAGGAAAAAAGATTCTCTTCACCAGTAAAAGTGGTTGTTTTACCCTGCCCTATGAACAGGGGTGATCTGACCCCAGCTGATTTCCTGCCCCTTGGGCAGGGGACTGGACCCAATGATCTCATGAGGTTCCTTCCAGCCCTAATGTCAAAGGGCCAATCTGCAAAGCTTCATAGGCAGGATAAACAAACATGCGAACAAAAAAATAACCCACAGAATTACGTTCAAGCCAGCTGTGCATGAGGAAAAAATATTCCTTCCATCCTCCTGAAGTCAATCGGCTGAAATCTTGAATCATGAGATCTTATTACAATCAACGTCTCAGTCCACATCTGAAAGCGCTATGATCAGGCTGAGGACACAATTGGCACTTCTCTTTTCCCCAGAGCCCATGAAGGAGTGAGATGAGGGGGAGTACAGATATGCTGGAGGGTAGGGCTAGGATTCAGAGTGACTTAGACAAATTGGAGGATTGGGCTAAAAGAAATCTCATGAAGTTCAACAAGGGCACGTGCAAAGTCCTGCACTTAGGACAGAACAATCCCATGCATCAAGACAGGCTGGGGGCTGACTGGTTGGGCAGCAGCTCTGCAGAAAAAGACCTGGTGGTTACAGTGGACAATAAGCTGAATATACGCCAACAGTATGCCCTTGTTTGCCAAGAGGCTAACGGCATACTGGGCTGCATAGGTAGGTGTGTTGCAGCAGATTGAGGGAATTGATTCTTCCCCTCTTCAGCACTGGTGAGGTCACATCTGGAGTACTGTGTCCAGTTTTGGGCCCCCTCACTACAAAAAGGATGTAGACAAGTTGGAGAGAGTCCAGCAGAGGGCAATGAAAACGTTGAGGGGGGCTGGTACACATGACTTGTGAGGAAAGACTGAGGGAACTGGGCTTATTTAGTCAAGAGAAGAGAAGACTGAGCGAGGATTTAATAGCAGCCTTCAACTACCTGAAGGCTCATTCCAAAGAGGATGGCGGTAGACTGGTCTCAGCAGTGGCACATGATGGAACAAGGAGCAACGGTCTCAAGTTGCAGCAAGGGAAATTTAGGTTAGATATTAGAAAGAATTTTCTCACTAGGAGGGTAGTAAAACACTGAAACAGGTTGCCCAGAGAGGCGATGGAAGCTCCATCCTTGGAGTTTTTCAAAACCCGGCTAGACAAAGTTTTTGCTGGATTGATCTAGTTGGGGATGGTCCTGCTTTGAGCAGGGGGCTGGACTAGATGACCTTCTGAGGTTCCTTCCAACCCTCATTTTCTATGATTCTATGAGCATTGGCATTTGGATCCAGAGAGTCCAACACCTGAATGGAAACCCAGCTCAATACCCCTCCCCACATCCACAAGGACTGTAGGATTTCTCTCGGAAGTATGCATTTCAGAAAGGTATCTAATCCCATTCTAAATACTCTAAGCAATAATGAGTTCCGTCATCTCCCCATGTAAACTCTTTCAATATGTAATTACCTCCAGAGATAGGAAACTGCATCTTATTTCCAGGATGAATTTGTCTTACTTCAATTTTCAGCCCTTGGATGCTGTCAGCAAGATTGAAAAGCATCTCCCCACCCCCATTAGATCACTTTCCCAAATATAAGATCAAGTCACCTCTCTATCTTCACCAGTTTGCCAATCACAGTTTTTCTCTTTAATCACCTGTCCTCTAGGTTTCAGTCTCATCATCATTATGATTATTTAGATTTACATCCCACCTTATCTAGAAAGGCTCAGAGTTGCTCAAAATAGATGAGACAAGCCACAGATGAGAAATAACAGTTGACTCCCTAAATGACACCCTAGAACTTGAAAACTCAACCTACCCCCATCAACCTCTGTTACTCTGCCTATCCCCCAGGAGAACTCTGTCCCCATCTCATTCTCTTTTCCTCCCCACGCCCCACTTAGCCACTCACTCTCACACCTCAAAACCAGAGGAGATCTTTCAACTCCTTGTCCCTTCTGTACCTGAAGCTTCCTCTGTCGTACTTCTTGGACCTCAGAAGAGGAGGACACTGAGACACACAGACACCAGTGACACACACTCCTTTGCTGGGAGTGCTGATAGCTGACTGCATCATCACCCAGAGCAGTAAGTAGTATCAGCTACAGGAAAAATCCACCTCATCTCTGTAGATCTGGGATGCAGCAAGCTGAGTTGCTTTCAAGGCTGCCCAGTCCAGTCAACCCTAAGAACTTAAGACAAACTCTTAAAGGTTTTAGCGACTAAACCATAAAAAGTCTCTATTGAACATGAGCAAATTGAGATCGCTTTTAAAGGCAGATATATATTGGCTGCATTTGGGTAGTTTTTCAAGAAAATGGAAGACAACATCAAGAGCTGGGAGGAACTGGCTGCTAACCAATTCCAATGGCGCCGCAACCTCAGCCAAGTGGCAGCCTAGTTTGAGGTAAAGTTTTTTGCCCTTGAAGCAGAGAAGAGAGAGTGGAGGAAAGAAAAGGAGAGAAATCCCAGCCTACAGCCTACTTTCCCCTGTGGAAAGACCTGCAACTTCTGTGGACAGATCTATGGCTCAAAGATTGGACTCTTAAGTCACCTTAGTATCCTGTAACCTCTTTCTAAAGGTGTGGCTTTAGACACCATCCTTTTCTCTCCCTGGCTATCATCAGTATTTGAAGCAGCTTCTCCTCTCATGTGGCTCAGGTCATAGACTCTTCTTTTCTTCTTGTATCCAGCTAAAGAAACTCAGCATGGGTTATTCTTTTGCCAAACAATCTTTTTCTTCTATGGCTTTTTTTCTGGAAATGACCAAATCATTTGGGTTGAAGCCTCCCAAAAAATCCAGCCTAAGGCAGACACCTGGCATGAAAAGTTTCAGGCCAAACAGTTGGAGTTTTGCAAAGTCAACAGCGACTGAAACTGAAACATGACTATGCAACAGGCAAGTATCAGGCACCCTTAATAACAGATGGTGCTACCTGCCTGTGACAAGGCAAGGTTAGTCAGTGGTGCCAAGATTATCATAGAGAGTTATTCTGATTTTTTTCCTTTTGACATTATTATGCTTATTCATGCTGATGACATAGATATATTTCTTCTGCCCTCTTGATCACTTGTAAATTACTCAATACAACAAATTCAAATACATATGTATTACTTTTTATGGTGATGCTTGCATTGCTATTCTTGTCCCTGCATCCCTTCACCTACCACAACTTCCTGCCACTGCCTTGGCTACCTCCCCGACTTGTCAGCTTGTCTATTTTATACATATCGTCTCTTCCTGCATGTCTCAGTGTGCTTGCTAAGGTCTTTGTAGTATAACTACCCACGTTCCTCTTTTCTTGTGTAACTATCAAGCCCACTATACCTGAAGATTGGAAGAGGGCCAATGTGGTCCCTGTAACAGGAAGGCAGTGACCCTGTTACAGAGCCACGTGAGAGTAGCTAACTATTCATATGGAACCCACAGTTCAACGCAGGAGCCAAACCACAGATTTGTTAATTGCCAATAAAGGACTTCCTGAATGGCGGCGAGCCACCAGGAAGGTGTTAATTGCTTGTTAGAGACATTGTATAAAGAAGCTATAGTCCGAGTGAAGACCTACCCCGGAAGGGGAACCAGAGCTGAGGTGAGTAACGAGCTGGAGCAATGGACAGTTTCCCTGAGCAGAGGTGCAGGCTGGGGGGAGAGATAGGAGAAGCCCCTCCCCAGGACGGTGAGCAGTGGTGCCGGAGGAACGCCGAGACAGAGAGATTGTTACAGTGGACTGAGGTTAGTGACGGCTGGCAAAGAGAGTTTTTCTTTGATGTTGTGGAAAAGGGGCGGGATGTCGATTCAATGCCTGGGCAACTGCACCCCACCTGACAGCTTACCTCAGGCCCAGGAGAGGTAAGGCAAGAGAGAGAATAGCAAACAGATGTACATGACAGTGAGCTAGCAGGCAGCTGTGGTGTGACCGTCATGGGTGGAACAGGGGTGCAGAGTTGCAGTCCCGGGTGTACCATATCCCAGCCAATAGGACTCAAGTTAGCTGAACTGAATTCTGCTCTACCTACAGGGACCTGAGCCCGCAGTAGCTGCAAGGGGCTGTAGCTGAGTGGGAAGCAATGTGGTGTACTCCTCATTAAAATTGGTAAGCCTCCCCCTTGTTCAGTGTTACCTTATTCACTCCCATCAAGTCATGGCAGGAGAGACAGACATCAGAATGGGGAGCAGGACTTAACACTTTGTTTTGATCAATTCAGAAATCTTGTCCACAGTGCCCATCTTCAAGAAAGGGAGGAAAAAAGACCCGGGAAACTACAGGCCCATCAGTTTGACCTCAATCCCTGGGAATATTTTGGAAAAAATTATCAAAGAGACCATTCTTGACAGGCTAACAGAAGGCACCATTCTGAAGGATAGCCAGCATGGGTTTGTTGCGGGTACGTCTTGCCTGACCAACCTCATTTCCTTCTATGACCAGGTGACGTATCACCTGGACAAAAGGGAAGAGGTTGATGTCATATATTTGGACTTTAAAAAAGCCTGGTGTCCCATGATGTGCTCATGGAAAAATTGGGCAACTGCGGCCTCGACTACTTCACAGTCCAATGGCTGGGGAACCAGCTCTGAGGTCGGACCCAGACACTGGTAGTTGACAAAACCGAATCAACATGGCACTCGGTGACTAGTGGTGTCCCCCAAGGCTCTGTTCTCAGACCCGTACTCTTCAATTTTATCATAAACCATCTGGACACTGGTGTCGGAAGCAGACTGGCTAAGTTCACTGACAACACTAAACTTTGGGGCAGAGTGTCCACACTTGAGGATAGGCTGGTGATCCAGGCCGACCTCGATAGGCTTGCAAGGTGGGCAGATGAAAACCTGATGGCATTTCTCAATACGGAGAAATTCAAGGTGCTCCACCTTGGGGGAAAAATCCCTCATCACACTTACAGACTCGGCAATGCTACACTCACTAGCATCATGACCGAAAGTGACTTGGGGGTCATGTTGACCACAAGATGAATATGAGCTACCAATGCGATACTGCAGCTGGCAAAGCGAACAAAACCCTGGCTTGCATCTACCAATGCATCTCAAGCAAGATCCAGGATGTCATCCTCCCACTGTACTTGGCCTTGGTGAGGCCGCAGCTGGAGTACTGCATCCAATTCTGGGCTCCACAATTTAGGAAGGATGTAGAAAAGCTTGAAAGAGTCCAGAGGTGAGCCACGTGCATGATCAGAGGGCAAAAGAACAGGCCTTATAAAGAGAGGCTGTGAGCTATGGGACTCTTCAGCTTGGAAAAGCGTAGGCTCAGGGGTGACTTGGTGGCAGCCTATAAGTACATAAGGGGTGTGCATCAGGATCTGGGGGAACGCCTGTTCATCAGAGCACCCCAAGGGATAACAATGGTCACAAACTCCTGCAAGACCATTTTAAACTGGACATAAGCAAAAACTTCTTTATTGTCCGAACCCCCAAGGCCTGAAACAGACTCCCCCCAGAGGTGGTGCAAGCACCTATTTTGCCCTTTGGGAAGGGGGCTGGATCCAGTGATCTTATGAGGTCCCTTCCAGCCCTAATGTCTATGAAACCATTCTGTTTCCAGTGAGGCCATTTGCTCAGTCAATTTCCATAACTTTTTAATACATCTACTAAGTCTTTCTTCTCCCACAAATTCTGAAATTCTCTCTGTAGAAGTGGGCAGATTTTTACCGACAAGAATTTTTCATTGTAAATTCATGCAATTTATTGATTAGGCCCCTGTTATCTGCTAGATGTTTGCAGGGCATTTAAACACCCCAGTAACTAGTCTGAAAGCTGCATGAGTCAAGATGGGATCAAAATCATCTTCTACAGATGGTTATTTGGTAGTCATGGAGAGATGCATTTCTGGAGTAAGTCCAGGGGACTGCTGTCCAGATCACAGCAGGCTCCCAAGCTGACAGTTTCAACAGAAAGACTGAAATGGAAATGGAAACTAACTAAATCAAAAGGTGGTCTCTCTCCAGATCACAGTTCAGGCACTTTTTGTGAACAACATAAAGAAGCTTACTTATATTGACACTGACTCTCCTGTATCTGCTTTGCAGATAAATAGAAAACTTCAGTCTCCAGTGCTATTAATCTAGTATTATTCATGAAGACTAAAATAGTTTTTAGAAAAGCATTCCTGCATATTGTAAAAGGGGGGGGTTTTTTTTTTTGTTTTTTTTTTTTGTTTTTTTTTTTTTACAAATTCCCCATCTCCAGTGTAGAAATTCTTATAGCAAAAGTTCAATACCACCCATCTTGCATAGATTTCAAAAGTGCAGACAGAAAATTACCATCTTAAACCAATCTTCTCTGCTTCTGAAACATTAAATATAGAAGGCATTATTGAAGCCAGCTGAATTACTCAGACCGTGTGCAATGTGGTGCCAGCATGGCTGAGAATGCTAACAACCATATAACACAGAATGTCTCCAAATATGTGTAAATCCTCACAGGGAAAGCAATAGGCTTGCAGTTGAATATCACTATACAGCCATGAAATAGTCTCCCAAGATCCCTGCATTCCCCTCCCCAAATCAGTGTTACATGTACACATTTAAATATATCTTATGAACATGTATACATGCACACAAGTGCATACATGACTGCATGCACACCCAGGAACAACTGACTTGCATAATGAATGACTCCACCAAGAAAGCATCTTTTAGAATTAGCAGTCTTGCTATGCCAACAAACATGAGTTTAAGCAATGTGGCCTGGGAAGTGATCACAATGCCAAGAGCTATGTATAGGGCTGTGAGTTGGTTTGAATAATAAAAAGAAAGTCAGTTGTTTCCATATATTTAGCTGTCATACTACTGAATGGTCTACCATCAGTATTTCGGTGATCACCTTGTTTAGGGCTGCTAAATGTCCAATGCCGGATAATAAAAAATAATCTAATTTTAAATAAAAAATAAGTAAATTACTCTTGCTATTCTGTACAGAACTTGGTTTTTCAAGGTATCCATTAGAGCAAACCTAGAAAATTCCATCATAAGGAAAGGGATACCAGGTCTCCTTTCAACTTCTGGGCTACGGACAAGCATTCAAAAAGCCTGAGCCTGAACCGATTCAATCTTTGCAGGTTAGTCTAACCTGGCTGGGCTAAACCAGTTTGTAACTGTGCAGACATCCCTTCTGGACTGAAGAAATGCCAGAACATGCCTGCCGTGACTCAGGCTAGAAACCAGGGGGCACTAGAGCAGCCCTGCCTTCCCTTCTACAGTGCTGAGCTGAGGGGGGGCATGGCCAGGCCCTGGCAGGATGCTCTAATTAGGGAGGGGTCCCCCCCCCTGCTGTTGATAACAGAGAATTTAGTTATACAGCAGGGAGTTACACAGGGAGTTGTTAGCATGCATCAGCCCATCAAACATATCAAAGCCTCTCTCATTAGTTCAAGCTCTTCTTAAACAACTTTACCCAAAGAAGGAACGGAGAGACATTTCCAGCTACCTGCTGATTAGCTTCAAAAAGCCCCAAGTCAACACTGTCCTGTCTGCCTTTGTCCTGTCTCCCACAGCACAGACCATAGCCAGTATGTGGTATGCTAGCTAATGCTCAGAAGTATCTGTATAAAGCAGAGGGGAGAAGAAATCACTGCTTGAGCAGGAAGTCATGGGGGGGGCAGGGAGCACAGGGGAGCTGGGCAGACACCTGCAGTCTCTGCAGGAGCTCCAGGCAGGGAGCAGAGGGGAGGAGCCAGCCCTGCTGGGCTGGAGCAGGGAGCAGAGCCCTACTTAGAGTTACAAAGGAACTGGGATGTTGGGGGACTCTGATTTAACTTAAACCAGGAAGGAGTCTGGGACAGACATTGCATAAACCGGTTTGCCACAAATCAGTTAAATCTGATACTACATTCAACCAGATTTATCTCAAACTGGTTTCAGCCATTGTCAAACTGGTTTATGTGCACTGAACATCTGTTCTGTTGCAGGTTTAAATTTCTGGTCACTTAAACTGGTTTATGTATAATGTCTGTCCCTAGCCCTGGAGATTACAGAAGAGGATATACAGCGCACTTCAGTGAAATGATACTCCCAAACAGACCTCAGAGGGCTCATTTTTCAGTCCCTAACAACTTAGGGCCTGGACTCACAATCCTTGCTCATGTCAGTAGTTGAAACTCATGCATGAATGAAACTATTCCTCCTGACTTAAGCCAAAAACCTACAGGTGCAAGTTTCTGTTACAAATTCCACAAGCTGTGCAGCCTAGTGATTTCTTTTTCTTTTGTTAAAACAAACCCAGTTGTGTCAAATTCAACTTCATTCTACAAAGACGAAGAGAAGTCAGAGTTTGCTATATAGCAAAGGACAAAATCAGCAAGGGAAAATGCTATTTACAAACAATGGAATAAAAGAATATAAACATTTCTTGGCAGAATTCTCCTTAGGTAAAAGGAAAAAAGAAAATGTAATCACACACACACTTCACCTGCAAAATACAGCACAAACTCCTCTCACATACAGACATCTTTCCTGGTAACATAATGGACTATTTGTGATATCACGCTTGTATACTACTATGACAGACAAGATTTCATATCACAAATGGCCAGCACATGGCAGGCTTGAATAATGAGTATGCAACTACCCAGCTGAGCAAATATGCATTAGTAACAAGACACTGATGAGGCCAGACAAATCACCAAGGAAACAAGAAAATGTAAAAGACAAGTCAAAGGAGCTTTCAAAATGAGTCCTAAATAAAGCTAGCCACAGTGTAGTTTATGTTAACAAACAACCAGTGTTAATATATAATTGGGGATGATACAGAAAAGGAGGATTGTTGAATTAAAAAAATAACAGTGAAGGGAAATGTGACATACCATCTATCTCAAGGCTATGGCAGTTATCCTTTACTTCTCATAGCCAGTTCCTGGGTCCATGGAATAAATTCTGATTGTAGTGATGGTTCACAAAATTTGTAGTGCAAGAGGGATCTAAATTCTGACCTAGCTGGTACATTGTTCGTTAAAAGCCCTGCATATTCTTTCCTGAGTGCTGGTGTGACACCCCGTGCAGTGAACTTTGACCAGGAGCCAACTGCATAGTCATCATTTGCTGATTAGCTCTTGCTGCTAATAGCAACATGTTAATCAGTGGGAAGGGGGGAGCTGAGCATCCCCCACATCACCTCTGAGCTAGGGAGGAATTTTGTCTTGCTGTTTCTACAGGAAGATGGTTCCTATCCTTTCCTCCCTCTGTTATCACCTGTATAGAAGTCCTAATCCTGCACTGCAGAAGGGAGGACTGAGTCCAAGAAATACAAACATGTTATTTGTGTGAAATAAAAACAGACACACACAGAACAACACCGTCCCCCCCTGCCCTCCCCCGCCCCATGAAACAGCACCTGAGACAGCAATAATTAGACTTCAATCTCACATGTTTCTTTTAGGAGGGATGAAAATTTCAAAAGGAGAGTTTTTAATTGTATAAGCAAATGGCCCCAATTAGCATAGAGGCATGTTCTCTGTAAACATACCCTACTCACTTGTAAAGGCCCAAAACAGATTTTAGATTTTGTTTCTTCTTTTCAAGGAGAAATATTTCATTGATTTTCTTCAAGGAAAGTTAATAAATAAAATCAGTAGCAGCAAGGCTAGATGAAGCACAAATATTGGTATAAAGCTGTGAAATAGGTCAATTTGGCAAGAATGTTAATCTCACTGCTAAATTATAAAGAAAATAATATCTTGTGCTAGGATTGGGACTTTCAAAAAACCAGCCACTGGCTTAATTTATTTCTACTAATTTCTTGGGAGCTGAGTTAGGAAAGCACCAAAATTCCATCCTGAAACGAAGAAGAATGTAAGGAGAGGTCCTATGCTTAGGTTTATGTTATGTTATTCTGATAAAAAAGTCAGACTATAATCCTTATGAGAACTAGATTCTACTAGGACTACCCTGTAATTTTCCTATAGATATTAGTGCACTTCTAAGGCAGCTCCCATTCATTGAAAGATGTGATGGGATCTAATCTACAATCCCCATAATTGTGCCAAATGCTGTGCTACACATGCATGGCAGGATGCCTGATTTGAGGATGACAGATCAGACCCCAATTTCACTCTACTTGTCAGTAAAGGGGGAGCCCAGGATTATGATCCCAGGCTCTTTCTGTGCCAGGAAAGTTGCTCAGCAATCAGGTGACTGTCAGCTGGTTTTGGGAACCTATTAAAGTGGTTCAAACCCCGGACCCAGCCACTGATCACCTCTGGGATCAGTATAGGGACCACACCTGGGCTCAAAATGGGCATGGAGCACAGGGCAAGAAGCAGAAAGTAGAGCAGTAGATCAGGCATGGAGCACAGGACAGGGAGCAGAAAGCAGAGCAGCTGACTGGGCAGGGTGGGAGGATCAGACACTCAGGGAGGGTGTGGAGCTGATTTGTGGCATGCCATCCAAAAAGGCTGACCTACTCCCCTGCTACCTTAGAAATGCTTAATTTGGGGGACAACTCCAGTTTGCAATTCTGTGATAAAGACAGTCATGAGATAATTGATTTCTGGGGGGGGGGTGTAATATAATCAGCACCAGTTAACTTTTAGCTTTATCATCAAATATTTAAGTGAACACAGTAAACAGAAGTGCTTAAGCATCTTTACTGGGCCACTTCCTCCCTGCCCTAGAAACAGGGATGTTTGGTCAGAATTCAAATGGCAATCAGAAGAAAACAAGAACATAAAATTCAGAACTGAAGGGGACCACCCATATCATTGAGTCTGGTCCCTGTATCATGTAATCCCTCCCATAAATTTATCAATGATTATCAGTGCTGACAGGTTTTTTGTCACTGCAGTTGCTCCAGGCAAATTTAAAGATCAAATTAGAATTCATACTGTGGAGAGCAATAAAAATATTTCCAACTTAATTACTCTAGTCTATTTATTCAGCAGGTAAAAAGGCAAATATAAAAGTAATATTTTTTCTCTCGTTTATTTACTCTGCTCTTTAATACTGCATTTTAAAAAGAAGCATTTTACAGCTATTCATGTGTTTGCTGGGCTACGTGTTGAGTAACTGGTTGGTGAGTGCTGAGTAGGAGGTGAGTGTTGGTGAGTGCTGAGTAACAGAACACGAAGCTTTTTTGTTGTCAAGATAAACTAATGAGTGCAATTCACAATGAGCTCCATCCAGCTGTCAGTTAATGTGTATCTTGGTGCTCAGCTTCTGCTGAAACATCTAAACCCAAGGGGAAGCAGTCTTATATTCTGTGTGTTTTCAGGCTTTTACCAAAGCATCCAGGACTTTTGCCATTTGGGTGATAGAAGGCAGGGTAGATTTGTACTTTATCTGGGTGATAAACAGCTTGCTTGCGGGTGAAGGATACAAAATGATGGAAACAATCTGAGCATAGGGTAAAATTCCTTCCTGATCCCAAATATGGCAATCTGTTTGACCCTAAGCAGAGGGGCAAGACCCTTTAGCAAGGAACTTCCAGGTTTTAATCTCAACAGTTGCACTGGTGCAAGTTAAAATCCCCAGACTTGGCTTCAGCCAACACGTAATGTTTCTGAGGAAGGTAAAAAAAAATCCCTGGCATGTGTTACAACAAAAGGGAAAAAATATTCCTTTTTGCCCCCATGGAAAAGAAAATTCCAAGGCACATGAATGGCAACCAAGTAAGTATAACACTAGCTTTTTGGAATATCAAATATGTTATTAATATATGCAAAGTTATGACAGTGTCCTCAGTCTTGTTCCAAATACATCTAAAGACATGGTCCATATTTCAGCTAATTTACACAATAAGGACATAATCCAACTCTAATGATCAAATCTGCATAATCCACATAAATTTACATAATCCATACAATCTACATAACTTTACATAAACGTGCATGTTCTTATTTGCATAATAAGGGCATAATCCAACTCTTGTGAGACTTTGAAATTTAAGCAATGCTGAGCATTGCTAATTCGTATTGCCTTCGGTAGGAGATGTACATGCTCAGCACGGCTCAGTCCAAACAACCCAAATTCAAACTGTCCTGACAGTGTGGGAAAAGTTCCCTCTAATACATGTGTTCACAGTGATGGCTGCTACCACAGCACAAGTGCTGTTTGAATGACTGCCATGAAAAATATCAGAACAAAGGTAACTTCTGATGCAAAACATTTGAGTCTTCATATTTTTGGTTATATTTTGCCTTTTTCAAATAACTTTCTTGTGGCTTTTCCTAAAGATGGCCAAGTCAAACTGTAATTTTTTCTTTTTAAATTGTGCTACCAGCATAGTGTTTGGGCCAACATTCTCAGCCTGTTCAATATCTACAGACTGATGTACTGGCCAATTTTATTAATGATATGATAATGTGACACCCAAGGGACTCCATACTCATCTAGTATTCATCGAAGGGAGAATTAAGTAAGCTTTCACATCATTCTCAGAATATATATATGATTACACACAACAATGAAGATAAAAAACAATGAATAACTGCTTATTACCTGAGCACTGCGCCATGCAGTGCCCTGGGCAAGGCAGTGGTCTTATGGCAAACATAGCATATATATAATTAAAGACTGGATGATAATGCACAGGGCACCTTATGTGTACTGCTTCCTAACTTCCGAGTACTTGGCTTTGTGATCCTAGAAATGTTTTTTTTCCACTTTATCTCTGTGTAGTTTCCTAGATCTCTAAAGAAAAGTGAATTGAAAAACTAGAAATTCTATCACATGGCAACAAACTGACACTTGAACAGGTCATCTGCAGGGTTTGAATCTTAAGAAGCACTGCATGGACCTCTGTCACTAGAACTACAGGAGTAACTGATAGCAACAGGAGTGTCATTCTCTGTATCAATGGTTCTCAATCTTTTTAGACTCAAGGCACCTCTTGCTAAATTTGAGGTACTCCTTGGAAAATGCTAGCTCTCATTTTCACTTGTTTTTTGACTACAGAAAAATAATAGATCAATTATTTTGTTGCAAAGAACTCAGAAAGATGACAATAGGGCAGAATGTTTTTAATACTATGGATTCCTATTTGAAACCTCTGGGTTTATTTTGTGACTCATGTTTGCACACCTACCAGTGCTAACATTGCATGGCACCCCAGATATTTGCTGACAGCAGACAAATGGTGAGACTCGGAATCTTTGATTTGACTTCAGATTCTGGAGGGAACTGTGTTCTAGTGGGCACAGACTCTTTTTGTGCATTTCCTTTAAGACTGACAGGCTCCCTGGTTTCAGCCCTACCCTGGCCAGAAACAAATTGAATTTTATTAGTAAATGTCCAACCAAAGTCATGAACCAAAAAATGACAAAGCCATAAAGGAAATACAGATTGCCCGAGTGAGGGACTAACATAAGAGGGATGGGGGAGAGGAAGGAAATGCAACGAGATTACAGAAAATACAATGTTAGCCAATCAAGCCGAGGGGTAGGAAGGATGGACAGGGGAAGGAGGGGGTGGGTTGTGATGCAGAGAGAGAAAGAAGATAGATGCGTGCCGGGGTAGGTTGAAGAAGTTACTCAGTCTATAGAGTCCTATCGGAGGGGTCCTTGCCAGGTGGAGTGGAGTGGTCCGTGGTTAGATAGTGGCTCTCGGAGTCCATCAGGTGCAGAGCGGGTTTCAGGCAGTCCCCTCTAGATCCAGTCTGGTGGCCGTTGGTCTGGTGGGGTTAGTGTACTGGCAATGGCCTGTGATGGGCTCGATGTAGGTGTCATGGGCCAATGGGTGGTGTTGGACACCATGAGGTGGCGCATCAGCTTTACATAGTGACGGGAGACACAGCAGGCACACAGGATGCTCTCGTTGCTGGGGTTCCAGGCTCCGAGCATTCCCCTGATGAGTGTGTTAACCGTCACATCATAGTTTCATAGTTTTTAGGGTCAGAAGGGACCTGAATAGATCATCAAGCCCGACCCCCTGCCCTGGGCAGGAACAAGTGCTGGGATCATAATACAGGGGTTTAGGTTGTAGCCGTGTTGGTCTAAGGACATAGGCAGACAAGATTCACCCCAGGGATCATAATACCGCAGCTAGATATCTATCCAACCTCCTACTGAAAACCCCCAAGGGAGGAGAGAGCACCACTTCCCTTGGGAGCCTATTCCAGAGCATGGCAGCCCTAACTGTAAAGTAATGCATCCTGATATCAAACCTGAACCTGCTCTCAATCAATTTGTGGCCGTTATTCCTTATTATCCCAGGTGGTGCCTTGGGGAACATAGTCTCACCTATTTTCCACTGGTCCCCCCCGGTGGGTTTATAGACAGGCACCAGATCCTCTCTCAGTCTTCTCTTGTGGAGACTGAATAGATTCAGGTCCTTTAGCTGCGACCCCTCAGGATGTCGGCCAGTGAGGCATACTTCTCCCACTTGTGAGCCCAGAAATCAGTGAAGGCTTGGCACCAGTTCTCGAAGGGGATGGTGATGTCCACAGTCACGACTTTCTTGCCCTTCTCATGGGTGATGATTACGTCAGGGCGCATCTGGCTCTCTCAGCCTAGGATGGTGCAATTCATGGAGATCTTCCCCACTGCGACCAGGACGGCTTTCACCAGGTGGTCCTGGACAGCATTGTGGTGGAGCTGTCAGGCTCTGGTATGCAGCCTGCAGCTGCACAGCACATGGGGGAGGGTCTCCACCACGTAGCTGCACCACCAGCTGAAGTGAATGGCCCCGTTCAGAGGCAGGCAGTTGAGGTGGGTGTGGTGGAGGAAGTTCCAGTCTGCGAAGCGTGTGAAGCTCCTGCTGGGCATGAAGTGGTTGCTGGAGTCCCACTTCGAGGTGACGTCGAAGATCTTGCTCTGGTCGGGTTTGGCCTTCAGGTCACTGGCGTACTTGTTATGGACAGTGTCCTTCAGGAACCATTCCAGGATGGTCCTCATTTGGTGCATCATGGTGACACAGTTGGCATGTGGGGCTGGCTGCAGTGACACTCCCAGCTTCTGGCGCTCCTTGGTTCAGGTCCAGGCACAGTCAATGCACTTCCCGAGGTGACACATGGCATTGCAGGCTCAGTTCCACAGCGAGGCAAAGTCCCTGCCATCACTGCTGAACTTGCCCTCCAGCGAGCCACTGAGGAAGGTGGCCAGGTCATGTCTGGTGGGTTGCCTCACGATCCTCTTGCAGATGGTCACCTTGAGGGTGCTGGCAGCATACTAAACTGAAGATCTTTCTGAACTTCTATAGCCCTAGGCTGTGCAGAACTTATTCAGACACTCTATGGCCATGGTCTATTCAGAGGTTCTTAGGCATGGAGTTTGCTCCACTGGTTTGTGGGAATGGCACATACTCAGTCTGATCAGAACTAGGGATGAACCGATAAGAGATTTTTTGAGCCAATATCGATGGCCAATTTTTAACAAGCCATATCAGTCAATGCTGATCTTATATGAAGCCCCACAGTGTGGAGAGTGGCATCCGGTTGGTAAGTCTTTTTTGGGGGTGTGTGTGTGGTGCATTGGGGGTGCAGATTGAGGCCCCCATGGTGAAAGAGGGAGTGGGGCTGGGGCTGGGGCTGGGACAGGAGCAGGGCAGGGCACCAGATGGAGCCACCAGATGGAGCCAAGGATTCTCCAAGAGGCATGGGGAAGAGCAGCTCCTGCTGCTGTGCGCACCCTCGGAGGGCATTGGGGGCTTGTGTCCTGAGATCTGTGCATGGGGCAGGGTGGGCTATAGCTACAGGCTGGGGCTGGGCCTTCACTGGCCTCTTCCTGGTGGGTGGCTGCACAGCAGCAGCATTGGGAGGGGGGATTCGGGGGCTACAGCAAATTTTGGGTTGGCTGCAGCCCCCCAAACCACCCTGGCCCAGTCCCCCACCAGGAAGAACCCAGAGAAGCCCTGGCCCCAGCCTACAGTGGCAGCCTGCCCTTGCCCTGCGCACATCTGGGAACACACACACCCACCCCCATGCCCTCCCAGGGTATGTGCAGCGGGGGGAACCCCCTCTTTCTTGCGCTCCCCCGGACAAGCCATGGCTCTGTCCTGTGTCCTACCCCACCCCAGCTGGGCAAAGCCTGTCCCTGCCCCAGTCCCAACCCCACTCCCACTCCCTCCCTCACCATGGGGGCCTCAATCTAGCACCCACTCTCCTTCCCTCCCCCCTTGCCCCTTCCCCCACAACAGACTTACCAACTGGACCTGGCTGCTCTCCATGCTGCTGGGCTGTGCTCGTGGCTGCCTGTGTGCTGCGCTGAGGCTGCACGCATGCACGGGACATTTATCAGTCACGTTATTGGCCACATCAGACAAAAGAAGCCAATTGTCAATACTTTCAACTTTCCTCATATCGGTGCTGATCCAATATGGGACCGATGTATTGGTGCACCTCCAGTCAGAACTGTATGTTAGAGGAAGGAATGTGCTGCTTAGTTCTTTAACTACTAAGCTCTAATAAATCTCTACTTATCATATGTGAACATAAGTTTTTCAAAGCCTTACAGCTTGCCCCAACTGAGTCCATTTTCAAAGGAATAGCACAACTGATGCCCTTGACACAAAGGCCACTTACTGCCAATTTTGATGTCTCCAACACAAAGCAGAAAAGAAAAAGTCATAAGAATTTTCTTAAATGGGCAAAACAATGTCTCATTCTCTTCAGAATGGAATTGTTTCACTTGAGGCAGGGACTAAGTAAGGAAAATTTCAGCCCAAGTAGTTTAAGTTTGGCAAGCTGTAATCAACCTTAATAAGGCAGAGCTGCCAGTCCCACTTATAATAATGTATATGGTAGAAATACTTGTGCTCTGTTATGTGAACATTTTGAATCATTTCAGAAAGGAAGAAAAGATTAAAAAATACTGAGTGATTAAAGGTGTATGCTAAAATAGCTAACCCTTTCCTATGATTACAGAGTTTTCTTACATAATTTCCAGCATTGCAAAAATACCGAGCCATTTGAAAAGTATATGTTTTATGTGTATATCCTTATATAGAAATACACTGAAGCTTTGGAGCAGTGACAAGTTAATTTAATTTCCGTCTTAAAATCAGGTAAAGTCTATCTCATTTGTTACCATGGATACAAGGCATTCTCTCCATTTGTTTGAGATTTTATAGTGGCTATGAAATTAAGCTATGACACATTTTCATGGATGGAGTTGACTCAAAAACATATAACTTCAGTGCCTGACCTGCCATTGTTCCAATGGATTTTCATTTTTAGACAATGTGTGTTGGCAGATTGCTACTATTGTCCAACGCATGTACTTCAGGAGCAGATATATATGTTTGCTGATGCTGCTTTTGAACAGTAGGAGTGAGAGGAGAGAAAAAAAATCATTCATTTAATCACTCTGATAAGAGCATGAAAGAATCCTGAAAAATGGCCAGATGTTTGGAGTAAATTAAGAATATATCAATGTTGTGTTATTTGCTACAGTTTGGTAGCAAGTCCATTTACAGAAGATTCCTTGATTCTGTAAATGTATCCATTTTTCTCTGCAAGACCTGTTCTTCAGGCTGCAGCACCAATAAATTATTCTCTAGTTTTCAAAGTGAGAGGAAGGAGGGGGTTAGAAGAGAGTGGGTGTGAATTGAGAGAAGGAATACATTTTTGTAAAACAGACTTATATGTAGGACTCAGGAACTCAAAGGAATCTAGTTTATCTTGTTTTAAATTAACTTTAAAATATGCAACAGGATAAAAGGGAATGAGAAATCTTTTTGTTAAATCATTACCAGCACAGTCCTGGGTATATGTTTAATATTTCATATAGAACCTGATTTTCATAGATGCTGAGCACCTGCTATGCTGATAGATTTCAGTTGAAGCTACCAGTCCTCAGCATTTCTATAAGCATAGCCCAGAGTTCTACAGGTTCTACATAAATCAAAGGCTGATCTTAAATCAAAGGCTGATATTTACATATTCATGGATAAAGCACAGGGAAAGTGTAGATATCCATGGATAGTATGAATGCTACTAGTAAATGAAACCTGTCTATCCAAAGTCACCCCAATAATCCACCTGGCTGTTGAATCTGCTCACAACTTTACAACAAATATCATGGACTTCACCTTAATAACTTCCATGCTCTCCTTCTTTAGCAGGCACTACCACTGGACCACCAGCGCCCTCTTTTCCAATTCCTTGACCCATCTACATTTAGAAAAAGGGGGTGCAGGTGGTCTGCCACATCATCACGTACAATACAACACATCTTTTGCTCCCATTAAATAGAAAGTAGATGCTTTACAAATATGCTAGCACTATATTATTCATCTTAAAAGCAAAGTAAAAGCAGATACAACTATTATAATGTGGACTAATTTGGTAGACGATATATGAAGTTTAAAAAACCAAAACAAACTAGGCAAAAATAGTCAAAACAGTCAAAAGATATTGTGTCATTAGACCTGAAGTTATTACAGTTAAATGTACATCTCTTATTCAGATTTGCAAAACAAAATCTAGCCTTCTTGAACATCTTGACAGTCCCTCCAATACTTCACTGCTAGTCATTTCTATGCCTGAGTTTAATATTACCATTTATGGTATTTAGCTGGAGCTAAAAACAGTCTGCTGGTCTGTGAAATTATTGGGAGTAACTAAAAGACAGCAAAATTGCAGAAGAAAGGATAGTTTGAACAGTAGAACGTCAAGACCATTAGAAAGCATACAGGGCTGTTAACATCGGTGGATAGAAAGAGATTAGCAGGAATCAGGGAGATGATAATGATCCACAAAGTTAACTGATTCCCTCAGCACTGCCTGAATAGAAATGCCACTGCCCCTCTCAAGCAGCTGGTTTTCAAGTTTGGATGGAGCAGCAATCAAAGGGGTTCAACTGCTCCACTGCACTCCCACCCCCAGGTCTGCCCCTACCCGTTTGCATTCATGTACCATAGAAAATTGTTGGGTTAATTCCAAACGAGCAAAAATTCACTGCCAAGGACTTTAAAATCAAGGCAGGGATAAAATTCAGTGTCATGACTACATAACAGATAGAAAATGATCAAGCACTGTATGGTTTTTCTTAATATTCTTGGTTAACAATATTAACATTTAACCAACTTTCCCACAGTGATTCACTTACAATTCTGAGGACCTGATCTCTTTTGCTTTGAATCTTAGGTAGGTTCAGAGCAAATACAACAATGCTAAATGAGTTGTAAAAGCCTTACCATTTTGATTTGGCAGCATTTTATATCCACTTTATGTTGCTGTGAATGACTTGACAAAATTCAAGGCAATAGAGATCAGGCATCAAGTCCTACATATAGCAAAGCATTTATACATATGTGATTGATGTCAGTAATACTTAAGTATGCTATTAATAAAGGATGAGATTACTGACATGTTTAAACTTTGTGCTTAAGTGCTTTGAAGTCAATTTTTGCTACCAAATTTATTCCTGAATTAGAAGGGCAGCTAATGCCTGATTTGCCAACTCTCAAGTTTTTTGTTTAAAAGTTACATTTGTGCTTTAAATTATCCCAACTCAGAAAAGTTTTTGGACATAGCTGTAATCTGTGCATTCACATATCTGCTACTGAAATTTTCTCTTGATCGGGAGCTATAAATCTGGAACCTCGTAGCCATCCCCACAACTACCAATTGCACTGTCACAAAGACAGGATTTATGATTTCTAGTGGTGAAATCAGAAGTAGAAGACTGTTAACTTTCTGGACACAAACACTTAGAAATAAATGCCCAGTTTATAGCATTAAGTCACTGTCAAGAGTGGTGGAGGTGACACTGTGCTTGACACAGGCACATCAATAGCTCTATTGACTTCAAAGCAGTTTTTGGCACTGGAGAGGTGTGTGGTACTATTCCAAAAAAAGCACTATACTACTTTTGTAAAACTACTCTTTTCTGAATTTAAAAGCTACCTCCTTCTTCCCCTGTCCCAAAGAATCATGAAAATCTCACTTGACTTATATGCAGGGTCAATCTAAGGCAGGGCCTTCTATAGTCTTGATTTTTGTACCTGCCATATTTTTTTTGCATGCAATAAATATACCAAGTGAGAAATAATTTTCAGCCCAGTTTTTATCTTAATATGTTTAGTCCATTTAACCCTTTGGGTCCTTTCTTTGGTTAGCTGATTCTCCTGTGGGATTTTGTGAGAGCAAGAGCAGCTCAAAATCCTGTTCTGTACTTATTAACTTACTAGCCAAGTGCCTGTCAAGAATGATGAGAGGTGGGGCTGAGGTGGGACAAAGGCCTGTGTCCAGCCCTTACCCTGTGCTTTGGGTCTAGCCCTGCTCCCCTGTCTCCCTTCAGGGCCAGGGCTGTCACTGCTTCCCCACATCCCTACTCACCAGGTCCGCATGATCTGCATGCCGCTCCTTCCCCTCCCCTCCCCTCCCGGTTATTGGCAGGGCCCGGCAGTGGCAGCGGGGTGCCATCACCGTGCCCCCCTCCCTAGGGGCTTTTGGCAGGGTAGGGCGGCAGCACCCCACCATTACGGTGGGTGGGGATGAAGCCCTACATCTGGCCACAGCCCTGCTTCTTGTCCAGTCAGGGAGGGGGTGAATGGGCCCCCCCCCACCCCACCTTCAGAGTCATTGTCAGGGTGCAGTAGCAGTGGGGCACTGCCACTGTGCCCCCCCTGCCCCTCTCTGCCGGCTTGTGTCAGGGCCCAGCAGCTCCTTGTCCCTCCAAGTCCATGGTCTGCCTGCCCCCCTGCCCCCCCCGCTTCTTGTTTGGTTGGGCAGGCCAGTTCCCCGCATCCTCCCCACCTACTGCTGTGGGGCTGGGGCTGGCTGATCTCCCTCCCCTGCTGCTTTAGGGCTGGGCCAGCTCTCCCCACTCTCCTCTATCACTGCTGCCTGCAGGGGACAGGGGGCCTTGTGTCCTCGCTGTCATGGCAGTGCTCCGCCGCGCTGTCTTCTGGCTGAACATTCATGGAGCACTCTGATTGGCTGTTTGTCAGCCAATCAGAGTGTGAATAAAGCATTATAGACAGACAGACTAAGGCTTTTATAATATTAGAATATTCAGAGGAAAAGCTGTTTTTTCTAAAATTGAACTTGAGAACATGTAGTTGACTTATAAACAGGGTTGAATTATAATTGGAATAATATGGCACATTTCTAGAAAGTGACATTAAACTCTTCTCATGGTACCTGTTGCATGCCTTGCATTGTCTGCTGTAAAAATTGTAGCTGTTGGTCCTTTGTAAGGCTTTCTTCTGTACGAAAGAGTTGCCCTTTCTCTTGTTTTAGAAGCTCCACCTCATTTCTATAAGCATCCAGCTGCCACCGGAGACTGTCATTTTCTTCCTTAAGTGCATAAGCCTGGGCAGCTAGAGCTAAAAGAAAATTAACACACCAAGAAGTCAGTAAAATGAATTATTGCTGATAACTTAGGTGGCACTGGACAGATAAAAGAGGACACAACATCAACATTTACAAGATAAATACTGCACCCTTTTGCTTAGTCTACATTAGAGGAATTCAACTGGTAAAAGCCATTAGCACATTTGTAGAACACCTTGTGACCGAACAAAAAACATTTCAATTCATCCACTAATGGTTAACAAAAAGTCTAATAAGCAGTTAGTATATGCCAGTAAACCAGCTCCAGTAGCAGCTTATCAGGTGGGGTATTTGGCAGGCTGGGGGGATCATCTGTCTGGGGGTGGGGTAAAGGGCCAGGGGGGCTAAAAAGAGTCTGGGACCAGAAGGGCAGATAGAAAAAGTGCAGCCGCAAGGTTGAGGCCAGTGGCTAGGATTTCTCAGCCCCAGGGCTGTGCTGGGAATGGTATAGAAGTTCAGTTAGATTGGTCTCACCAGACCCAAACTAAGTTTGATTACCTCCAAGGTACGGTTAACTTAGATTGGGTCAGCCATTTTTAGACCAATCTAAACTTCCTAAACTTCTGCAGAGTTTGCTTTTAGATCTACCTAGCTAGGGATCTAAGTGTAAGGTCTGCATCTGGGTGATCTAAGTTAGATCAGGTGTCTATTTTTAATGAGATCTAACCTCTCCTTAACCTCCCTGAATGTCTGTATGTGACCTAGGTGCATCTACACTTGGAAATGCCTGAGGTGTCTCAGCAATGGTGTAGTTAGACTAGTGCAACTAGCTCCAGTGGAGTCAGGCTGCAGGCAGTTTTACTACCAAGTCATATATGGAGCTAACAATACTGGCATTTTGTTGCCACTAGAAATTCACATTCCTGAAAACAAGCAAGACATTTCTGAGTAGAGGCAAGGCCTAACAGTGTTGAAAATGGTTTTGTTCTGGCAACCACTGTTAACAAGATGTTATCTCCCAGTGTAGGTGGAATTGCAAAGTGCTGCTGTAGATATCAATCCCTCCTCACAGTCTGGCTACTAAATTTAGGGTATATTTTAGGTAAGAAAATGACATTCAATCCAAGAGCAAAACTATGAAGTTCTTACTTCATCCTTAAATTGGCAATGACTTCCCAGCATTTCCCAGCATTATAACAGTAACTGAAGCTAATGTCTGTTTAATATTTATACCATGGTAGCACCCATAGATTCCAATTGCTTTTTAGACCTTTTTGTTTGAAGGAGTTTTGAGTCCTTGCACATTCGGTTCCAAGAGAGAAGAAACATGGAATGTCCACTCCTGCCCTCCTGCAAATTACTTCGTAACAACGGTTATAGGTCTCATTTAGAGAGAAAAATGATGTAACAGAGCAAAACTATATAAAATGCAAATGCTCAAAAAAAAGTGTTGGCACTACAAGAACATTAGTACATTAGTAGCATTGAAAGACACTTAAGTCATTTCCTTAGGAAGAAGCTCCATTTGGCCCCTTTTCAATTTAGAATGGCATTTTTATTATCATAACTGATAGCAGGTGTTTGTGAAGAAATCGATTAGTATGCAGGGATGGAAATTACATTTGCCAAATGACTTGCACAGTCTGCAATGTAAGCTGAAATTTGTGTAGCAAAAGGCAGAATGCTATAAAGCATGTACTAGGAAGATTATTTAAATAAATTATCTGAACATAAATACATGTAGGGAAGTGTGGCATCCATTATTTTAGGGATGCTGTTATCATCCTATAGAACAACTTCGCTCTTGTCAGTGTTTATACTTGGCAGCATCAATGGTCATTTGGCATACCAAAGTGTATTACAATAATATTTTAATTCTTGGAATCTGATAACATAACAGCATTATGAAACTGCTGTAATTAAAAAAAACAAAAAAACACCGTAGCCAATTCTATCACCATTTTGTAATTGGGGCACATAACTGATTCACATTCCTGATTAAATGATTTCAAGCTTAATATTACAGAATTCTTATTTGTCCATTTACCATACCAAGGTGGGTAAATTCCAAATGATAAGAAATTATTAATTTGCCTCTGAACTTCTGGCTTTTTTTTAAAAGACCACTCTTCCACAGTGAGTCTCTGACCCCCTGTGCAACATGACTCACTAGTTAAACTATTTTGTTGCCTGGATATGAAGTCTTTCTATATCATTATAATAACAATAATCTATTTTTGATTAGAGAAATCGTTGACCTAATTAAGTTTTGTTATTTTGACATTTACTAATACATTATTGAAAAAAATTGCAATGATTATAAAAATACAGATATAAGTTCATTGTTGCATCCTTCTGGAAGATTTAACTGCAGCTACAGTATTGTTACATCAAATTAAATTGTTTTGAAAAGCATGTAATCAACCTTCCATGAAAGAATTTACCCTCAAGAAACCTTTGTGATGAGTCCAATGGGCAAATAAGAGAATTAAATCTTTTTTCCATAGCAGACAAATAACTATGTAAAAAAAAAAAAGCCGACCAAGGAAAAAACAAAACAAAAAACAAACAACAACCCCTTCTCCATTCTAACAAAAAGTAGTTTTCAAACTTTGCTCTTCTAGTTCAAAGATGGACTAGAACCAACTTAACAGACATTATAGCTTGGGTCTTGCTTCCAGTCTTCTAAGGAAAAATAAATGCACAAACTAGCATTTTCACATGGAGCCAAAACATGTTTATTGTTAGCTAAATCATGATATAGAGTTATATAGCGTACTACTGGATTGGCACTGAATTCCACTCAGACGTTTTCACTAAGCTAGAGGCAAGTATTTGTACGCTCTTGATACAGAAGGATGCAGATGCAGTAGAGTCAATACTTTTCCAAGGGGCTGGGAATGCAGGACGCAGACATGCATCTTGTGGGTGTCACTCCGCTTAACCTGAAGAGAATGCCCTAAACACTGTGGAATGGAATGAGGCCGTAAATCTGCTGGCCTTAGTCTCCAATGGAATTAGGCATAATGCCTCTAATTGCCTGCCCTGGCTGCAATAATAGTTCTGGAATATTTCCCCTGTCCTTCTGTTTCCTGATTGAACAATTTCTTCCTCTCCATTTACTGTACTGAGGCTTTGGGAGATGAGTTGGGGCCAAATAAAAAATGGAGCAAATAACAGAAATTGGACAAGAACATGTTACATATTTTAAGGTACCAGTCAGCTAGAAAAATGGTTTTCAATTGAAATGGTGGGTAACATTTTAGAGCAGTGCCACCAAATCCTTTGAAGGGTTCCATGAGGTGTGAGGAGATAAGATAAGTAGATAAACACAGTCTAAGGCTTGTTCCTACCTGAATAATGGTTCACCTGCCACTGCCCAGCCTTTCTATAAGTAGATAAGTACTGTAATAAATACACTGGCTTTTGAAACTGGGTGTCACTCAACTGACAAAAGTTATGGAAGGCTGGTTTGAGTTCAATGAGGGGTGCCTCAAGTCCAAATAGGTTGAGAACCACTGGTTTAGAATATCTGCCACCCTCAGCAAAGTTAGCAGAAGCTGTGAAGTGCGTATTAATGTTTAACTGTGTGATCCTGAGAGCTGCATATTGTCACCTTGTAAAATAACTCTTCAGAAAGAATCAAATCCTACCTAATTTGAACAGCCAAGAATGGCTATTACAGGAAACCACACCATTATTTTGCTTTCAGGAACACCTAAGAGTTTATAAAACTTGCCATAGAAATTTGTTGTTCTTTTTTTGCAATATCTTAGTGTTCACTTATTATTTGTATTTCAATCATGTCACAGAGTCCCAATTAGCCCCATACTTAGGCACCAAATACAGGAAACCAGTCTGTGTTCCAAAGAACTTATAATTTAAGGAAAGGCACAATGCATGAAAACCACAAAAGATACGAGGGAGCAGGGAAGGGAAAATGACAGGAACAGTATTATTACTCGGTAACACAAGCATGAGGGGATCTAGGGTTTTGCAAAGGGGGGGGTGCAAATAGTGTGGGGCATTGTCACATAACACAAGACATTTGGGGCATCACCACATAACACAACACATTTTTTCCAATTAAAAAGAAACTAGAAGCTCTACTAGTATGTTAGGGGCCTTGGGCCCTTAGGGCCCTTATTCAGTTTAAGTTCAAAACAAAGACAAGTATATCTTTTTTGGAATGTGTATTAATTTGCTATATCATATATAAAACATAAGAAACTAGACAAAAATAATCAAAACATTGTCTCAGTCTTATAGTCATTAGAAATACATGTACATTTCTTTCAGGTTTATAAAGCAAAATCTAGCCTTCTTGTGCATCTTGACAGTGCATCCAATGCTTTACTGAAAGTTATTTCCACACATGAATTAATAGTCACCAGAATTAATGTTTCTACACCTGAGTTAATATTTTTAGCTAGAGTTAAAAACAGTTTGCAGTGTGGTGAAACAGGAGCTATTTTACCAAGAGCAGTTAATAGCAGAATTTCAGAAGAAAGGGCAGTTTGATTAGTGCAACATCAAGACCATTAAAAATAAGCAAGTGTCATTAACACCTGTGGAATGAAGAGTTTAGACAGAATTAGGTAGATTATAATGAGCCATGAAGTTAATTGACTCCCTCATTGCTGGCTGAATAAAAATGCTGCTGCCACTACTAGAAAGTTGATTTTAAACTTTGGGTGGAGCAGGAATTAAAAGTGATGTGGTGCTTCTGCACCACTGCATCCTACCCCCTGGACCCACCCCTGAACACAAGCTATCCCAACAGATCCAAACTATTACAAATTTGCTATATGCGTTGTCATTAGTGAAAAACTATGAATAAAAGGCAGTTTGATGTATGGTGCATGGTAGCAGTAAGTCTTGAGGAAGGATTCAAAGAAAGTAAAGTGACTTTACTTTACTGAGGCGGCAGAGGCTGAGAAGCAACAGTGGGGGCAGCAGCAGCTGAATGGAAATGTGGGGGCGCCTTGCCCTGTCCATCGAGTTCAGCCCGACGAGGTCCGATTATTCACCGCTGCTAACAACCACAGAAGCAGCTGTACTTTGCTTTGTGCAAAGGTGATGGTGACGGTTCCGCCTCCCAGGGAAACAGGACCCAGTTACCGTATTTTCTTGTGTGCCTTCCCCCAAATAAGACGCGCCACTTGCTTTGGGAAGGCAGGATGCTTTGGGAAGAGCCGGTGATGTAGGGCCGCATACCTGTTCCCGAGGGGTGTCTGGGGAGCAGGCACAGCAGTTGTATGAGAGCCCACACGTGTGCCCAGTCAGCCTCCTCTCCCTCCTACTGCACCCAACTGCAGTAACGTCTGCCCTTAGGGGAGAGCCCCAGACTTAGTAGGGCTCACAGAAACCTGGTGGGACCCTACCTACGACTGGGCGGTGGGCATTCGGGGGTACAACCTATATAGAAGAGACAGGACAGAGAGGAAAGGTATGGGGGTGGTGCTCTATGTCAAAGAGCACCTCACATCATCAAGGATCAGCTTCGGGTTAGAGGAGGGTCGGGCAGAGACACTATGGGTAAAACTACAAGGGGGGCATGGTGAAAGGGACCTTATGGTGGATGTCTACTACAGACCACCCAAACAGGGGGAAGAGCTAAACCAGGACTTCTCCAGTCAGCTTAGGGAGGTGGTTAGGTCAAGGGATGTTATTGTCATGAGTGACCTAAAGTACCCAGACATTTGCTGGGAGGAGCAGACAGCCAGGTCTGACTGCTTGCGTAGGTTCCTGGCTGTATTACAGGACCTTCACCTTATCCAGGAAGTGCACAGCCCCACTAGGGGTAACACCTTGCTGGACCTGGTCCACGGGGGATGATCTGGTGAGGGGACTGCAGGTCCTTGACCACCTGGGCAATAGCAATCATCACCTGCTGGATTTCATTATCCAACGCAGGGCGTCAAGGGCTCACGCCAAGGCTAAAGCCCTTGACTTCAGAAGGGCCAACTTCAATGAGCTTAGGAGACTAGTGGGGGAGGCACTAAGGGCCCAGAAGGTAGAGGAGATGGGAGTCCACAAGGGATGGTTGTACCTTAAGGGGGCGATTCTCCAGGCCCAAAGGATAACAGTCCCTGAGAGAAGCAAGGCGGGTAAGAGTGCTCAGAAACCCCCTTGGCTCAGCAAGGGCATACAGGAATACCTGAGGACTAAAAGGGGGGTGTAAAACCAGTGGAAGGGAGGAGCTATCACCAAGGAGGAGTACTCCTCCTCAGCCCGTGAGTGTAGGAGGGCTATTAGGAAGGCCAAGGCAGAGAGAGAACTCAGGCTAGCGTCCAGCATTAAGGACAACAAAAAGTCCTTTTTCAAAGTACATTGGGAGAGAGAAGAGGGCACCAGGCAATGTAGGGCCCCTGCAAGATGCAAACGGTAATCTTGTGGCTACGCCAGACAAGAAAGCTGATATTTTTAACAGTTTCTTTGCCTCTGTTTTCCTGAACAGGGACCAGGATATCCCACCTACCACAGGTAGGGAATATCTTGGGGATAGCTCTATCAAGCCTTCAGTCAGCGCAGATGTAGTTCGGGATCTTCTGGAAGGGCTAGATGTTTTTAAACCTGCAGGTCCAGATGCCCTCCACACAAGGGTGTTGAGGGAGCTGGCAGTGGTCATCGCAGAGCCCTTGACCTGGCTTTTTGAGCATTCATGTCATCTGGCCAGGTGCCGGGGGATTTGAAACTGGCTAATGTTATCCCTATTTTAAAGAAGGGGAGGAAGGAGGAACCAAGTAATTATAGGCCTGTAAGCGTCACCTCGGTGCTCGGGAAGATCTCGGAGAGAATCATCAAGGAGCACATCTGTGGGGGGCCTGCAGGGGAGATCATGTTCAGGGGCAATCAGCATGGGTTCATCAACGGCAGGCCCTGCCAGACCAACCTGATTGCCTTTTATGACCAAGTAACTAAATCCTTGGATGATGGTGTCGCTGTTGATGTAGTCTTTCTAGACTTTAAGAAGGCCTTTGACACTGTCTCTCACCCCATCCTCATCAATAAATTGAGCGACTGCAGCATTGACGCCTGCACAGTTGGATGGGTAAAAAATTGGCTGATGGGGAGCACCCAGAGAGTAGTAGTGGACGGGTTGTATTCAATCTGGCGAGATGTGAGCAGTGGAGTACCCCAGGGCTTGGTCTTCGGGTCTGTACTGTTTAACATCTTCATCAGTGACTTGGATGAGGGGGTGGAAAGCACACTGTCCAAGTTTGCTGATGACACTAAGATGTGGGGTGAGGTGGACACACTTGAATGGAGAGAGAGGCTGCAACTAGATTTAGACAGACTACAAAAGTGGGCAGACGAGAATAGGATGGGGCTCAACGTAGACAAATGCAGGGT
>NW_005841878.1:3065478-3076410 GCF_000455745.1 Alligator sinensis
CAGGGGGTCGGACTCGATGATCTATTGAGGTCCCTTCCGACCCTAACATCTATGAATCTATGAGCTGCCAATGCCAGACCGCAGCCAGCAAGTCCAGCCATACCGTGTCATGCATCCAAAGGTGCATCTCAAGCTAGTCCAGAGAAGTGATACTCCCCCTCTATGTGACTTTGGTCAGGCTGCAGTTGGAGTACTGCGTCCAGTACTGGGCGCCACGCTTCAAAAGGGATGCGGCCAGCCTGGAAAGGGTTCAGAGGAGGGCCACCCACTTGGTGAGAGGGCAGCAGGACAGGCCCTATGAGGAGAGACTGAAGAACCTGAACCTGTTCAGCCTCAGCAAGAGGAGGCTAAGGGGGGGACCTAGTGGCTGCCTACAAGCTCATCAGGGGAGATCAACAGCAAGTAGGTAGAGACCTTTTCTCCCCAGCACCAGCTGGGGTGAGGAGGAACAATGGTAATAAGCTGACCGAGAATAGGTTTAGGTTAGAGATCAGAAGGCAATATTTTACAGTTAGGTTGGCCAATATCTGGAACCAACTTCCCAGGGAAGTCGTCCTTGCCCCTACCTTGGGCAAACTCAAGAGAAAGTTGGATGATCACCAGTCTGGGGTCTTTTGAACCCAGCATTCATTCCTGCCTGTAGCAGGGGGTCAGGCTGGATGATCTGTTCAGGTCCCTCCTGGCCCTAGCTACTATGAAACTACTGACTGATTAGGAAAGAGCATTCCAAGTATAAAGAGTGACATGGCAGGAAGTGCAAAGGCACTTGTGAAGATATAGAAAGATGGATGGGTGAAGAGGTTTTCATTGCTAAAGGAAGTTTGTGGGTAAACAGAACTATAAGGTACAGGAGTGGATAACGGGAGATCAAAGCTGTAAAATCCTTCATTTTTCCAGTTAGAAAATGTAATTGTAACAAAACAGAAGAACCTCTTGCAGGTACACTTAGGTTAGTAACAAACTAAAAACACCCACCCAGTTAATTATTCTTAAACAAAAATAACACTGAATTTGGTGCACTAGAACTAACTTAAACTAATCAAACAATTTCAGTCATGTACTGTCAAGCAAATTATCTCCCCCTTGCTGGAATTACATTAAACAAACACAAACTGTTTCTGAAAAAACAGACTTTAATACTTAGGTATTAACATTAATAATTTTTCTAAATTAAATTATTACAATTCCTACAAATAATAAACTCTGTTTCCTTCGAAATATATGGGCTTCAACATGAACCCTTTTCCTTCAAAGTAAGGAAGAGGTTTTTTTCCCCAGATGCATCAGCAATAAGAAATGAAATTATTTTTATTTGCCTTTGGTGCAAATTATTGCAGGGCTACACTTGATACCAACAGCCAGAATGAGCAGACACTGAATCCAACATATAAAGGAATATACTCACCTTTTGCACCCTGACTTCTCTCAGGGAATAGGAGGTCAGGAAATAAAATCTGGTCTCTTACCATCACTCCTCTGGGTTACAACTTTATTACTTTCCATCTGGTTACTTGTATTGCTTGGGATCTCTAAGCAAGCTACATCTTCGGCAAAAATGGCACTAGGGTGATTAGCATGACAGAATGATCTGGGAAACTGGAAATAATTGTCACAGAAATGTTGGTCCTGAATGATCTGGGTTTAACACTATCCATGGCTAGTGAGAGAACCCTTTTTTTTAAGTCTGCATATTATTTTGGAAGGAAACTTTAAATTTATTATTTGCAGGTATCTGAATTCATCGGATAACATTTTTCAAAACTGTTTGGACCACTAACAATATCCTATGTAATAACTTCCTCTTATTACCTTTGCCCTCCTCTTCCCTCTTGTATTCCCCTAAAAAGTTTGTAAATTAATATTTATTTGCTCCTGGCTGCCTGTCAAAGGTGACAGGAGCCAGGGGAGCCATCAGCAGGACCAAGCATCCGAGCCCCGCTCCACTCCCAGCCATTTCCCTGCCTTCCTGCCCCCGCACTGCTCCAGCACGACATGGCCCCAGCTGCATCGCCAGACTGGGGAGCACAGGGCCACGCTGGTACCCCGTGTGTGTGTGTTTATGTAGGGAGGGGAAGAGTGTGTGTGTATATGTGTAAGGAGGGGCAGAGTGTCTGTGTGTGTGTTTGTTCGTAGGGCGAGTCCCACATACACCCTCCACCATATACATGTATACTTTCCCCCTTGCACTGCCATACACGCAGACCCCCACACTCACACTGCCTCACACACCCCAGTCACACCCCCACACATCCCCCCACAAACCCCATACCCACTGACACCTGACATATCCACACACTCACATGCTCCCTCACCCCACACACCGACAGCACCCCACAAACCTATACCTACACCCTCCACGATATACAAGAGTCAAACTTTGTTTTAAGTTATTGTGCAATCACCTCTATGTGCACTATACAAGCACATGTAAATCAGGACAAAAATAGTTTTTGAAATCCAATTCATGAATTTTGTAGATGTTCGCTTTTTAGAATATAATTTGGCATTTTTCTGGTTCCGAGATGGCAAAACCGCCTGCTGAAAGAAGTACTTCTGGGGGCAAGGGGAGGGACTTCTGGTGGCAAAGGTCAGGGGTGAGGGGGCGGGACTTCCCATCACAAGATGGTGACTAGGGGGCGAGGCACCTGCCAAGAGGTGGGGCTACTCATGTGGCCCTCAACAGCTTGCCAAAACTTGGTAAACAGCCCTCCAGCTGAAATAATTGCCTGCCCCTGTCCTATGCAAGTGGCGTCCAACCCATCCAGCACTCTGATCTGGATGAGTGGTACAGAGCCAGGTCACAGCTGGACTGTGCCCGTAGATTGACTCTGGATGCTGAATCAAGCTGTGGACCAATACTTTAGCCCAACCCTGTGCACTGGATTTGACTGCAGAGTGGTTCCACACACTGCCCTGATCCTGTGCACAGGGCCATGTTATCTTGCCCACGGGGTTCCCCATCAGGGTTGCTAACCCCCATTTTTTTTTTTTTTACTGACAATCTGCAAACATTTTACTGACAACCAAATATTTTTTACTTTGCTTGTTGTTAAACTCCTAAGTTTGAACCCAGCCCTTCTAACTGCAATCTGAGGCCTGACAGAAGGGTTATGTTTACATTATGTAAAACATGCCAGTAAAAACAAATGTCAGTAAAATAGCGTGGTTGTTAGAAAAAAGTTTGCAAATTGTCAGCAAAAAACATTTATTGGGTTGGCAACCTTTGGGACCATGGTATAAGAGAACTTTGGTGGTGGGGAGTAGGGGAAGGCAATCCTGGAAAGAGGGAGCACAGCCCCTTTGCAGAGACGGTAGATACTGGGTTGGGTGAGGTGGGGAGCAGTTGGCAGGAGCCAACACTGACCTGCAGGCACTCCCTTGTGACCAAGGAGATTTTGAAGCAGAGACACCTCTCCAGACTTGTACTTCTCTCACTCCAGACTAAGTATTTGCGGTGCTGTGCTCTGAAAGAGTGCCTTGGGGAAGGGCTGGCATAGCTGGCTGAGCTAGAGCTCTGGAGTTCACAAGAACTGGGCACTGGCTTAATCCATCAGCTTCCTACCTGGCTGGGCTAGGCCCTGTTACTGGAAACAGTGGAGTAAGGAGGATGGTGAGAGGTTGAGCCCTAACTCTCATAGGGTCAAAGGGTGGCAGGAAACAACTTTGTGGTTCATACTAGAATTCACAGAGCTGGCAGCAGGAAGCAGGTGCAGACTTCAGTGCAGCATGGGTCTTATAGGAAAAGAGGGTGGGAACCACCATTCAGGCCATGTAGGCAGCCTCTCAGAGAAAGGTTCTCCCTACCACAGGACAGGATGACAATGGGTCCCTATGCCAGCCATGCTGCACTACACAACAGCTTAGGACTTGCCTCCCCAAGGTGTGGTGGGAAGTGGCTGGGTTCCCATGGGTAGAGCTTCCACAACATCCATCTCAGGTGCAGGGGACTTGCATTGCCACCCAACCCTGGACCTCTGTCCTCACCCCTAGAGAGGCCACTGCATTAGCACAGGCAGAAATCAGCACTACATCTCCTACATTGTTGCTTCTCCTACTTGCACTGCAGCAGACCCATGGCATCCCCCAGGGTATGCGCAGACACCAGTCCCTGACCTGCCACCTCTTGTTGCATTTCCCAGCCCTGTAGCTCCATGCCAGCTGCACAGCCTCCTGTCCTGTCCTGCCCTGCCCAGCCTGGGGCTGTGCAGCCCTGCATATTTTTGAGATGAGGACTGAGCAGCCGTTACAGGCAGGTGATGAATGGGACACACAGTGGCAGCACATAGCTGGCACAGGAGGTTAAGCTACTGGGGCTACTAATGAGTACAGAAATTTGGCGGCAGTGGAACAATGGAAGGGTTAATTGCCATGGCTTTCAGAGCCACAGCAATTAATGGGTGCAACTGCTTCCCTGATAACATTTCCAGACCCAAGGGGATCCCCACAGGATGGATAACATGGTTAACAAAATCCACTAAGGACTCTGCTATTGCTATTGATTTTACCTGAAAAGTGCACAGATACTGTAGTGATGGATGGGAGTATAAAGTCCTAAGATAAGGTCATACCCTATTCTAACTATTGTGTGCCTAAATGTGATCCTATTCCACCAGGCTCAAGATCCTGAAAAAACATTAGATGCAAAAGATGGTAGGTCCTTCATCCTTTTGTGACTCACTGTTAAGGCTAAGATGATAGTGTGTTACAAAAGCAGATACATTAATGGTTTCTCATAGACTTCAATGGGATAGAACAGCATCATACTTAGGTGCCTATTCCCTTTTAGATGCCTAATAAGTTTAGTAGGACCTGGCTTATGGATTTTAGTTGCTATAAGCTCATATAGATTGTGGCCCGTGCTGCATGATGGCATCTCCTTCCAAAACACTGACTAGAACACTTATGGAACTACACTCAGAAGAAACAGAACATTAAATTTTGATAAAACAGGTGAAAAAAGATGTTTCTGAGCAGGAATCAGTCAAGGCAGAAACAGATCAGAAACTGCTGGAAACCATATTACAGAAACTGATGTACAAGCCATTGCATAGAATTGAGAAAATAATTACAAACATACAAAACTACTTATTAAATGTGAGACTCGATCCTTGGTTAGGAGCTTATGCAGTCCAAGCTTTCTGAGATGCATACAATTAGTGAAAGAAAAAAACTGAAGGAAAAGCAGCTTTAAGTAAAATACGACTCAAGATTCACTAATATCCAAATAATATTTGACTAGCTCAGAACAGAAACACAAAATGAACTAACATTTTGGATGGACAGGCAGCAGAAAAATTTCAGGCACTTCCAGTCATAAAAATATATTAGGACTAGAGACATGAAATTACTGAATATGACAGACTTCCATCTAAAGATTTAAGGTCCAATGCAAAGTATATTGAAATCCTATTAACTTCAACGTGCTTTGAATCAGGCTGGTAGCATCATGCTGCACAATATGAGATGGTCTAGAGTTCCAGCACAGGTACTAAATAATGTAGGAAGAGATCCAGGGAGGTCATATTCTGGCTAGGCATGAATGACATTGACGATGAGGTACTCAAATGTGAAATATGCAGTAAATAATATAAAAAAAGAATTGTGACCAACAGACTTTTGTGATTATCCTTAGGTACACATCTAGCAGATACCTATTCAAATTACACATGGAAAATGACCCCTTATTAGTTGATTACAACTCAAATGTTCTTGAAATTGAGCTGCTGTACAACATGTACAATAGCAGTGTAATAGCACATTGTAAAGTGCCAGGGTGCTCCTGCTGAACTAATTACAAATAACAGACCATTATTCATAAGTGGTCCATTCTGACAATTCTTTAGGTGCATTGTTTCAAGCACAACACAAGATTCTTACAGTGTTTGGTCAAATAGGTTGGAAGAAAAATCATTGCAAATGGAAAATAAATGGATTTTAAAGCCCCAATAGGCCCCAGGGAGATGTCTTTAGCATCATAGGAATATATCTTAATTAGCACAGTGTAAGTAATTGATTTAAATATTTTTTGGCAATTTTAGTGAATAAAAAAATAAATTGTTTTGGTTTGCCCAACATGAAAACATATCAAGATGATTTTTGATGAACTGAAAAGTCAAAAGGAGTGCATTTCAGGTTAGACACAATGTTTCTTTTGGCCAAATAAGAAATAATTCATTTAGATTTTCTATACTTTTACAAGTTTTCAATAAGGCTGAAGAAAAATTTGAAACAAAAAGTTATTTTGATTTAAAATAATGTAACATTTTAACTTTCCTCTTTTTTGGTTTGTCTCTGACACAATCAAGTTGGCAAAACCAAGATGAATTTGGTAAAATAAACAGTTTTGCTGAATCTGCATTTTTCACTGAAATAAGGAAATTACATCTAACTGTAATTTAAGAGGAGCTCACCGCCTGTTTTCTTAGCTCAGTAGCTGAGGCCTTATGGACCAGAAATACCTTCATTACCAATTGCTAAAAAGCTTCCTAAGGCAACAAAATCTAATCCTGAAGCAGATTAAAAGACCTATATGTGGAAACCAAATCAGAAGCTCGAACAATTATCTCTATTGCAAGCAGGAGAGAATTTTAGATTCTGCACAAGAAATGTCTTGCATCATGCCAGTGAAAACACTATACTATTTGCAGCAAAGGGATATATAGTAAACACCCTGGACAATAGTTGTAGAGGAGAAAGATTACAGATGTATACAAAGCCAAGGGGGAAATTGGCAATTTTAATGAATAAATAATAAAAAATATTGTTTTTTAGGTTAGAGCTACACTGTTCTCTGCTTGTCTCCCATCCTTCCAATCCAAGTCTCTGCAGCTCAACACTGTTTTATGAGGACATTAAAGGTATACCTAGAGGATGCAAAGCATTGATGCTGACAGAAACCCAAGGTAGCTTTAGGAATAGTATGGTTTCATTAATCTGAGCACAACATCCCACTAAATGGCTACACTGTTTCTGATTTTAAAGCTAGCACATGCAGAGCTACCTGGACAGTACAGCATACATAGCCTTGTGTCATTCAGACTCTGGTTAGTTTGGGTATTTCTGCCTGGTACTACTATGGTAGAGACACACCTCTTATACTACTGACTGTGCTTGTGTTCAGAGAGAAGTAGTGTGTACCTATCAAGGAAGAGACCAACAAAAAGCACAAGGCACAAACAGGTTGCAGCTCATAAGAGCATCTGAGTGGCTGAATGGGCCAATGTGCAAAGACATTTTTGAGAACCATAATGGACTGAGTAATCAGAAAGCCTCTGAGGTTCACAGATAGCACTTCCTGCCTGATGCCCAAAATGAGCTGAGAAAATTCTTAGATTCCCCAGAAAAGTATATGTTTATCTTAACATTCGTGCCAGATGATATTGCTATGTGTTGGTTTTTATAAACAGAGGGCACATCCACATATGCAAACAGTGCACATGAATAAACTCTGGAGCTTACTGCACTGGAGTTTTTTGCTTCCAGGCTCATATTCAAATGGTGCGCCTGGGAGCAAAATCTCTGGAGCAATCAGCTCTGGAGTTTATTCATGAGTAGCATGTGGAGCCCGGTCAGAGCAGCCCTGGTTGGGAGAGGACTCTGGGAGTCAGCCTACCAGCCTAGGGCTCCTCCAACCAACCTCAATGTGCTGTGGAGGGGCTGACTATGGCAGGAGGGTGCTTCAGCATGGGGCTAACCAGCAGGCAGCCCTTGCATGAAGCACCCTCGTGCCCTAGCCAGTTGAGACAGTATCTACAGGTGTGTTCCTGTGCACAAAAAAAACTCTGCAGCAAACGTCTAGTGCAGACATGCCCACTTCATACTGATTTGTACCTGTTATTCTTAGTTGGTATATTTTGATTATATCTGACTTAAAAAATGTAATTTAGCCATTGAAATCAATATGTAATGGGCTCTAGCATGTGATAGTATAACTTTCTGCAACTCTGACATATTATGTGACTGTGGACAGGAAATATAATATTCATACCAGTGCTCCTGCACTCCCACCTACATTGAAGACTTAAAGGCGATTGCAAAAAAGGACAGGACTGTTGCCATGCAAACTGAACAGTTTTATAAGTTAAACCATTATGGTACTTTGCAAAGTCTTCTGGTAAATATATCTAAATCACAATTATGAAGCAGTTGACAAAAAGTCGAAGATATATGTGCTAGGTGCATAAAATAAAAGGTTAGAGCAACACTTTTTCTCTACCTGTCTCCCATCCTTGCAATCCAACCCTTTGCATCTCAACACTACATTTGTTGCTGACAGCAGTCCTTAGAATCAAAGTCAAAATACCACTAACGAGGCCTCTGTCTCTCACTGTTTTATCCTGATCTCTTCTCTCATTCCCATAACCTTATAGTTTATAGCTCTCAGAAAAGAGATGTCTGTTCACCTCAGACGATGCACCTGTTTTTATTCCCTCAGTCTCTTATCTGGTCATTCCTAACTGTTAGACACTTGAAAACCATGAACATTTTCAGTTATATATTTTTTTTCTTTCCATGTTGTATTTCTGACAAAAAATTGAAACCTTGGAAATCTGAACTGGGTCTATTAATCATACACTCTTGTCTTCCCAGGCTCATAAGAAACTCTTCAACAAACCTGACAGTATTGCAAGGGTCTTGCACAATCATAGCTCTTTCAGCAGAAATGCCTTCTTCATGGTTGTTTTACATAGAGTTTGTAGCAATGTAGAAATCATATTTCAATGATAAAAGGTAAATCTGAGACCTCATTTTCCCTACCCTTTCCTACCAATGTTTCTTAAATTTTTTTTTTAAATATCTGTCTTAGAGAATGTGTCTGTTCTCAAGCTTCAGATATGAAGCATGCATATTTGTCTGTTTCAGGATTATGGCCTTTACTCTATATTTTATAATGGCTAAAGCTCTGAAGACTTCAGAAAATGTGCTGAAACAGTGACACTGATCAGAAAAGAAGAACAAGGAAGATTTTCATTTTGACAATGCTGGACAACAAGGAGATAACTCTTGAGCCTGCATGGCATGTGGATTCTGCTAATGTCCATGTCATATTATCCTGATTTAAAAATAATCACAATTATATGCTTGGGGGGGGGGGGGGGGGGGGGGGGAGGAGGAAAGGAACCTGACAAAATGGAGCTGTTACTTTGCTAAAGGAAGTCTTAAAAGATAAGTTAGTCACTGATAGACTATACATTTTAGTAAAGTTAAAGAAGTTAAAGATTTAGCTTAAATAAGGGCTAGACTAGGCCTGGAAATAGAAATAGAGGATGAGAGAAAATAGTATCAATTTAGCAGTGCTGTGTAAAGCAAAAGTAGTGTAAAATAGAAAACAGAAATGTTTCAAGACTATAAGAATACAAAACGGATATGGGAGAGATGTTGAGATATAAGTGATATAAAAGGCCCATGGGTATGGGGATACAGAATTGATATGAGGTCTGGGAAAAGACTACGTTTTGGTTAAGATTGAACTGCAAAATATTCTAACTCCAAAAATGTGGGGATCATTCTTTGGTTACTATTAACATGAGATGTTGGAAGACGATGATGTCTGTGAGTGAGCTTAATATGAAAAGCCCAGTAACTTAAGCACTGAGAATAGCATAATATAATAAAGGGTGTGATTTTAAAATCAAAACGTGCACTCTACCACTCACTTAGAGTCCACTCTCATCCCTATCTGAACTAGCTGATTAACCATGATTTGTATAATTGGTTAGCTAATGATTTTTACCATAACCATAGTCTTTACAGAATTTTTAAACTTAGCACCAGATACATTATAATGAAGATTTTAAGAGTTTTACATATTAATGTTACTATTCTTAAGTCTTTCAGGGTCTTCAATATAAACATGTTTTTAACCTAAAGTCAATTTGGAAGCTGAAACCAACCAGTGAAATATCAAGAATGTAAACAATTAAAAAGAGTAAAAAAGTAAATGCTTTGGTAGCAGTTATTATAATATTTATTGATGTATATAAATGAACTTACAATGCACGAAGTCCTGTCCACAGAAATGGGAAGACATAGTCTCTGCTTTAAATAATTTTAATTCTGAGAACCGAGTTAATTAGAGAAAAGAAGATAAAACACATAGGGTGCCTATACACATGTTCTGGAATGGGGAAGGGAGTGGGGAGAGCATTTTAATTAGAGTGGGAGCGTCTCATGTATTCAACATCATGCATTTCAAAATGGCTATGGGTGCACTTTAACTAACAAATGTGCTTTAGTTAAAGGACCCCCGTGGCCATTTTGAAGCATGGGATGCTGAATGCTTGGGCTGTGCGAAGCTTCGGGTGCTGATTCAATTCAGAGGAGATTTGACCCAATTCGGCGGGAGAATCTCCGAATCCTAATTTCACAGATTTCATAGATTTCATGGACATTAGGGCTGGAAGGGACCTCGGAAGATCATCGAGTCCAGCCCCCCGCCCAAAGGGCAGGAAGTCAGCTGGGGTCATAGGATCCCAGCAAGATAAGCATCCAGTTTCATCTTGAAGGTGTTCAATGAAGGCGCTTGAACCACCTCCAGTGGCAGGCTGTTCCAGACCTTGGGGGCTCGGACAGTAAAGAAATTCTTCCTTATGTCCAGCCTGAAACGATCTTGAAGTAGTTTGTGACCATTCGACCTCATCATCCCTTGGGGCGCTCTGGTGAACAAACGTTCCCCCAGATACTGGTGGTCACCCCTGATAAACTTGTAGGTGGTCATCAGATCACCCCTGAGCCTGCGCTTTTTCAGGCTAAAGAGCCCCAGGGCTCTCAGCCTGTCATCGTAGGGTCTGCTTCCCTGACCTCTGATCATGCGCGTGGCTCTTCTCTGGACTCTCTCAAGCTTCTCCACATCCTTTTTGAATTGTGGAGCCCAAAACTGGACACAGTACTCCAGCTGCGGCCTCACTAAGGCCGAGTATAGGGGGAGAATGA
>NW_005841878.1:3077472-3077780 GCF_000455745.1 Alligator sinensis
GCAGGGGTCCAATGTTGCCCCTGCTTTTCCTCCGGCTCCCCACATTCCCAATTGAATCAGGAGACTAATAAAAAAGGTCTGAATCAACTTGAAGTTCTCTGAATTGATTTGGAAAAGATTCAAAGAGCTTCAGAGAGATTCAGAGATTTGGGCAGTCCCCACTTGCTGCTGCAGGGAGCTGGACCTGGACTTCATGCTGGTAAGTAGCGGGCAGGGGAGGGGACAGTGGGGGACTACCTGCCAGGCCCCATCCCCTGCCTGCTACCCCAGCCACCCTGAGTGCCCCCCAACCCTTGCCCACTCTACTA
>NW_005841878.1:3077874-3124016 GCF_000455745.1 Alligator sinensis
GGGGGGGAGTGATCCCCGCTGCCCTCCACTGTCCCACACTGCATGGGGGGCTCTGCCATGATCCTCTACCCCTGCCCACTCACCCAGACCCATCAATAGCTGCCCCACCCAGCCCCAGCATCCTGGCTCTTTAAAAAAAAAGCTCCCCCCCACACACAAAAAGGCCCTGTACACATTGGCTGCTTCAGCTTCTGAGGACTTGAGGCAGAGAGCCCCCCCATGCAGTGTGGGGCAATGGGGGGCTGCGGGGATTATGCCCCCACCTGGCAGAAGCCAGTGAGTGCTGGACTTTTTTTTTTTTTTTAAGGAGCCGGGATGCTAGGGCTAGCAGGGCAGCCATTGATGGGGCTGGCAGAGTGGGCAGGGGACGGGCCCTGTTTGATTTGGAGATCTGGCTGATTCGGCAGCGGCTGAATCTCCAAATTGGATTTGGCTGAATTGATTTGGGACAGTGATTTGAATCACCGAATCGAATCACTGTCCGTTGAATCAGCCGAATCCGAAGTGAATATTAGCAGCTTTGCACAGGCCTACTGAATACATGAGATACTGCAGCATTCCAGAGCATTCTAATTAGAATGCATCAGAGCACATGTATAGGCACCCACAATATTGAAAACTGTAATACACAAACAACAGCCATTCCCTGACTGATCTTTTATCTGATTAGCAGTGGTAAATGGAGTGGGTGCTGGCCACACAATGAAGGCAAACCATCAGGGAAGGGCAAAAATGTGAACAAAACTTGATGATGTAGGAAATGGAGTAACAGTCAGTGTGATATGGGGATCAGGAAAGAAGATGATCTTAGAAAAATGTTCTCTATTGACTTGAGAATTGGGGGAATATGGTGTCAGAGAGAAGGAAGTTGAAGTTCAAACAGGAGACAGTTAGATTTTGTATGGGAATTTTGGCTATCTGGATAGGAAGATGATCTCAGAGTTTTTAAAGATTATGGGAAATGAAATTAGAAGATTTAGATGTAAGTTCAACATGTGGAAAAACAGAAAGGGAAGTCAAAGACAATGCCCCCAACATGTGTGACAAGAAGGAAAATGTATATTATATAGCACAAAATAATGGTAGTGAGGAAAAACTACTGAGTTCAGCTTCGTCTATGTTGCATTTGAGTTGATAGGAAGCCATATAGGAGGAGATATGAAAGAAAGAGGCTGAGATTATGATTGCTTTGAGGGAGACAGGTTTCACAGTGTTTAAGGCCAAAGAGACCATTAGATCATCTAGGTCTGATAACACACGCCATTAAATTTCCCTCATAAATACTTATGTTAAAAGGAGGATTTAAGTTATACTGAAGCATTTCAGTCCTTAGGAAACCAAGCGGTGATTTACTACACAAACAGGAAGAACTGTGGATCCACCATTTTCCAGAGTCACTACAATGGCAGGGAAATGATTCCATGAGATGAGATGGGAAGGTGAACAACACCTGACTAGGAGGGAAAAGGTTGATTTCTGGAATGCCAGTTTATTGATAATATTTTGTGTTGTGTGAGTAACTGAGATGACTCAAAGAAAGGGCATGTAGTGTAAAGAGCAATGGAGGAAGCCAGAGCCCCTGGCATCACCCTTGCTCTTTGGAGACTGGAAGAATGGAGGAAAAGGACCCTCCCAAAAGTCACATTAACCTGTGTCAGGAAAATCAGGGAAGAACGATGCCGTAGCTTCATGTGAAAGTAGAGCTAGAAGGGATCTCACAAGGTCATCTAGTCCAGCCCCATGCTCAACGTAGGATCCCCAACTAAACCATCCCAGACAAATATCTATCCAACCCTCTTGAAAATTTCCAAGGATGGAGACTCCACAACTTCTTTAGGTAGTCTGTACCAATGCTTGAGCATCCTTGTAGCCAGAAAGTTCCTCCTAATCTCCAACCTATATTTCCTGTGTTGAAGCTTGAGGCCATTGCCCTGTTGTCCTGTGCCTAGAGAAAAGCCCATTTCCATTCTTGCATTCATCCCTGAGGTATTTGAAGACTGTTATCAAACTCCTCCTTAATCTTCTCTTCTCCAGACTAATTATCTCCAGTTCTGTTAGTTTTTCCTCATAACTTATGCTTCCCTAACTGCAGCACTTCCCTTCACATCTGACCACTCCCTCCATGCTCCTCCTGGAAAAGAAAGGTGCACAGAACTGTTTTACCTATCTTGTGTGCCTCTGTTTCTGGGAGATGTTGTGCAGGGTACAGCACAAGGTGGTTCTCTCCTGCCTGCTTTAGGATGATCAGGGAACCCTAATGCAGAAGAAGCATGCATACATGCCACAGATCATCCTGGTCTGATTGTACAGCAGATGTGCAGGCCAGTTTTATCCAGTGCCACTGACACTCATTTGCAAACCACTAAGGTAAAATGAGCACAGCAGTTCTCAACTGGGGCTGCCACTACATTTGAAGTTGTGGAGGGGTGTGGATGGGTGTAAAGCAGTCTGGCACTGCTTTACACCCAACCCAAACACCACAACTCTGCTTCAGACCTTCGACTGGATGCCAACTAAGTGCTGAATAAAATTAAAGGTGCTGGTCAGTATCTGTTCTTCCTAGAGACATCTATCTCAGAGATGATCTTTTCTAATACTTCACCTTAAACACTGAGCCCAGAAAGAAAGTTTCAGCTATATCTCCTTTGTGTAGATAAAGGGAGTTGGGGGTTGACATTTTTTAGGAATGGCTCATGCCTCTGGAATTTGATTTCACAAGAAATAAGACTGAGCTCCATATGTAGACATCTCTTCATCCAGGTTTTCTATGAATGTCAGGCTCCTGAATCCTTTGATATTTAAATCCTTTGATAGCTGTTATGTGTTGCCCTGAGTGCATCAGAAAAGCATAATCACCTCTGATCTCCCATCTAGGTTTTTTTCTCAGTACTGTAATATAAATGATGCCCAGAGGCCATGATGGTGGTCAGCTGATAAATGCTTCTAATAAAAATAAATAAATAACAGCAATATTATTTCTACACTTAATTCTCTGGCAAAGGCCCCTTCCAACTGCACAATTATGTTTCCATGGAAATAGATTGCACTACACTCTACTCTATAAGTGAATGATTTGGTGAAAGCTTGGAAAGGGCTAAGTAACTAGCTTGAACTAACTCTGAAAATATAATTAGCATGATAGTAAAAAAAAGTCAACAAGCTAGTCTGGGGTTTTACAGGCTATTCTAGCAATATGCAATTCTTTTCCGTTCATCTTCAGACAAAATTTAAGTAAAAATGAAACAAATGAAATATTTTCTCTAAATTTATGCTCACTTAAGCCAAGTTCTCAACTCCATGGGAGTTAATTATTCTCTGCATGTGTGGATGTAACTGTCATCAATGGGAGCAAAAGTTAGGCTTATATATTGAGAGGAGAATGTGCTCAAGCTCATGAAAGCAGTTACATTCATGATCATGCCAGATGTTCACAGGGACTGTTCCTCATGGGAATTATTTTAGAAATTTCTATTTGCAGAAGAATAGGATGTTAACAATCATCACACAGAAGCCCCTGGCAAATGTTAAATTTATAGTGTGATTAATGTGTAAACATGTTAAGTGCAAGATAAATGGCAACACGCCACATGGGTAAAATATTTAAGATATGGTAACATGCCAAACCAGCCACAAACATGTTTTATATATATAATGGTTTGTGACTGTTTTGTTTTAATTTTCAATGTGTGACATGTAGGAACTGGCACGTTCACAGGACCAAGGTGCAGCTGGGGTGTACTGCACCTTTTAAAAATCCTAGGGTGCTGTGACCCCAAGACTGGGGAGTCTCTCTCTGATGTTGGGTTCTTAGTGCACAGAGGCCTGCAGCTGGATCCTGAGTTTAAGGCCCTGGGACAGCTTAAGCCTAGCTGCACACCCACTTTAAGGGACAGCACAAGTCCAATATCAGGAGAAGTTTTCCAATGACAAGTTCATGGCTCCCTCAGACCTTTAAAAAGTGGGCATGCAGGGGGAATTATGGGGGAATTAGTTCCGCCAAGCCATGCTCCAGGCTGCGTAGCTTGATTTTTAAGTTGCCGGCAGGCAGGAAGCCTGCATCAGAGACCAGGTCCCAATGCCAGGCTACCTGCACCAGCGGTCACACAATTGGGATCAGAAAACTTTTATCTATGATCCCAAAATGTGTGCATCCTGCCATGCCTGTCTGGGATTTTGGGGGATAAAATTCCTCTGATCCTAACTGTGTGATAATATTAACCTCTTCTGGGGGGCAGAGGAATCAACATATGCTTTAAAAAACCCCTATCTTCATTTTACATATGATATTACCCATTGTTTACGCATCTTGACCAATAAAAAAAGGAAGACTCAAAGCATTTGTCTAAAGAGACATTTTCTTTATTACAGAAATTCTTATAAACCTGCTTAGCAGCCTCTAAACAATGGGATTAATTAGCCTCGTCCTAATTTTACTACACATCTTGTATTTCTGTAACTTCAGTAGTTTATGAAGGGGCATTGCTGCTTTTGTAGTAAGGACTCTCTCTTCACAAATGGCAGCATTAAGGTAGAGGAATAGGCGAAAGAATAGGCTGGTGGTTGCAGTTGCTTGAGATCCAAAAGCTTCTACCACTAAGTTAGTTAAATATACCATTGCTAATGCTTGTAATCTTATCATGTGTCCTATAATATTTGCAATTTTTTGTAAAGCCCTAGCTCCTGGAGACAAGTGATTAGGTGAGAATCGCAGCTTTAAATGTCTAGCTTTCACAGCTGCAAGGAAACGCTCGGAAATGTGACCTACATGCTCGTAAGTTAAGAGGCAAACACAAAGCTGTAAAAACACATTTAGAAGAAATGATCTCATTATTTTTAAACTAATTTAGTGATATTACCAGACCTGACATGATTTTGGAACACTTGGGGTTGGCAAGAGACATACACAATATGATCAAACCAGGGAAAGAACTAAATTTATCATTGCCTTCTGTTTTTACTATTTTTCCCAGTAGTTGGCCCTTTCATTTTTCTCCCACCTTGTCTCTTTAGTTCTAACACTGTGGTAAGTGTCCCATTATAAACAAACACCCAGGGGCGTACACAGCATTCATAAAAAGCAATGCAGAGATTTCCCAATCGAGATTGTTTTAATAAACTTGGTGAAAAAGAATTCCTTCTCTTCCCTTGCCATTAGAATAATTTGTTTTCTGTTTCTGATAAGGTTAATTTTTTAGCTGGTAATATTTTATTCTTACTAGTAACTGCCTGAAAAACCTCTGAAAGTGCTTAAAGCACCGGTTAAGTGCTATTAATCAAACACTGAAAGTCCTTAAACAGCTCTGCTTCTTTTCTAATTGAGAAACAGCTATTTAGACAATTTTATATGGTGACCTTGCTTGAATTAAAAATGCTGGCAAAGAACCAGGCTTTTGCCAATAACTGATGGTTTTCAAGAAATTACTGTATTCCTGTAACATTAAAAAATGATCAGGACATATTGTGCTTTGAGAAGAGAAGATGTGAGTTCACTGTGAGTAAGAAAAGCTGTTGAAATCCATTAAATGGCATTCATGATTCAGTCGAGAGCAATCCTTTCTGAGTCAGTATTAATATAACACACCTGAATGGTAGGTGGGCTACCTTGTTACAGAAGATCTTCTCTGGTCTGTATCTGCACATATAATTATGCCATCTCAAGGGCAGGACTTTGTAGTTCTCCTTGTTAAATTTCATCTGCTTGATTGTGAACCATTTCTCCTGCCTGTCCAGTTTATTCTGGATTCTGGCCCTACTCTACACTTGCATCAATATAAACTTAAATATATGTAAAGGAACAAAATTTGTATAATGTAAGGCATGACAGTATTGCCTTCTGCATTAAATCACTGCAATATTAAGGGCTGTGATTGGCAGCCTCTCTAACACCTAAGTTCAGCTCCTAATTTTAAACAAAATAAAAGGAATTCAATATTCTTAAAGAGAAATTTGCATATGTATTTCATATTTTACAAAACAAGGGAGCACATAATACTCCTGGCATTAATGTCAGGAGCAATGCTAGTTCTAGTAACAGTAAATGTAAAATTAGAAGCTGAAAAAGGTGTTAATAGGACCCACCCCGCAAATCGCCCCCCCCCAGCAGCATTGCCACTCCATCTCTCCAATGGTCATGTTCATTAGGGAATAAAAGTATTTTTCAGTCTCTGATGTGACTCATGTTTTGAATAGTTTTGATTCCTAACAGAATAATTTATTCACAAAAATACAGTCCTTTCATCATGGCTAGTATGGATTAGTTTCTTTCGAAACTCTCAAACAGCAGGTATTTACAATCATTCATCAAACTAATTTCATGACCTGACATTAGACTGGAGTGGAGTGCTGATTATTAAAGTTTGTTAATGAAGCTGAAATATATCCTCTGCTAGTTTGGGACTGGGTGAAAAAACAAAAAACTCGAATATGCAAAGAACTTGTGCACGTACAGGAAAAATACTTCCTTCCCTTTGAAAGACACAGAGTTGACTGAATGTATCTTGGAGTATCTTGAATTTTCAGCAGTGGGGTGGATGATATTCATACTCATATACCATTTCTTGATTAAGTGAGAAAAGTTAATTCCATTATCTAGGTTTCCACTGGAAAGCTAGCAGCTATGGGAAACATGGACTTTAGGAAGGCTGGCAATGACTCAAGAACCTTGAAGAGCTAGCTAAAGAATGTTTTACAGGTTTTCCTGGTTGGTTGTTGCTGCTGGAGTCCCAGATCTTCCAACACCATCTAGTGCATATTCACTGGTCCACCAGATGCACAACAAAGCCAGAAAGCATTTGAGGACCACAGACTACAAAACACAAAACTCACAGGTCTTCATCCACTTATGCCTGTTTGATGCAACCATAATGTAGTTTAGCTTTATCAACCAGTTCACTGAAAACACAACAAATCACACTCGCAGATTTTGGTCTGTAGCTATATGCATTCACGTATGAAAATTGACACCTTAAAACTCATCAGCTGGGGACAGAAAGTACATATAAACCTATATAAGTGATCAGAAACTGGTTCCAATCTGCAACACAACAGGGCTAGGGACAGACATTACACATAAACTGGTTTAAGTGATCAGAAACAATTTAAACCTGTAACAGAACAAATATTCAGTGCACATAAACCAGTTTGAAAATGGCTGAAACCCGTTTGAGATAAATCTGGTTGAATGCAGTATCAGACTTAACTGATTTGGCTCAAACCGGTTCTGTCTGTCCCAGACCCCTTGCTGGTTTAAGATAAATCAGACACTTCCAGCATCCTGGCATGCTCTCTGGGCTGGGAGGGTCTCTCTGCTCCACGGCAGGGCTGGGAGCTCTGACAGAGACTCCTCCTCCCTCCCCCACAATGCTTGCTGGACAAGCAGGGGTTCCCCCCAACCCTTATCTCCCATAGCACAGACCCTACCCCTCCCCCCCATCCTAGGCATGTGGTATGTTAGCTAATGCTGAGAGGTGTCTGTGTCTGTGTCTCCAATTTCACTGGGACAGGCAGGAAGAACAGTGCCTGCTTAGGGCTATTAAGCCATTTAAGAAGAGTTTGAATTAATGGAGAGAGGCTATTGTTTTGCTGATGAGGTGATAAACACTGTTATCACCTCCCTGCTGGTTTACTCACCTGTCAATTTGCTGACAGTATAAAGAAGCAGGAAGAGGGAGATTGAAACTCTCTGTATCATCAACAGATGCATGTGCTGCACAACCCCACCTTGCCCAAGAGTGCTAGCAGGGGGATGGGGTCTGGCAACACTTCTGCCCCTTGAGCAGCCAGTGGGAAAAAGACTGGGATTGTGCAGGCAGGGTGGGGGTTTACACCCTTCCCTAATCAGAGTGTCCTGCCAGGGCCTGGTCATGCCCCCCACCCCTCATCTCAGTACTGTGGAAGGGAAGAGAGGACTGCAATAGTGCCCCCCCGGCTTCTAGCCTGAGCCACTGCAGGCCATGTGCCTGAATTTCCTCAGTCCAGAGAGAATGTCTGTCCAGATACAAACTGGTTCAGCCTAGCCAGGTTAGACTAACCTGAAAAGATTTTCTGAATATCTGTCTCTAGCCCAGAAGTTCAGTGCACATAAACCACTTTCAAAATGGCTAAAACTGGTTTAAGATATATTGTATCAGTGTCAGATTAATGTTAAATTAGATTATTGAACTTCTGTCCCAGGTCCCCTCCAGATTGAAATTAACTCACAGTCTCCCAGCATCCCAGGCTGCTTTGCACCTTCTCTATAAACCCCTCCTCACAGGGTGGACAGGGTAGCATTGGACCAAGCTGTTTGCTCCAGCAGAGAAGGAAGGCATGTTCTAGCACCCCTCACCTTCTGTCCTGGGCCACTGCAGGCATGTGGCTGCATTCCCAGAATCAAAAGTGAATATCTGTTCAGTTGCTTATTGGTTCAACTACACAGCTTAGACTAACTTGCGAAGATTGAATTGATTAAGCCTCAGGCTTTTTGACTGTCTGTACTTAGCCATCAGGTTGAAGAGGAGGAAAAAATACTGTATTGAATTCCATACGATTATACAGGAATCCAAGAAATTCTGATGCTGTCCTACCCATGCCACGGTCAAAACAAGACACTGAACAGTCCTTCCTTAAGAGCTTGGTCAGCATAAGAGTCATGAAGAACAGTCACAACCTCCGGGGCTGAGCATGGTGCTTCGTTATTTCTAAAGCAACAAAGGGATCTAAGGCCCCTGACAGATGCTCAGTTAAAGGCATGATGGACTCTGATTCGCAGTCCCAACAGACGAATGGCAGGGGGTGCAACTTTGGATCTGATTCTCAATCCCACACTGTGCCCTACTGTTGGTCCAGGGAGAACCCAGAATCATAACCCCGAGCTCCCTCTGCACTCGTAAGTAGCAAGCCAGGTGCCTGGTGTGCTCTCATAGCCAGAGACCCTGTCAGCTGATCAGTGCTTTCGGCCTTGGAAAGAAAAGCACCAGAGCCTTGAAGGGCTCCAGCATGCTCCCAAGGCTGGAACCACCCAGTACCTCAATCCCAGGACTGGGACTGTTGGCCAGTCCCAGGAGCTCATCAGTCCCATGTTGAATTTAAGGCATGATAGGAACCAGACACAAAATTATTATGCATTTTGTATAATAACTTGTGGTTTATTCCCGATTTTATCACATCATTAACTTCATGAATATGTGGCCTGGTTACTACTTAAAACATGGTTAACAAGTTAAATAATGCCTTAAGTATAATATCTGCCAGGGGCCACCTATAAGAAGGGGGTACATGTTGCAGGTTGGTGATGGTGCAAAACTACTATACCCATTATAATCACAAGGACTGAAGAGGTGGCTGGAAAGCAGAATATTTCTGAGGAATGTCATGAAACACTTCTGTCAGTTGATTTTCCCATTCTCACTTCTTTTCATAAGAGCACTTGCATGAGACACTTCTCCTAGCTGGAGGCAGAATAACTGAAAATCCTAACAACAGTTATTACGCACACCTCAGTTCCCTGAGTTATAATTGATATCTTTACTCTTTCCACATCTCACCTCATATTCTCTTTTACAACTAACACTACATAGTATGGATGCAGGATTTACTGACTTTGCTGAGCCCTGTGTGTTTTTCTCAATGCCACAGAACTATCTCTGCATGCAGATGGGAATCAGAAGCTGAGTGCTAGTACATTGGCACGCTGTACTTCTTTCAGCTGCATCCAGAAGCCCACAGGATCAAGCCCTAGCACTGTATATTCCAACTCAATCAATAAAACACAACCAGAACAATGACAAGCTGCTAATAGAACAAAATGGAGCATCTACCACCCAGTACCTCATTCCCCACAACTAATAAAAAGTGCCCATTTCCTGAGGACTGAAAAATTCTGGAGGCAAAAACACAGCCATGTAGGATCTATAGCAAAGGACTAGTTTAGATGTAGGTGAGCTGGAATTGCAACTAGCCAGCACCTGCAAGTAGGAAGATCTTCATCAGAGCCATTTCAGGTGGATACCTGGCAGCTCTAAAAGTGATACAACAATTGCTGGAATATGAAAGTCACTGTAAAAACACAGTGGAAATTGAATGCGATAAAAACTTAAAAAAATAATCACATATTCTCTCATGGCAAAGTGAAAAATAAAAACTTGGCAGCAGTTAGAAGTCCAACTCTGAAACTCTGGAAATTGTATCTTCAAAGGTTTAACAAATGCCTTTCTTTTAACAAAAAGAAAACTCTTAGCATCTTCAAAGGGCTCTAGAAACTGTGTATACAAACTGGAAAGAAGCAGAGTAAAATAGGATGACCATTAGGATTTTCCCCTCTGCCTCTTCACTGTGCAGTCTCATAATCTCAACCAAACAAACAAACAACTCACCTTAAAACAATCACATCCTATCTTAATGATTTGAATTTAAGAACCAAATTCTTCAACATATTGTTCACAGAAATGTTTAGTGGCACACATGGCAGCTGAATATAAGCAGATTTTTCCGGATAGTTGTGAAGCTGACAGCAAAGAGCAGAAAATCCCATATCTCCTCAGTGTCCAAAGTTCATTTATCAAAGCAAACAGCGATACCACCCAGTCTCGGTAGCACTGGGAATTTCAAATACCATCCAATTTTGAATCCTGGCTGTGTTCATTAGGTTCTTAACTCTTAGAATGCGAGTATTTCCCAGCCATCAGGCTGCTGAACATGTAGGGAAGAGGAATCTAAAATCTTTGGAGGGGTAAGGTCTCAGGATTTTAGTCAGCTTGATACATCAGTGCTCTCAGTTCTCTCACTCTGATTTTAAATCTGTGCATTAAGGTTGAAAACAATCTGTTTTCCGATTGTTACCTTCCATGAGATCTTAAAAATGATCAGGCATTTAATGAACAAGACCTATTTGTATTGTAGATTTAAACTTGAATGAGATTTTAAAATCCAAGATCACGTGTTAGGAAGTGTCCCTAAGGTCAACAAGAGAGGCAGTGCAGCATGATATAGCTTAATTTAAGTACTAGAGCTTAATTTAAGTACTGGAACTTAATTTAAGAAATAAAAATGATACAGCCATATAAATAAAATTGTATTGCCAACTCGAAAATTGAGAGTCAAAGAAGATGTTTGTTCTTTGTCCATATGTGATTTATGGCTAAAGCCAAGGATTTTCAATGTTATAAATAGGCCTTATTCTCTTAAGGTTTAAATGAAGTTGGGAGTCAAGACAAAGCCCTATATCTGAGAAAGCATTATAACAAAAATGACTTTATACAGGGGGTGGGGAGTAATTGGGAGAATGATGCTAATAAAACCTACATCAGATTGTGAGGAAGGTGAAAACAGCATATGTTCAATATTGTCTTTCATTGATTTTGCTGCCAACATCCCACTTCAACAATGTTACAGCCACACTTCAAGATTCTTAATGGAGGGGCATGGAAGAAAAATCAATACACAGAACCTGCTTCTGCTCCTGTTGAAGTCAATTTGAGTTTTGCTATTAACTTCAGTGGGAGCGGGACAGGGTGTATACTGTCTCCTTTTATCTCCAACAAGACAATATTCACTGCTATTTTGCATTTTAGGGAGGTAAGATCATGCTATGTAAATAGCACAGTAAAGTACCAAGCTACAACTGTGCATTCAGATATGTTGCCCTGTTTTATGAAACCTAATGAAAAATTATAGGCTGTATCCTGAACTGTGAAATCTGCAGTAAAAGGTATAGGATTTGAAATAAATTCTGATTACAAAATCATTTCTTTATAAAGAAATATTTTCATTTAGATATGAAGAAAATAAAAACATTTCAACGCAACACTGAGTCTCAGAAAATATTTTTGTTTTTTCTTTATTTTAACTTGCAAAACTCATTAGGATTACATATAATTTAAGGCTTAAAGATTAAAAGATTATGAAAGTGAAGACAAATAATTAGAGCATATACGGGACACCTCCAAAACATACTTTTCACTGTTTTTAATAATAAAGTGAAACAAATCTAAAATTATCTCAGGAAATTATCTGAAATGTTTAATTCCAACAACATGCTGTTAATTTTGTTCAAGCATGAGCTCAAAACATATTTTAACATGCTGTCAAAATGAGATGCTAAGAGTGTCGATAAAATGACACTAAAATAAATGTAAATTTAGATTGCTGTCACAAGTGGCTGCTTGGTTTTGTGAAGATGTTACGTTGCTATAGCATTTTCCATAGCAACATTGCATCTTATTACATAAATAATCCCTCAGTGTCCTTAAAGCTTACTAAAAAACAGGATTAAATCTATTCTCATATGTAATGATCCTGCATAAAACCTTATTAGTATGAAATACCCAGGAAACATAATAAAATGTAATCTAGATAATAGCATTTCTGGCAGATGAAAGGCATCAAAGCAACATGGGCTTTATACTGCATCTTATAGTAAACTGGTCATTTTTGTATAATCCTTATTAGGTAAATATAACTGAAAGTTCTGTTTTCTTTCAAAAACAAAAGTACAGCTCTTTATCCCTTCAGTGATGTGTACTTCTGTGGAAGGATGCTAAATTAACACTGCAGAGGAATGCACCTGATAAATAGCACAAGGCTTCCATTTTATTTCCCAAAAGGGTTTGGAAGCATTGTCTAGCATTGATTTTGGAAGTGCAGATGTGACTGACTTCAACCACATCTACTCACAGGCTTTATACTAAAGGTAGGCTTTGGTGCTTCCTAAAGCAGATACTGCTAGTTGGATATGCTGTGCAAAAATGCAGTGTACATTGCAGCATACAAAACCTGTCAAGAAACCCCAAGTTGGGGCCTGCCTGATGAGATCTCAGTTCCAGACTAGCTGCTGTGAAAGAAATTGGTACAGGCCTTTCCCTAAGTGAAAGGAGCAAACATCTTTTGTTCCTCCCTAGTGATCAGCTCTGGCTAGAGTTGTGTCCTGGCCTTTTCTAATCAAGGGAAAATTGTTTTAGTTTTTCATATTTAAAATAGTTTCTTAGCTATTGCTGACCAAACTTCCTAGTTAAAGTGTGAGAAAAGCAGGATTTCTTCCAAAGGTATCTTCCTCTTCACATGATCATTAATTTATTATTGCAGGGATACTTACAAATTAAGTGGCTAAATGCATTTATTTTTGTATGCATTTCTCCAAAGAAAAAAGGATATGCACTATTCATTTCTAAGGGATATAAACTATAATATTTTATGTGACCTTTGTCAACATATATTTATTTTAATTATCATCATCCAAATCTGCGGCCTGTTAACTAACAGTGTTGTTTTCACAACATGTAGTGGTAGTAAGAGCAATAAAACAGGTAAAAAGTAAAAATAATAAAACGCATAAGTCAAAGTTCAGTGGTCCCAAAACAAGGTTCCTGATTTAAAGAAAGGGGACAGAGAAATCTCCATTTGCCAGAGGCACACTGAAGAATAAAAAGTTGTAAGTTTTTAGATGAGATTTCAAAAGACAAAAGAAAAAGAAAGAGCAGCATTACGTTTTGAACAGTGGAAACAGACATTTATATTCAAAGTTGCACTGATGTATCCATACAAGGTCTTCTATCAGTTTGACTAATTCATCTTAAAAACCAGCTTTAGCTAAACTTGTGCAATTTCAAATCTTGACAAGACCTTTGAAATAAAAATAAAAGACTGAATTTTCTGAAGAAGGTTGTGAGAAGATGAATAAATATTAGCTGGATCACTTCTGCACTTACTTGGGCTTTCCATCCAAGCACTGACCAGGGCTGCAGCTCTTATATATGGATAGCATTAACCCTAGAAAATTATTATTATTTTCACAGAGGCATGATTTTCAAATGCTAACTAACTTTTAGTGGAATGGATACTTAATCACATAGATGCTTTGGAAAATCCCACAAAAAGGCCTAAGCTGCAGTGGTTTCATGGACTCATAGAAAAGTAGGCTCGGAAGGGACCTCTGAAGGTCATGTAGTTCAGAAAGAGACTTGGGGGTCATCATTGACCACAAGATGAACATGAGCCTGCAATGCGATGCTGCGGCTAGTAAAGCCAGTGCAAAACACTGGCTTGCATCCATAGATGCTTCTCAAGCAAATCCCAGGACATCATTCTCCTGTTGTACTCGTCCTTGGTGAGGCTGCAGCTGGAGTACTGCGTCCAGTTTTGGGCCCCACAATTCAGAAAGGATGTGGAGAAACTTGAGAGAGTCCAGAGAAGAGCCATGTGCATGATCAGAGGCCAGGAAAACAGACCTTACGATGACAGGCTGAGAGCTATGGGGCTCTTTAGCCTGGAAAAGCGCAGGCTCAGGGGTGATCTGATGGCCACCTATAAGTTTATCAGAGGCGACCACCAGTATCTGCGGGAATGTTTGCTCACCAGAGCGCCCCAAAGGATGATGAGGTCAAACGGTTATAAACTACTGCAAGACCATTTCAGGCTGGACATAAGGAAGAGTTTCTTTACTGTCCGAGCCCCCAAGGTCTGGAATAGCCTGCCATAGGAGGTGGTTCACGCACCTACATAGAACACCTTCCAGAGAAATTTGGATGCTTATCTTGCTGGGATCGTATGACCCCAGCTGACTTCCTGAGGGGGCTGGACTCGATGATCTTCCAAAGTCCCTTCCAGCCCTAATGTCTATGAAATCTATGAAACCCTCTGCTTATGGATTATCCCTACCTAAAACATCCCATACAAATCTTTGTCGAACGTATTCCTAAAAATACACAATCAATCCTGTCACACAACTACCAAGACTATTATTTAAAGACAACAAAAGCACCCTAACAAGGGGTGGAGCAGGGGATCCGTATGTTGTTGCCACAAGAGTTATTAAAAAGCTCTCGAGAGATCCAAGGAAGAGAGCTATACCCTATAGCAGAAGGCAAACCCCCCATAGTCTGTACCAATCTCACCATTTGGTAAATTTTCTTCTTGATCCCCTATGTGGTGATTAGGCTGACTGTGAGCAGAGGGGCAAGACCCTCTAGCCAGGAGTTTCCAAGTTTTTATCCCCAGCAAGAGCATTGGCACATCCCATTCAAAATCTCCAGCTACGGCTGTAATCAACACCCAGCACTTTTGAGGAAGACAAACTCTGCCTCCCCTCCCTTTTCCCTGCTCCCCACAATACCTCTAGCAACAGGATGGGTAAAAAATCCCTTCCTGGCCCCATGTGGCAACCAGAAAACCACAGAAGCATGAGAAATATCAAATACCTTCCAGTTTGCTCTGCACCCTGGAGACAGCCAGTATAACTCCACACATCATAACTTCTTCCTGGCCAGCCAGAGTTCTCCATTCTGTATCCCCTCCATAAACTTATCACAGCTATTTCAGTGTCCTTTCATAATTAAGCAAGTTGTGGAGAAAGGTGTGTCTGTACTGTGTGCACAACTTGCAGTTGATTGATTTGGTACTATGCATGCAATGGCCTGTGCTAGACCACCAATAGAAGCTACAACTTCCTATTATTACAGTAGTGACTAAAGACTTCAATGAAACTGAGGCCAACCAAGTGCTGGGCACTGAACAGACATTATAGAAAAAAAAGTGGAAGCCTAGATGGAGAAGAGAGAGAATGTTTCAAATGAAAGGAAGCACCATTGCCTCCATTCTACAGGTAAGGATCTGAGACACTGAAAGATCAGTTGAGTTGTTCACTGTCACCCAGGATGTTTTTGACAGAGCTGGAATTTTCCCCCGATTTCCTGAATCCCCATCAAATGCCTTAACCACAGGAACCACCTTCTGGTGGCCCTTGGCAAGTAAGTCTATTTCTTTCTTTTATGCGCTACTTACAAAACTCTCAGCCACTACAGTTGTATTCACAAGAATTCACAGCACAGGAACTGCAAAAGCAAGAACAGCCCTCCCCTCCCACTTGAAAGGAGCTTATAGATAACTTTACAATGTAAAACAAGCCTTTTTGATACTGCTAAAGCTAGTAGCTTCACTTCACTAATTTTTAAAATTACTTTAAAGACTTCTTTTTGGGGATTTTTGCTCACGATGCCATCACACGGAAGACCAAGCACCCAGAAATTCTGATTGTTCTAAAGATTTTCTGTATTCTCCAGGCCCCTGTGGAGGATGCCACTTTTTCTGAACTAATGCTTCAATAACTGTACCTTGACTTTCAAATATAATATCTAAGCCAGTTATCAATTTTTTAACAATCTTAGTTTTACATCAGAAAACTTCTCTTTTCCCTTCCAGCTCGAAAATCTGAAATGCAAATAAATCAAGGTTTAAACCTAAAGCTTGAGGTGTGGGAAATAAAATATACATGTAACAGTTGTATCCTTCAGGCCGAATTTAGTGGGTAGTTGGTGTCTGTTGTCTTTTGCTACCAGTCCCAGCTTTGTTAAGAATGGGGGTCTGCGGGAATATATCATCCCTCCAGACATTTTTGTTCAGTTTGTTCAGAATGCTGTGTCTCTGCATTGCAGCATAGCCTGGAAGAAGGAACATGGGTCTGACAGTCCTAGTTCTGCTATGGTTAACAAATATGAGAAAAAGGATAGTTTTGCATGCAAAAGAAGTACATTTGAGTCTAAAAAAGGGTTGATATACTTTGTGGTGAGGTATTATTAGGCTGTAATATTAAGAAATAACAGTATGTTTTGGTGGAATCTGGCTTGTATTTTAAGAGTGATTAGTACAATCTGTGATCTGCAACAAAATCAGACCTGACTTGAAGACCAGGCCATTATCCCAAAAGAAAAATACTCAGTGAAAAACATCTAACTATGTGCTTCAAAATGCCCAAATTCAAAGTGTACAAGAGACAATATTTAGCTTAGTGCCTTTCTGGGACTTAAATGTCACCAAGTTATAGCTAATTTTCAAATATTAGGATGCCTGTGCATCCCTAGCCTGCAGGTCTGTTTTAATGCAGATGGAAGTGATGGGGATGATATTCATTTGTCTTTATCTCAATAGACTGAAAGTTTTGGCTTCAAGGATCCTGCCATATCTTTTTCATTCTATTTGATCTAGCGGTTAGGTATGTTTGTCATACTCATCACCACAGTATCTTAATGCTCTTGGATGTCAAGTTATTATTGCACAGAAAAAAGAACAACAGCATTTGATTAGGAAAACAAATGGTTTCAGAAAACTAAAACTGTAACTTTAACAGTGTGAACTTTTAAGACAAAATCTAAGTAGCCAAACAGATTGGGAATTATAATTTCTTATAATAAGGCATGGTATCTTTCTTCTTTGTGGTCATTCTCACCATTTTTCACACATGCAGAATCACAGATAATTATTCTATAAATGGGAGAAAACAATTAAAAAGTTTTAAGGATGGGGAATATGTAAAAAACTGCCTTCTCAAAAAATATGCACCTTTATAATAAAGTTTTAAAAGGATATTCTCTCTGTGGAACAGATACAAGACAATATAAGGAAATAACAAATCCAAGAGTGAAAAAGATGGGTCAGGAATGCAGATTCAAGTATTGCAATCCCTATGTTAGGGTTAAGAAGTAATTTTTTCTCTCAGAAGTTTTCTGGTAATTCCATACTTCAAGGCTTCTTCTGGTCACCCCTAATGGTCAGGAAATGATTTCTTCCCCTCAGGTATGCCTTATTGCTTTCTGTTTTTTCTCTCCACCCTCCTTTAGAAGTGTTGACGCTGGCCAAAGACTAATGTGGGAGTTCTGACTGAGGCATACTGGCATCCAGAAACCTCTTGGTTATCTGTCTGGTGGACCTTACTTTTCTGCTCTTGCTCAAAATGATCAGCAGATTGGGTCAGAAAGGAATTGTCCTTTCCAGAGATTAGCAAGAACTCTGGGGCTAGGTACAGACAGTCAAAGAGCCTGAGGCTGAATTGATTCAGCCTTTGCAGGTTAGTCTAAGATGCACAGGTTAAATTGAAACAGAAGTGAACAGGCATTTACCTTTGATTCAGGAAGTGGAGCCACATGCCTGCAGTGGCTCAGACCAGAAGTCAGGGGGAGCTACAGCACAGCTCTCTGGCTGTGTGTTCACTTCCTCTTCCTGCTGCCCCTGAGGTCTCTGGGATTTGCAATCCAGAATTATAGCAGCAGGACTCTGCAGGGTTGCTCATCACTTCCTCTTCTTGCTTCCAGGTGTCTCTGGGATTTGTAGTCCACAGTTGCAGCCAGCAGTAAGTTTGAGTGGGGGAAGGGGTGTTTAAGTCCCCTCCCTGGCCTCAAACTCCAGCCAGGGGTTTGCCCCCCATAGACTGGGCTGTATCCCCAGCTGGGCTCTCCCTTCCCTGCCTCCCTTGTCAGTCAGCCCTCATTGCTCCAGCTAGGGAGCAGAGGGGCAGGGCCAGCCCTGCTCTCTGAAGCAAACAGCCCAGCCCACGGCTGGAAAGCATGCTGGGGGACTGTGATTTAACTTGAACCAGGAAGGGGTCTGGGGCAGAAATGTCATAAACTGGTTTGACCCAAATCAGTTAAGTCTGGTACTACATTCAACTAGGTTTATCTTAAACCAGTTTCAGCCATTTTGAAACTGGTTTATGTGCACTGAGCTTCTGTTCTGTTATAAGTTTTAAACTAGTTTCTGATGACTTAAACCAGTTTATGTGTAACTTCTGTCCCTAGCCTGGGGACCATACATGGTCCTGTTTTCTTTGTGAATATAACTAAAACTACTTCTCTGTCATTTCAGTGGCAAGGCACTGGTCCTTTGTCTCCTCTACCTTTTACCAATGGCATGTTGTAATGTTCTTGGTTTTGTTTTCATAAGGTGCTTTGTGGCTGTGGTCTGTGAAGAGTTGCAGTAGATAATTTTACCAACTCTTTGGATGAATTCCACTCTAATGTATGCAAGTTAAAAAAAAAAGAAAAAGGACAAGCAAAGTCATGTAGAGAAAAAAATGAAACACCAAAGAGATGGTGAACTACACTAGTCAATAGAAAAGGGTAAAAAAAGAATTATTGTCCACAGACCCTGATTTTGCTTTCACTTTTACACTGGGGTACCTCCATTTGTTTCAGAGAAGCTATGCTTCATTTACATCAACGATAGTGAGGGAAGAATCAGATCAACAAAGCTTATTTGAGAGTTTGAGGCTAGAAGCAGAAAATGGTAAAGAACCATGTCTTTGGAGAATCACTGTATTAGTGTTATACTGTGGAGTACAGACTTTGTATGTGATGTATTAGTAGGGTTCTTCAGGTTATAACTAATGCAAATTATATGTCCAAGTTCATAGGTAAGTAGATGAAATTCAAATAAGCCAAAATAAGTTGAGAGAGAGAGCCACAGAAGTCACGGTTTTCTGTCAAAATGTGTCCCTCTTCACTTCAGAAAAAAAACAACCATATTTTCCCATTTGTAACATTATTAATTTGAGGCATAGTGCTTGAACTGTACCTCTGCTTAAGTATGTATTTATTAAACCCAGATGAAGTGTTAAGCATGACAGGTCAAAACTTAATTATTATTTTTCTTGAATCCAGTGAGTAGGCATGTCTCACCTTATATTGTTATTGTTAATTATCATTATTTATCTCTATAAGACTGGCCATGGCCAAAGCCAATGATTACGTGTTCATAATTATCTGTCCTTGCCAGCAGTATTTTTCCTGCAGAGCCACTGTGTCAGTTCCAATCACTCTACTAATGAATTCTGGAAAACTCAAACCCATACTATTATTTTAGGCAAAAATTAAAGCTGCCACTTGCAGGGTTTGTTGTACAAACCTTCTTTTTGAAAAATATTAAATCTCCTTGAAGAAAAGTGGCCTATTCCTAGCACATTCCTGTGAACAATGAATGTGTTTATATATCTGAAGAATGGAATCCTGCTTCAACCTTTACTTCTGGAGATCTTAAGTCTCATAGCCACCATCGCCTGTGGTAAAAGAACTTTCTTTTGCATATATGTAAGAACACATACAGTTATGCAGTCATAAAAATCCAGTCATTAAAAGAGTTATGGTCATGGAATATGGTGCTTGAGTCCAGTTCTAAGTCAACTTCTTCGCAGTACTAATGTTTAGTTTTTCTGCATATATCTTACTTCATTTGTCCACATATCTAAACTCTTATTAGTAGGACCAAATTAAGTTTGGTCGAGAGCTTTTATAAGCTGTTTATTTATGAAGCTGAGGAACACAGGGGTAGATCCTTGTTAACTCCTCACAACTCTCTATACCACAGTTGTTTGGAAGACCCTGAAATCAAAGGAAGGATTGCAACCATGATATCTCTGTAAATAGTGCATGCCAGTTACCATGAGTCACCAAGCCAGTCCAATATCCACCTTCTGAATTGCTCACCTTGGGAGCTGACTGTTCGGCAAAAGCTGGAAAAGTTTTTGCAAATGTACCAAATGTACTTGTTCTCTCTTTCAGAGTAGTTATTTAATGTACTCCAATTAATACAATATCTTTAGGAGTTAATTCCATTAACAACTTAGTTAATTAGCAGGGTCAAACACTGTTATGTATTTGCTGAAAAGAAAGGAAAGGTTCAGTGTATAGAAAGAAACGGAACTTTGGCTGCTTCCATATTTAAATAATATTACCATGGAATCAAATTCCATTTTGCAAGATTGGAAAAACCCTTTTGAAAGAGGGTTCCAACCGTGGAAAAAACTGGAGTGTTTTTGGATGATGACAGCTATCTAGACACAAGTAAAAGTAATTCAAAGAAAATACATACATGGATGATTCAAATGCAGCAGATATCCCATGCTATATAACCATTACCTATTTCTACCAATAATGTAAGATTTTAAAAGATAAGGGTGACATATTACAGGACACTGCAGGGGCTCTCCGCCTTACCTGATTCATCTACTCGCAGCTTTTTACTGGGATTGTCACCACTGTCATCATCAGACATTTCCATCTCCTCTTCCCGGCGGATTCCCATGAGCTGTTCACTGTGAGCATTCCGAAGCTCCTAAAACCCAAGATGGCCCCTTATCAGTATTGACTTCCATGAGCTGATCTCTCTATTACTTAACTATTTTAGGAGTACACTGATTTAAAAACAGTATTAATGAACAACTTCAGTACTGAACCACTGCATGTGTTAGAGTTAGAAGAGGGGAATTCTTCAGGGTAAAATATTTAAAGAACATGTGCAGGGGGAGGATGGGGGAAAAGAGAAGATGAATTCCCTTTGTTTAATGATTATTAGTCCTGCCCGGTAGCAGTCATAATGCCATACATGCAGTATTTCATAGATCACTTATAGATCAAAGAGTATATAAAGGTGTTATCAGGTTGGGTAAAACACAGAACCCTGCTCCTATATGCCATTTGGTTTCCCTGTCTGTATATCATAAACCCAATTTTCTCAAATTCTAAACACCTTATTGGTATCTTCTGCATCTTGATATGAAATACATGTCAAGAGCTAATGGCCCATTCTTAGAGAAGTCATTACAAGGGCAGAAGAAAGGCAGAAAGCCTGTATCTGTGTAACTAAGTAAACGATAAGCAAGCAGAAACCTAGACAGTCTTTGTTCGCAGACAAAAAGGACAGAGCTGGAATAATAGCTGGCTTTTTAATGGTAGCACAGAAAGACTGAGAGAATTCTATTTTGTCCTAATAATACTGTCAGGTGTACACGGGGATGTTGCACAGTGATTAGTGTAGCGCTTTTCAGTTTGCAGACAGCTAATTTTTCTATCGACAAAGAGCCTAATTCCCAAAGAGGTGGTTTGAAATCTTTGAAACAAGAAGTAGCCACGTGGAAGGAAGAAATGGTGTTGAAGGTTCCCACTATTTATCCATGCAATTAACAATAAACTGTCAGAGTGGAAATGAAAATAAAAGGAGGATGTTTCCCTGAGGCTGCACCCTGAATTCATCAGTAAATCTGGAATACTATAATAAAAGTATATATAGCCATTAATCACTGCAGAGGCAAGGAGGCTAATTAATGGGTGTTTTGCATTGGAATAATTCAGAAAAAATACTAAAACGGTAAATAGCAAACCTGTATTTAATGGATTAAAAGCCATTTAAAGCAGAAAATTATTAACCACTTTGCAGTTCCATACTATAAAGGACCCACAAGCATCATTCACTGGGGAGTATTCTGTATCTACTTAGGCAGCCGCATGGGTAACTTATTTTCGGTCATGAATATCCCTGCAGCATCAATTTCCACATTATCTTTAACAGCCAAACCAATAATCTCTCATGGGGAACCTCAGTAAGGCCTTTCATTTGGCTTGCTTGCAAAGCTTACATAGTGAGAAGATGGGCAAAGGGAAGGTGTCAAGGTAAATTTAAGCAAATTAGCAAAGCATGGACTAGTCAAACAATATGATTTAAATTCAACAGAGCCATTTGTTGACATTTGCATAGCATTTTACACCTGTGACATAAGAGCTTTCTAAATAAATTGGTTCAACCAGAGGCTTCATATCCTTCTAAATTATTTTTATTGTTTCCTTTCTTTAGAAAGGAAAACAAAATGCAATAATGTTTAAAGAAGCAAAGATGTTTAGTGAATTAACATTTATAGAAAGTCCTGCTTTTATGCAATTCATTCTATTAAAGATTTAGAAGCTAGCAAATGAATGCTATGATACATCCCTTCATGAAAAGCTGATTTATGAAGGGACACTTTTAATACGGAGAATGTAAACTAACAGAAAATGTTGTTTTCACACCTTTCTAAAAAATAGATAGGTAACAGCCCCAATGTCTCGAACTTTCAGTTAAAGACTTTATTTGCTACTCATTTGAAGTATTAGTGAACAAAATGCAAAATATAGCTCTTACCAATAAATTATGCTAACATTTTATTTTAAGTGTCCCATTATTGTGAAATCATTTGGTATTCACCATAATAGCAATGATAATAAAGAATTCATTTGGTATTCATGTGGATGTTACATCTAGTGCCATTGGTATTCAACTATAATTTAGCATTAGTTAATGGGCACTTAAAATGTTACCCACATGATTTATATCAAGGCACTTTAGTGTTTCTCAAATTAAGTGTACAACACTTATTTTACAAGTGTACTACAAAATAATTAAATAAGTGCATCTTACCTTCTAAAGTTTTTGTTTTGAGACGGGGAAAATCATTAAGAGGACTGCAATGTTAACAATTAACATACTGTACTACATGGAGATAAGCAACTTGATATAAATTACTCATATAAAGTAAGAAAGAAAACAAAGACAGTGGTACTTACTTTTTAAAATACAGGCTCATAGCGTATCTACTGAATTAAAAACGAAAGCTGGATGACCAAAAATGTAAAGTGGGGTTACTACTTCCTTTGCTACCAAAGGAAAGTGGAATCTCAGACCTCTTTTCCTTCATTTCTTATACTCATGCATATGACAGATGCATAGGCATGATTTCATATAGCTACTGCAATGTCAACTATTGTTACATTTATTGTGTTTGCAAACCATGAACTTTGAGTTAATGTGAGTATTTACTTTTTAAAATAAGGACATTGAAGAGATGGGAATGACTACATCCCAGTTCTGGACTGAATAAACCTTAACAATATTTTTAAAGAAAATTTTATTTTATTCTCTAGCAAACTTATCTTATTATGGCCATATAATAATGCAACTAGAAAAAATAATCTGCATTATACCTTGCTTTTTTCCACCAGATCTTGCTGTATTCTTAAAAAGCTATTTTTTCATATAAAAATGTAATTCTATAGATATTTTAAAATATCTCGACTAATTTCACCACTTCAGTTCATTATGTTAGAGTAATCAACATATTCCTCCAATGAGTTCCCATTTCTTGTATGAAAAACAGCAACACATTGCTCTCCATTTTAGTGTTATTTAACAAATTTTATTGTAATGGGAGCAATGGGAGCAATTCATACTGTAAATGAGACTGTATAATGGTTAGTTGATTAACTGCTAAAACTGGTCATAAATATTGTGGAATGCAGTATGTCCAGCTACAGTCACATTTGTTCTGTGTCAATCCAGCTGTGAGACGATGGATAAAAAGTAATAATAAAACCACCAACCTCAGAATGCTTTCGCCAAATGTCTATGTTCTTTCGCTGAGCTTTCGAGAAATGGTCCCAAGCTTTTTGTCTGGTAGAAGCGTTGAAAACGGCCACAATCTGCTCAACTTTGGTGAACAAGGAAGTCAAACAAGACAAGCAATTTATGTTGTGATCACTATAGAGAAGCAAAGCAAAGACACTAGGAGTCTATGGATGATGTCATTACTGAAACAACATCATCAATATCCATCCAATGACGTGTCTTTTGTACTTACATTTTAGCAATGTTGGAGATGTCTCCCTTCAAGTCTGTCTCCATAACTTTAGTCTATACAATTTATAAATATATACTTAAGATTGAACATGCATTTGCCTCTCAATCATATTAATTATAATTGTGTATACCTTTGTGTATGTGGGTATGTGTGGTTTTTTGTGTTTAGTGACTGGAGGGAGATGAACTAGAGGTAGAGTAGGTTGGGTCAGTATTTGAGTCTGAGGCTTCCCTCATACTTCTCTAATGGAATCATCTCAAAGAGCCTCCTTTAAGCTAGAATCTGATATTTAGGGATCCTGGTTTTCTCTGATAAAAAATCCCCAATTCTGGATTTAAAAAAGTAACCCTACATCCACATTTTTCCATGATTAAAATGAAATGCCACTAATAGATATATATAAATGGGTTTTCATTTTGATCATGGAAAAATGTGGATTTGGGGTTACCTTTTTTAATCTGAAAATTGGGGGATTTTTTTTATCAGAGAAAACCAGGATCCCTGCTGATATTTAGTCCCAACCCCAAATTTAATACATTTAACCAAATTTGCTCCTTGCCTAACAACTACTTTATCTTACATCTCCATTTTTATCTACATCTAATCCCATTCCTCTCTTTCTCTTAGCTTCATCCATATGCAATGTATTGCTAATACAGCACTAACCCATGTAAAATGCTTCAGCAAATGTGTGATGCTCCCAAATCTTGACACTAGGGTTTAGAGCAAACTAGATTGCTCACAAGCCCAATTTTCCACAAGAGAAAGGGCTGTTCTTCCAACTGAGCTGTTGTGTTGGTCCGTCTGTTCAACTGGAATGAGTTCCATTTCTGTTTTATGGTTCTTTGCTATTTATTCTGTTGAATTCTCTAGCTAAGCTACCACTATCTGTTTCCTAAAGTTACTGATCTTTGGCTGTCTAATCCTGCTACACTTTGTGGGTGTTTACATGTGATGTTTCATTGCCATAGCAATGCGCTATGGCGATGTAGCATCCATAGGTGTCTACACATGATCAACAGCTACTTTGCTGTAGTGGTGCACTCTCCTGTTATAGCGTGCCACTACGGCAAAGTAGCTGCTAAAAATAACTATGCACCACGCATATGGTGCAGTACAGGCAGTTACTGTGCCATGCTTTACTACGTCTAAAAGGAAATAGTTAAACATGGTGCAGTTAACAACGTTGTTGTAGAACAATGTGTAGATGCACCTTCTGAGAAAGAACGGAATGATCTATCTCCCTTCAAATGGGCCAAATGACCCTCTCTTGAACTACCAGATAGAGACATGGATGCTTCTGTTTAAATGATCAGCAGTGAAATGGGTAGAAAGGGTGATATTTCATCTTTTGACTGAGGAGTTAACATCAAAGACACAAATGGGGGTATATTTTTCTTTTTGCATTACTATTGCAGGCTTCTTTCAGTCCCAGGAAGACAGCATTAATTTGAGTCACATATGGAAACTTTCCTTTGCAACCATCAGGACTTGTTAATTAATTGCTAAAACTCTAACATTAAATATATTTTAAATGATATTTTCAACTCTGCTTAAATTAAATAGGCTGCCTCAAAACTACTGCAACAATCACTTGTCCCATTCCTATTTAGTTCACACTCTGGCAGGAGATGCAATAATTTCACTGTGTTAACAACTGCTTGGCTCCTGGGGTGTATTGATAAAAGACAGAGTTATAGTGTATGTATATTAAATGAATTTGAAAAAAATAATGAAAATACGTAAGTACTTCTCATTTCAGATGTATATAAATTACTGATAGAATTGAATTATTATGTTGCATTAGTGATGCAGGTGCATGGACTATCTTGCCTAATTAACAATCTCTGTTTAATTAGCAAATGGAAACTGAAGTATAAAAGGTTCACAGAGATATGAAGAACTGCTGGTTTACCATCCTCCACTAGAAATTAATTAATAAGATCATCTGAATTTTGTAGAAACCTTTGAACTTTCAAGTATTTAATTAAGAGTTTTTTCTGCCGGTGCTAATATTTATCAGAAGACTTTATTTGATAATTTTAGAAACTCGCTTCAGTGAAAGCAGAAGACAAGAAGAGGTCATTAAGTTCTTCTCCACATCTTTCATAGTGTGCTGAGAAGTGAAGTGTGCTGAGAAGACCTTCTTCAGTGATCAATTTCTCAGGTGTTCCAAAAAAGAAAATCTAAAATGTTAAGTGTGTAAGATGACAAAAAGTTATGCAGTTAGAAGAAATATTATCCAAACTACCCCTCCAGATACAGGAGAAAATGTTACATGTCTATTCCAATCAATGTTACTCGGCACATACATGGAGGGACACATCTACAGATATGTCAAGCTAACATATATGTCTTTTGAATTTCCTAACATATTTCTCAATTAGCTCTTGTTTTACTTTTTTCATTTAGGAAAAAAAAAAATCATATGAAACCCAGTTCAGTAGTCCTCACTTTGGCAGATACTCTATTGACTCATTTCCCTGAGTAAGGACCTTGAATCCATATTTTCCTTAGTAGGATTCTTCTATACCAAAGCTGATAAACTCAGGAGGAGTGATCTTCACCATATGTAAACTGCACAGTTTGCATACAGCTCCTTTGACTACACACCAAAGAATTATAGGTGGAATGATGGAATATGCAGCAATTTAGCTTAGAAGGCTCTTTAAAAGCAGAAAGCGGGGTAGAGTTAAACCTTGTAGGCTAATAAATTCAGAGATATATAACCTCTCATAAGCAACATCTCACTCAAATCAGATGCCATGAACAGATGCTCAGGGAGCAGGAAGTCCTTTCATAGCACCTGACAAAGTAAGCTGTTGCTTCTGAAAGCTTCTGAATCTCTGAATTCATTAGTCTATAAGGTGGAACTGTACCATGGTTTCTGCCTGACTTCAGACTAACCCAGCTAATTACCTCAATCTTTAGAAGCAGGGCAGATGATAATGGGGAAAAAATCCACCCACAAAACTAAAGTTAAAAGGCAGCTGAATAGAGTTCTGAATTATACCTCCATTGCTTGAGATTGCAGAGGGGCTGTTAGGCAGGCTAAGGCAGACACGGAACTGGGACTAGCGACCCAAATCAAAGATAACAAGAAGTCCTTTTTTAAATACATAGGGGGTAAAAAGAAGGTACCAAGTAATGTGGAGCCTCTGCAGGACATGCTTGGTAATATGGTGGTAGCACCAGAGGACAAAGCTAATCTCTTTAACAGATTCTTTGCTTCCATTTTTCTGAGCAGGGACAGGGACATCCCCCACACTGGGATTCTGGATGGCCCCAGGGGAGGTGCACCCAGGCCCAGGGCAAGTGAGGACCTAGTCAGGGTAATTGGAGGGACTAGACATGTTCAAATCAGCAGGTCCTGATGATCTCCACCCCAGAGTGCTGAGGGAATTGGCAGAGGTCATTGCAGGACCCCTGGCACAGCTTTAAGAGCACTTGTGGTACTCTGGCGAGGTACCAGAGGATTGGAAAAGGGCCAATGTGGTTCCCATTTTCAAAAAAGGGAGGAAAGAGGACCCAGGAAACTATAGGCCCATTAGTCTTACCTCAGTCCTGGGGAAGCTCTTTGAGAAAATTATCCAGGAGCACATCTGCGAGGGACCAGCAGGGGAGATTATGGTTAGGGGCAATCAACATGGGTTTATTAGAGGCAGGTCTTGTCAGACCAACCTGGTTGCCTTCTATGGCCAGGTCACAAAAGCCTTAGACGCAGGTGTCACGGTGGATGTAGTCTTTCTGGACTTTAGGAAGACCTTTGACACTGTCTCTCACCCCATCCTCATTAAAAAATTAGGCGACTGTGGTGTCAATGCCTACACAGTCAGATGGGTCACAAATTGGCTGGAGGGCTGCACCCAGAGAGTGGTGATGGATGGATCTTTTTTGACCTGGAGGGATGTGGGCAATGGGGTCCCCAGGACTTGGTCCTCCAGCCCGCACTGTTCAACATCTTCATCAGCAAATTGGACGAGGGGGTGAAAAGCACCTTGTTCAAATTCACGGATGACACTAAGATGTGGGGAGAAGTGGGCACGCTAGAAGAGAGGGACAAGCTACAACTAGATCTGGACAGGTTACAGAAGTGGGTGGATGAGAACAGGATGGTTTTCAATATGGACAAATGCAAGGTGTTGCACCTAGGGAGGAAGAACCAGCAGTATACCTACAGGCTAGGGAACTCTCTTCTTGTAGGCACAGAGGCAGAAAAGGATCTTGGAGTCACTATTGATTCCAAGATGAACATGGGCCGCCAATGTGGGGTTGCAGTCAGGAAGGCTAACCGCACCTTGTCATGAATCCATAGATGCATCACAAGCAGGTCCAAGGAGGTGATCCTCCTCCTCTATGCGACACTGGTCAGGCTGCAGTTGGAGTACTGTGTCCAGTTCTGGGTGCCGCACTTCAGGAAGGATGTGGACAGCATCGAGAGGGTCCAGAGGAGGGCCACTTGCATGATCAGGAGGCAGCAAGGCAGGCCCTACGAGCGGAGGCTAAGGGACCTGAACCTTTTCAGCCTCCACAAGAGAAGACTGACAGGGGATCTGGTGGCCACCTATAAACTTGCCAAGGGGGACCAGCAGGTAATGGGAGAGTCCCTGTTCCCCCCACCACTACTGGGAGCAACAAAGAACAACAGCCATAAGTTGACTAAGAGTAGATTCAGGCTAGACATCAGGAGGCACTACTTCACAGTCAGGGCGGCTAGGAGCTGGAACCAACTTCCAAGGGAAGTGGTGCTCGCCCCTACCCTGGGGGTCTTCAAAAGGAGGCTAGATAGACACCTAGCTGGGGTCATTTGACCCCAGCATCCTTTCCTGCCCATAGCAGGGGGTTGGACTTGATGATCTGCTTAGGTCCCTTCTGACCCTACCAACTATGAAACTATGTTTACACCTGTTGAGGGTCATCTCCTCTGAGTTCCAGTTTCACTTGATTCATTTTTCCTTCAGGGAATGCAGAGACTTGGCCTAACACCAGAACACTTCTGATATTGGTTTGATGCCTACATATTCTAGGGAAATCTACACTGTTCTTTGCCTAGCTACCGACTCTGTCTCACCTACCACACAACGCATGACAAGAACCCGAACTCTCAGAAACAGTTAATGATTGATATGCATCTTTGTAAAAGTGCCTTGAGCTTTATGGGTGAGCAGTACTGTAGAATACAAGAGCTAAGTATTATTATTAAGTGTCATTAAATATTCATTGACAAGCATCTGTTGCTAAATACAATGTTCTATAAAATTTTCATTAGCCATATGCAAAGTTGTTGTTTGCTCATAGAGAACATAGGGATCAGCCAAATTTTATTTAAAAAAACCCCCTGAAAGGGTGCACCCTCCATTCCAAATGTTTTTTTCCCCATCAATACAATTCAGTTTGTTTGAAGTTTTCCTAGAAACTTACACTAGGGCTGATAATCAACTGACCTGTTTCAGGCAAAGGATCATTAGTAGCCTATTGTTTTTCTGCTGATTCATAAGCCTGCAATATTGGATGTGTAAGTGTCAGCTAATGCTTAACAACCGCAGTGTTACTGTAACCTACTTTATTATAGGTGGAAGCTTGTATTAAACCTATTAAATGGATGCTTACAGCACTATTCCTCAAGACTGTGGCCATAAAATAAAGCAGCACCAGGTTGTCTTAAATGTAAATTTTAAAAACATCAAGCAGTAAATTTGAGGGGCTAGGCAAACAAAAAGGTGGATCAGGGGTTGATCAGGGATACCAGCAGAGGAGAAGACAATGCAGAAGAATGGAAAGCATAGGGACTGAAAAGAAAAGAGATGGGGAGAATGAAAGATATATAGTTTTGTAGCTTGGTAGGCAATAGGAAAACATTTCCTTTCTGCTGTGTTCTTTTTAATAAATTATTTCAACTATATAACTAAGTTAAGACATCTTGAGATTCTTGTGACAAGAACAAGCTACTTCAATTTTGCTTTGCTTAATATTTCATCAATTGTTATGCATACATGAAGGCTTCTTATTCTTTTTCTCCAATAAAAATGTGCATAGCCAACTGAATGCCTCATAATGCCTTTACAACAAAAAGGAACGATGAACAAAACAGAACAAAACACCAGACCATAATAGAACAGAATCCAGTGTGGACTAAACCAGAAAGACAAGTCTTTACTACAAGAAAAATTCAGAATTCATAACAATAATACCTGGATATCTACAAATTAGGAACACAGAATTAAAGATCCAAACACCAAAGGATTGTGGGTGGGATTAATAAGTAGCAATTTAAGGTATGGACTATCAAGCATTTTAACTGCTTTAAAAGGGGAGGGTGAGATGCTGCTTGGGAGCGCACACTCACTGTTACAATATACGCATTAAGTCTGCATGATCCTTTAGTGCAGGGCTCTCCAACTTTTCACTGCCCAGGGCCACATCCCACCCCACCCCACCCCTGCAAGCCACATGCAGAGAACTTAGAAAGATGACAGCAGGTCCGAATATCTTTGACATTATGAATTCCATTTTGAAATCACTCATGTGTAGGCGTTTCCACACCTAATATTGCACAGTACCCTGTGAAACCCTTAAAAGGCTCTCCTGGCACCCCAGATTCACTGCTCTAGTGATAAAAATGAACTAAATAACTCTAACTTTTATCCTAAATGAAACCAAAGTAAGGTTGCACAGGTTTCACTACATTTGTATCATTATAGACCAGCGTTCCCAACCAGTGTCCCGCTGGACACTGGTGTGCCATCAGGCACTTTCAGGTGTGCCACAGCATTTTGGCTGGAGCCATGCCTCCCGCCTGCTGTGGGCAGCCAGACAGATGGGAGGCATGACCCCAGCCAGTGATTAAAATGCCATGCCACCTGCTTCCCACCACACGCTACCCCCCATGTCTGTGGAGTTCAGCTGCTCGCCACCCAATCCCCACCTCTCCACAGCGTTTGGCCACTCACCACCCCCACCTTTGTCTGCAACGTTCAGCCACTCGCTACCCCGTCTCCTCCCCCACACTCGGCCGGTGTGGCATGGGGTAGGGGAGACCATCTAAGTGTGCCATGGGGTGAAAAATGTTGAGAGATGCTGTTATAGGCTTATACAGACATAACATCATAACAGCTTCTACTGGTATCACTTAATACTGATACAATTGTTACATAGCTTAGAAAGGTTTGAAAAAAGTGTTACAGGTGACACTATCAAAGGAGCCCACCCACAAAACTATAAAAGAAAATTTTACAATCAATGGACCACATGATTTTGGAATAAGAACTTGAAGGCAAGAGGGATATACCATTAGCTTGCTCCTGTTCAAAAGCTTGGCTCTTGAGTTCTGAATAAGCTAAAGTCTGCCAATCAATTTGGCAGGAAGCCCAGGAAACAAAGAAATAAGGTAGTCAAGGCTAGCTTTTATAAATGAATAGATTAGTGTCTCCAGGTCAGCTCTGGATAGAAAAGCGTGTATTTCTGGCAAGAGTCATGAAATGTATTTGGTGACATAACTGAATAGATTCCAGCATTGAGTCCAAGTCAAAAAATTACACCCTGACCTCTAACATGCAAAATTGACACAGTATTTGAGTGAAGTGGCAGAGAAAATGAAAGATGCAGAATTTTATAATTAATTGAGACTAAAAAAGTGGTGTTTAGTATTTAATGAAGAAACTGATTTGCCTTCTACACATTTACATCTTGAAGCTTGAGCCCTCTCTCTTTACCCAATATACGTTACTGTACAGGAAGAGACAGATGCGATTGTCATCAGCTGAACAGGGAAGGCAACCATAAAAGTTAGAAATATCACCCTTGGGAAGCGTGTAGATAATGCAAAGTATGGAACCTAACGTAAAATATACTGGAGTTGGTTAATCAATTAGACAAACCGTAACATAAATTTATGTCATGGTACACATATACAGTGCAGACTTACATCTTACTGGCAGTGCAACATAATGCATTTACCACAAGTCGCCAGAAGTCTTGGTTTGCAGAAAACAGGGGCAAATGACTAGTTGCTTCAACTCAATCAGACTACCCTACCACTGCAAATTTATTACTTCATTCTTGATTCACAATCATTAAATTTCCTTTGGGATAAAGCCAATCCATGGGGAAGGGGATTGCCAGAGAAGTCTACTACCCCGTGAGAAACATGTGAAAGGGGCTAAGTAAATGGAAATTCTTCCTGGAGCCATCTATGGAGCTGTTCCCAAACTGTTTTGTCAGTTAGTAAATAGATATATTTACTCCTGGAAAGAATAAGCTACAGTTACCTATTTCCAAGGTTCCAGGAATCTCAAAGGATCAATAAGGGTGCTGTTACAGGTTACCATCAAACTGTGGAATGTTAGATGAGTTAGCAGTGTCACAGCAGTCACAGGTTAATAATGTCATCTCAAACCTACACAACTGTGACTTGACACTAGAGGACCTGGTGAGCATGGGCATGGACTGAAGCCAGGTCTCCATCCCTCCTCTGGGGTGGAAGAGGAGAGGGAGAGTAGCATATAACTTGGAGGTGGAGAAACCAAGCATGGGGTCTGTGGCTTCTTTTCTTGGCAATAGCAGGAGAACAGCTGGAGCTATGGGTGGGAGGAGAGAAATCTTGAAAAGCTGTTTGAGGTGAAGGGAGGTGGGGGTACTAGTAAAGAGAAAGGAGTGAGAAAGAATTAAAAAATTAAAGGATCAAAATCTTGCATATGACTCAAAGAACTAGGATTGGGCCAAGGGAAGGGAGAGCTGGCTTACGGGCAGCAGGGTTTGTGCTGACTGAGATGGGTGGGGGGCGGGGACTGTCCAGGCCTACAGGGCTGGGAGAGGGGGCCTGCTCCAAGGAGCCTTGCAGAGCCACTTTCAGCTCCTCTGAACCCATTTTGGCATGGGGTTGCCCATGTCATGCTCCTGTTCCAGGCAGTGGTACATGTCAATTCACCCACTGTGGAGGTTACAAGTGGTTAATTGAATTTCTCCCATGCCACCTCATTAGGGTAGCTTGTCACATTTAGCTTTAGTTTCACCTGCTTGAGTGGTGAATTATACTATTATTTGAACTTGTCTTTTATATTCAGCCTTATTTAACCATTCCTTAACTTTTTGTATAGCGTCATTATTATTTGAACTGTTCTTTTGCATTTTGTATCTGCACTATCAGCTAGCCTTGAGCTCACTCTCATAGGGAGCTTATGGTCCAGTGTTATCAACATAGGCGGGTATAATGTAAGCCTTGCTACTAGCACAAATTAACTGACCTTGGCACTAACTGACTAAAATAGAAGAAAGAAATGATTGAATATGTTAATGAAAGGTGATGGGACAGTGCCCAACTGCAGAGCCCTTAGAATTTCCAGAGTTGGTGGACAAACCGAATTAGGAGTCTGGGGCATGCCTAAATTAAGACACCAGTAAAAGAGGAAATTAAGATGTGTGCACGTGGTGGGCTTGTTGGAACAAAAGAATATGCTGACAGGATAAAAACATGAACACTATGATCATCACAGGGAAATCAAACAATGATACCCAGAAATAAAGAGTCATCAGAGGACTAAAGTTAAAGAAAAATCATAAAAGGGGTGCAACAAGGGAGTTGGCTGTGTGTAATTCTCCAACAACATCTGCACTGAAAAACAGCCATTACATACAGACGACCACTCTCTACTTCCAGGAATCTTTTCTGTGAAGTGGAGTAACATCTGGGATTGGGTGAGACCACTTAACTGTTTTTCTCTCTCTTTATGTAGAAAATATTAATACATTTAATGTGTTAAATGAGTTAGGTTTTAGTTAAGTTGAATGGTGTGAGGTGTATTCTATGTTCACTCTGAGTTGATTATGCTTCAGTGATCCTTTAGCACCATGGGTATGTAACAATCTGGCTGCCAGTTCCATGCTCCACAGTATTCACACCAGGGCAGAGTTGAGAATCAGCACACTTGCTGCATGGTGCAGACCACAGCACTCGCACCAGGACTCAGAACTGAGAACCAGAATGCTGACAGCTCAGCACAGACCTCATTACTCACACCAGGGCAGAGCTGAGGACCAGCATGCTCACTGCATGGCACAGAACATACTGTTGGACTGGGCCAGTACTAAACCCCCCAGGCGGTAGTGTTCAGGAGGGTTGAAAGTTCGCTCATGGAGAAAGGGGGGGGAGGAGGGGAGATGGGGATGGTTGGAAGGCTGGGAGTGGTGCTTCCTGGGATGCTGGAGGACTGCAAATTGAGTGCTTTATTTTTGCAGAGCAAACTGTTAACATTTTACCTCAACCTGTGTAGAACAGATCAAAGATAACCCTCATTCCAAGTGGTGTAACTTTAAAATGCTTAGAGGCTACTTGAAATGAGTTAACACCTTTTAATGCATGAATGCTTCTCTTTTAAGTGCCTTTAGAATTGTTTAAAGGTAACCTGTTAAACGCCACCTAAGAAAACAATGACCTCTGCATAGAAGTCCTGCACCCCCTAGTGTCTATTGGTTTCCTGGAAGCAAAGCTTCAGTAGAAACCAGCAGACTACAGCAGCCCTTAAGACCACTCTTTAAAGGAAAATCTGCACCTCAGAAAGGGCTATCTGGGAAAGGACATATTAAACCAAGTTGTATGACATTTCTTGGCAATCTCTGAGGTGCCAATGAGGAATGATGTACGTCCCTTAGACTGTCCTACACCTAATAGAAATCTGCCCACTTACTGCCATGAGCCTTACCAGTTTGCATCCCCAACCACAGGATAAAGTTCAGCTTTGTAGAGTTATTAGCAGGGTTCTGGGAAGAAGGATGCTGCCTTACAGCTACTAGTCCATCCACATTGTGCATGGGAAGGGTGAGAATTGAGCATGAATCCCTTGTCTCTGCATGGATCTAAGTGGACCTCATTAATTAGCTCTAATAAAGTAGAGATTAGGATCATATTTTCTTGTAGACAACATACCCCCAAATAAATAGTTTGTTTTTGGAAGGCAGAATGTAGAGAAAAAAATCTTTCCAGAGTCATGGCCTAGAGCTAGGTTTTTCATGAAGACACTATGCTGCCAATGTTTACTTTTTCACAGCCATTGTGCTCAGCCAAAAATGTCTTCCAAATTAAGAGTGAAAAGGCTAACCCTGGACTGCTGCCTTCCTGCTTGCTGACAGGGACAGAGAAGCTGGCAGCCATCCTGAACCTTCTTGCTTTTACTCTAGCAAAGAAAATCTGATTCCATGCTTAAGATATGCACCCCAATTTTGGAGGGCTGGTTTTTTTTTTGAAAAAAAAGTTGTGTGTGGTATGTTAGTAAATACAGCATTACAGGGTGTCTCAGATCATTTAAATTGTTCCCATCCATTTTACACATGCACACACAAAAATCTAGATACTAAAAATCTGCCCCTCCATATGTTCCCCAGACCCACTGATTTCAACTGTACTAGTCAAAGTTTTTTGATCAGTCAACAAGAGGTTGAGACAGGCAGTGGTGTTACCAGAATCAGGTAACGCCACTGCCTGTTACAGAAGCATAATGTCTTTTCCAGGTTATAATAAATAGATTAAATTCATATAAATGAAGGGAGAAAAGGGAAGAGTGAGGGACCCTATACACATTCCACAGCCATAAATTATAATCCCTCTCCTACATATAGAGAATCTTCTAGTTCACTTTCTATGTGCCAACACTGTTTTTTTAAATCTTGCTTTTCTTTTAACAAGAACCACAATGAGGAAAAGCTAAAGAAGGAACGTCATGGGGATACTGAAACTTTCACATGGCTCAGAATTTAGAAGACGACATGCACAATGCTTGTTCTAAGCATTTATATTAATAATTAATAACATATACTTCTAGAAATTTAAAAACTCTTCTTGTTATACTATGAAACTACAGAATGTGCACAAATAAAACAGAGCTCAGTATGTCCTACAAGGGATTGCCAAAGAAATCTGTCTAAAAATAAACTTAGAAAATCTTTTAAGATGTGAAATGTGGTTTAATTTACAACAAAGGAACTGTCAGCCCAGTGTAACAACAGACTTTGGCACAATGCCATGTGATAAATCACTTGAACTTAACAAGACCACTATACCTACATTTCATTTCTCAGCAAACAGGAATCTGACATCAGGCCAACATAATACAGTAGGGCAGATACAAATGTACAGTACTTTCTCTTTCAATGCTAGCATCTTGTATTAAGAAAAATACATCATGGACCATATACCAAGTCATGAAATAAAAATAAAGACTTGGTAGATGCCACTTCCTTTACCATGTTGACTATATTGTGGTTTGACTTCAATTAACTGCTCTCCTCAATAACTGAAAATAATGATTTTTTGGGTCAGTTTTAAGAATAGTTCTGAAGATACTGCAAGTAGGAACAATTATTTTTGTGTCCTTATCTCATAAGAGCTCCCTCATGAAGCTCTGATTGGAAAAGACATCAAAATTTGTTTGGACTCTGTGTCCCAGTAAGTGAAGTAACTTTCAAAGGTAATATGCTCCAATGTGTTCACCCCTGGAGGAAGTCTAGTGGTCTGAAGGCTGCTTTTGACCACCCTCATGCTCAGCAACAGGAGTCCTCCAACAGAGCAAATGCAAAAGTAAACTTTATTCAAATTCTCCAAATATAAATACTGGTAGCAAATAATAACACAACATATCTAGATAAGCTTGTAGGGCCTAGCATATATCAATTTAACAAAACATTTGATCAAAGTGAAACAAAAGCCACAAAGGCAATGTGGTTGGTCATAGTGTGGTCAGGCTGGAACATACTGGGCTTCACTAACCAAGATCTGATTGAGCTAGCCTCTCCTAGAATTTCTCACTTGTGTCTTATGTAGTAGGATGGGCCCTGAGGGCATCTGTGATGCCCCACTAGTGATCACCTTAATCCTGACCTGCTTGCCCATCCAGCCTCTTAGGTTTTCACCATGCTGCCTCGTCTGCCATGCCTTGATGGTAACAATAAAGAGAGGAGGCTGCCCTCAGAGGCTGGTAAGCTCTGGGTGCTCTTCCTATACTCTTTTCCTCCTTAATCTCTATTTGGCCTGCCTGATTTTGGCCTCCAACCCCTGCTGACCTCAGTCTCTTGGCCTGGAACTCTGACCCCTCTAAACACTGGTCCTCCCTGTGGGGGTCTGATCCTTCCAGACACTGGCTCTTTTTGAGGGGCTCAGACCCTTCTGGTCTCATTGTCTTAAAGGGTTCAAATTGTGGCCTCCACTCTCCTACAGCCATGCCCATGTTTCACAGATGTTATTCTGTAAACGTTTTTGTCTTCCTGTAGAGACCCCATCCCTCTTGGCTTTAGCCCACTGTTATTATGGCTACAGGTCTCCAGCCCTGGACCACTTGTTCTGGCCCAGCTATTTTGGCTTTAGGCCTTCGCCTTCGGTAATACTAGGCTGAAGGCTGTCTGCACTTTTCACCTGCCAATGTTGCCCTCTCCAGCTCAGGCTCTGACTCTTTTGGCCTCAGCCTGTCTCTGTTCTCTGCACCCCTGGCCTGACAAGGCTGCTCAAAGTCTATTCAAGAAGCCCTCATGTCCCTGACCCGGGCAAGGCTGCTTTATACAGGGTGCCCGTCTGGTGCCCCTGTGGTCTCCTTGCCACCCTGGTAGCCACAACCTGGTTCTCTGGCCTTCTGCTAGCTACAATTCACTCATAAACCCCGTCCTGTGTCTCTCAGGGGCCCAGCAAACTTTTGCTGTTTAGCTGATGGCTTTTGCAGCTTCCTCAGCAATCTGTATTGCCGGGGTTCCCCCCCTCCCCTCCCTTGCAACCCATGCCAGCAGGAGTTCTGTTCTCAGCAGGAGTCAGGGCTGACTGAGCTCTGTGGTTGAGAGGCCAGGCTTTTAGCAGGCTAGGCTCTACCTTTTTGAGCTTTCTCCTTGGCCAGCAGTTTCTAAATAGCCCAGTACTGGGTTTATTCTCACGTGTTGTAGCTAAAACCCTGAGCTGTAGCCACTGTTTTCTCCCCTGCTGCACTTTAACCCCTTGTGACTTCCCCTTTTTGCATGTTGCTCAGTAGCTGACCCTTGCCCAGCTGCCTACCTAACTGTAGCCCTCCAATGCTGGTTTCCTACTCTCTATGTAGCAGGGGTTATGGTTTCCTCCATCACTCATTTCCTTTTATACTACTTCCCTGAGCCTCACTTATGCTGACCTGGCCTATTTTAAACTTAATACAGCCTAAGGCCTACAAAAACTTCTACAATGCAAGTTAAAAGGATTCAGACTTAGGATTATAGAAAAGTAGGGCTGGAAGAGACTTCATGAAGTCAACTTGTCCAGCCCCGGCTCAAGACAGGACCATCCCTTGCTAAACTTCCCAGCCAAATGTCTGTCTAACTTGCTCTTGAAAATTTCCAGGGATGGAAATTCCAAAGCCTCCTTGGTTAGCCTGTTTCAATGTTTCACCACCCTCATAGGAAATTCTTCCTAATCTCTAGTCTAGATTTCTTCTGCTGCAATTTGAGGCCATTGCTCCTACTCCTGTGCTCCACAGCCACAGAGAAAAGTATATCCCCATTTAGACAAGTTATATATGTAGTGTCTGGCCCTCTATTTATAAAGAATAAGACACACTGACTTTTAGGAGTGCAGGCATCATAATGTGGGTATAACCACTGAAACCTTATTGAAGGTTATGGTCTAGTTCTGTACAGCATTCAACATGTCCTTAATTCCATCCCTGGTCTACAAAACATTTAAGCATGTGCATTGACCTCAGTGGGACTTCAGCATACACTCAAATGCTTTAAGGCTTGATTCAACCAGGTGCTACAAAAACCCTGAACTCCTAGCTGAGTCAACAACTTGCAGGATCCAGATGAGTAGGGGCAATTTGGGGCCTTGGATTGAAAACTTATAGGTCGGGCTTATCATTTACTGGAAGACATCGTGCATATTTAGTAACCCACAATGAACAAAGCATAGAATAATAGTGCAAAGTCTTTAGGTGATATCCAGGCCTCAAAGAATCCAGCAGTAAACCTCAACTGACTTCAGTGATGCTAGGATAACATAGTATGCTAGAAAGAAAGGATCCTGAGGTTGATGAAAACACAAAGGAAGAAGCCGTCAGAAACACAAGAGGTTGAGACTATAGATGACACTTTTATACAGCAGCATACAAGCAAGGAAGGAGGAATAGTAAAAATACAGAGAAAATACATGCAATCTTTCATCTTACAAGAGGTTCTCTGCTACTTCAGTGGCATTTAGGGCAGCAATGTATTTAAAATATCTATATCTGAGATGGAAAATGGGGAGGGCAAAAAACAAAGGAACAAGTCAGAGACCCAGTTGAGGCTTATTCAAAATTTAAGAGTGAAAAACTGCCCAATAAAATTCAGAATAAATATGCTACTCCAACATGGCTAAATAGATTATAAGGGTCCTTTAAAAATATATCAAGGTAAAAAAGAACCCCCCACCTCCCGGAGAACAGTAAACTTAATGACTAATGTTTTTATTTGTATTATGGAGGCACTTCATGACAACAACTGATATCAGGGCCCCTTTGTGCTAAGCCTGTACACTACATGAGACTGTCTTGCTGTTGTAAATAGCTTAAAATCTAAATAAGACCACATACAAAATAAGTCTATGCTATAAGGAGCAAAACCACTGAAGCATTGGAGTGAACACAGCTTGTTAAATTCTCAATTTTTGTGTAGTTAAAAAATCCATTTTTTATTATCTCTCTAGCTATCATTTATTAAACACAAGTTTTTAGATTTATAGGCTTCAGGGAGGAAAGCATGGTTTTAGGAGGCGATAAAAGGGAGTGGGTAGAAAATTTAGAAGGGAGTGCCAGGTGCATCAGTCCGATGGAATGACACAAGTGTGCCTCCCAACACAAATCTCCAGGAAAAACCTGGTATTGCAAAAAGTGTTTTACATCTGGAAAAACTACTAATCTAAAATAAAAGCAAGCAAATGGCCATTTCTCTCTTGCTTTATTCTTTTAATAACTGAAAAAGTCACATGAAAAACTATGACCATCTGTAGTATATAAAGCAGAGGCAGTAAACTAGTGGAGTGACAGCTATTACACAGTTTATTTTGATGATTTCACTGGCATAAGCAGTCAGATAATTAGTTCATGTACTAAGCACCGGACTCAAATTCTGGTAATCTTCTAAGTACATGAAGGTAGAATTTGTAGCAGGGACTTCAATACCTGTAGGCCTTTTGTAGCTGAGCCATAAGCTGAAATGTTCAGGTCACACTAAACCTCATTAATAGGACAGTATTTTATATTGAGACCCACATGTAGTCTGTGTGTGTTCTGAACATGTGCACTTTTAGCCAGCTTTCCTTTCTCTACTGCATTACTCATTTTCCCCTCTTATGCTGATATTTTTAAGTAATCTTCAATTTGTTCCTTTATGCTTCTCTCTGTGGAAAGGGTATAGCTTATACCTGAGGTTATTTCACTTATATATATATTGGATATTTATGTGTTTTTGTATATACACACACAGAGTACATAGGCTGCACTTCACTTTATATGCATACATACATATATAAGAATGGCATTTTTATAATTAAAAATGGCATATAAGTGAAATGCAGTCTATCTGTTCATAAGACACATTAACGCTAATAATTGGGGGTGTCTGTGATGTTGAGAAAGTAACACCTTGCGGCATATGGAAAGCACATAAACTTTGTGTTTATTTATGTAAGTATGGGGATTGTGACATCTTTTACCCAGACTGTCTCTTCACTGGCTTTCCCCTGAAAAACAGACCTGCCAGGAAGAGATCTCCCTCCAGGGTATTATTAAGAGTTTGTCGGTCTTCCCTAACTAAGTCTCACGTTTGAGGGCCAGCCCTGGGTTTTGAAGATCACAACTCTATACCTAATAAGAGCTAACCAGACAATAAGACTGAAAGACTGACCCAAAACTACAGGGCTCTCAGTTTCCAAGTGACAGATGTTCCACAACAGTTGGTGTGAACTAGGTTAATTTAAATGTATTTAACTGAGGTTCTAATTGCTGACAATAGGAGATTTTTTGACAGAGCTAAACAAGTCATTTTTAAATATTAGACTTGGTTGTTATACACATAAGTACTGACACCCTGGTATGCACTGAACAGCAGGACCATTTGTGATACTCACATTCCTCCTCATACTGATTTTCAGTCACAGAGGTGAAAGAAGAATTTCCTATCCCAATATGAATACTAATTGACCTTGAAAACTTACCAATTGAACATGTGTCCTCAGATAACAACTCCCTGTGTCTTTTAGCATAGCTTTTAGGAGATAACCCACAGTGTTTACTAAGTTACATTTTAAACAGAGGTCTACTGTTTATTTTAATGTAAACATCAAAGGCACAAAAGGACACTAAAGTGAAACATGCAGATTGACCTCATTCTGGTAAAATGTCTTAATTTTTTTGCCTTGCCTGTTTATGCAGGGTCTACCCTTTTGACTATTACATGGCTCACTGTTTGGTTTGCATGTGCTAATTAGAAACTAGCCTCTTTTTCCATGGTTTGGGTGAGAGATTTAATGAATCAAACCAGGTTTGTAAAGATGTTAGACATATTAAAAGCCTGCATAAATGAAGCACATTATTTGGAGAAGATAAAAAAAGAAGAGCCTAGGCAATTATACTGATTATTGTTTTATGAGGAAACCCCATTAAGGTAACTTCATTGATTATACTTCTGTGCTAAGAAAAAATTGCCAACACTAAATATTTAAGGCGCTTTATCTGCCAAATGAACACTGGCAGAATATCAGCCAAGCACTCATGCTGCCAACAGTAGTGCAGCATGTTCTTTTACTGTGAGGGTTGCCTCAGAGCACTATTAATAACTACCTAAAACTTGTTCATTTCTATAACTTACTTTTACTTAACCACTGCCCAAAAAGTGTTTTGTAATTACAAAAAGATGGTTAGAATTCCTTATATCTACCAGTCACAAATTAGAAATCACTGCTCTCCAGACAAAGTGTGATCTCTGTTCCAGATCATGGAGGCATTTGGTTAATTTCCTGAAGAGTTATGGAACCTATAGTATGTCTTAGTCTATAAATAAAAAAACTACTGAAACTTTGCTCACCTTGAGACATAAGCTCTTAGGAATGGTCCTTGTTCCTCCAAATTGCCATAGAGTATGAAATAGGATATGAAGGTAGGATGTGACATTATTGTATCTACTTACCCCCAAATAAACAAAAAACACTACCACCACTACCACCATCACTACAACACTGGACAGAAAAGGGGTTACTTACATTGTGTGAGGATCCCTGTTAAGGCATTTTTAAAGCTCTCCTTGGCTTGTTCCATTTCTTGCTCATGGGCTGCTTTTTCATTCATGAGGCGGCGGACGTGACTATTTGCTGACTGCACCATTGAATAGAATTGGTTTGCAGAGCGACGATTCACCTCGCCTCGCTCAATCCAGGTAAGCAGTACTGTGATGGCCTCAGAAAATTTGCTATCATCTAAAACAGTCAAACCACAGGTTTTTAAATTGAGGGCATAAATATCCTAGTATGAATACATTTTCTGCTCTATGTCACATTAAAATCACCGTAAATAATGTTTACATTGTATCATATTGGGCTTCACTTTTTTTGGTCTGTTGCTCCATCAGGGGAAGGGAGCTTATGTTATCATGTGAAGCTCCATAAACTGTCTCTCAGATCCTGTCTTCTGGTTTTTTTAATGTTTTTCTCTTTCAAAAAAAATGTGACTTGAATCCTTGCTTATGCTAAGGTCCCTTTATGCTGCACTGGCAACATAAAGTGATCTTGAAAATGGATTAAACACATTTTAAGGGGTCTTCGCACTTCCAGGTCATGAGTATAAATGAAAACCTGGTCTTGTCTCTTTGTTAGCAGAAGGATCTGGTTTGGTCATACTTGTGTCAACTGATTTCATGAAAATAATATTCCTGATAATCACACAATGGCTGAACTCAAATTAAAACACGCAGATTAATTAGGATAGCCATTTAAACAGTTGCTTTTTTAAGTGGCGCTCCAAGTCACTATTCTGATTATTATTTTATGAGGCAACCCTGTTAAGTAAATTAATTGATTATATTTCTGTACAAGTTGTTCAGCAGAATTCCATGGCAAGATTCCGCAGAAACAGTTAATACCTGAATTACAAAACCAATCTATATATTGTTCCAATAGTGCAATAGCTTCTGGTTGAATAAAGTTTTAACTTGCAAATTTTGTAGGTTAATTTCAAATGAAACTGAGATAAAATTTCAAATGTTTTTCTGCTCCCCAGTATTATATGAAACAAGCAGTTTTTAGCTGCAGAGTAGCAAGAGAAATAATTTGCAGTTTGTATGCCCTTTATTCATCTCACAAAAACCAGTCTCAAAATTGTACAATTTATTATAAAACACAAAATTAGGGGAAAAAAGACTTTTGTTTCTATTTGGAGGAAATGTGGTGGGAATAAGGGTAATACCTAGTACTGAAAAACAGCTAGTAATACGTTATGGTTATTTTTGTCACTGAAACCCTGCTTTTGAACAAAAGGGGGAAAAAAAAGAGGAATTAGTACTACAAAATATAAAATAACAGTAGAAACAATTTTCAGCATGTTAGTTGCATTCATATGTTCAAAACACTGTATACACGTTGCTAATTTCACTTCACCAATAACCCTAACTAGGACCTTACTGAATATTACTGTCCCTCTTTCAAAGTCAAAAACACAGGTTGAAATGACTTGGCCAGGACCACATGGAGAGGCTCATATAGAGCCTCAGGACCTTGATACTCATCCCTGTGCTTAGACCACACTGAAAAATATGGCAACATCTACTATTATGACAGAGAATGGAACACATCTTGCTGGGGACCCAATGATCTGTAAGGCCCCTTCCAGCCACTAATAAACTAGGAAACTAGGAAATGCCATTCTCCTTTAAAGAGCCTAATAGGATTGGATTATGTGTTATATCTTTCAGGAGCCTCGCAGGATCTGAGGTGTGGTATATGGCAAGACTTTTTTGTGATTTTTACTGTTCATCCATGCCGGAAAGTCCCAGCAGATCATTATAGATGACTGGTCATACTTTTTCTCCCCCAGGTTGCACACCAGGGAATGACATGTTATATACCACATTAATATGCATGATATTAAACATTCCTTCCAGACAAAGACTACCATGTTTGAAAAGATGTTCATTGGTTGTAGTTAACCCTACAGACCACCTGAGTGCATTTAGCATCAAATTAGTTAACACATGGTAAACAATGCTATTGTCCAGTGCTGACACCCCTAAGAGCTTTCTTCTTTGGGTTACTGACAAAGTTAAATTGCACTGATTATCCTCAACTAATGCATGTCTGAGGTCACAGAGAGTGACTGTGACAATGAAATAATTTAGGTTGTAAATTGACATCTCCATTTCATCAAGCTGGATTCCCTGGTATCCCTTGTCATGTATGAGCTGTGATGGGAACCTGTATAAAACTAATATCTAATACTAAAACCAACTGGATGGAAGAGAGGATAGAAAGCAAGGAAAGCATTCCGATGAAGGGAAAGGACCTTGTGATTATTTCAGACTTTCAAATAACATACACCTTTCTGCAATGGTTGGTAATTAGTTGTTACCTCACTTATTTTGGATTCCCAGGTGACAACAGGGACATGGAGTATTTTCTGTCATGCTGAGTTGTCCCACCATCATGATTCTTACTGTGGCACAGAGGCTGAACCACAACAGTTCATGTCCTTGTTACTTTTGCACGATATACTGCACTATCTAGGCATTATCATGTACTACTGGGACTTAGGGGCCCAATTTTAGGCAATCAAGTTTCAAAACGATGGCCTCAATAACATCAAAGTCTTCTGACATTAGAAACCATCTATCTCTATGCTGACTTGTAAAAATGAACATTTTAGTTAGGTGGCCCTTATTTTGGAATTATCTATTTTTTTCCTATATACCACAGCCCATGTTTGGCAGAGTATGCAATATTATGTGAGATACAGAGATGCATCCATGCACTATGGCATTTTAGTCAATGTGGTATTGATTAATAGTGGGTGAAGAGTGAGAAGCAGTAAATTTATTAAAATGTATATGGGATTTAATGATGGAGGCCAGTGAATAGTGTTTAGATAAACTAGGGACTATTTTAGTTCTGTGGCTATATTGTTTAGTCTTTAGTATTGTTCATTTAAATGTATGTTCATATTCCCAGAGACTGAGATATATAAATAATAAACATTCTAATAAAAAACTGAATTCTATAGATCTTTTCAGAGCATAGGGCCAAATTCTACAGCTGTATTAGTGCACTCAGAATCCTCCAGTGACACAGCCCCTCACTGTGTCATTTGGACACTAAACCATCACATGCACCTAATCTTTATCAGGATACATGGAAAATGAAGACATATTGTAAGAACACGAAAAGTCAGATCCTGGAGGCTGTACAACATAAAAACTAAACAAAAAAGAATTATAATCATGTTTCCGTCACTCGTTCAGTGTGAGTATTTACAAGTATGGTACTCACCATCACTAAACAGAAGAACTGGGCTACAGATTATAACTGGAAAATATGTGGTAGGCCACTTTGTCTATCACACTTTCCACTGCAAAATTTTGGCTTGCAGTCTATTTTTTAATACTTTACCTAATCTTATTTCCTGTGAGGATGCTAACAGCTGTTCCTCAAGAGACTGTTACAACAAAGTCAATTAAACTGTGGCTGTCACGAACCCAACCTTGCGGTACCATGGAGCCCCAAGTTTTCCCCACTTTTCTGAAGCCTGTCCCAAGGTTTTCCCTGTGATAACTCCTTATCCCCACAATCCTCAGCTCCACTGCTTTTATACCAGATCTTATAGTTGTAGTAGTGAAATCTCTGCCAGCTCTACGTGGCCTCCACTTGGACTGTGAGAGAATTTTTTGGTCCCCTTTCCATAGAATGGGTTAGCTTGGAATACCACTTGCCCAGAGATCACTCTTT
>NW_005841878.1:3124047-3136763 GCF_000455745.1 Alligator sinensis
CACAGGAAGTCAGTAAGGAGACAAAACAACAAAGATTTATTATATAGGAGAAGAGAATAATGCAACAAGAACATCAGTTTGAAGTAGGGCTGTCAAATGATTAAAAAATCTGATTGTGATTAGTTATACGATTAAAAAAATTAGTTGCAATTCATTGTGATTTTATTCGCAGAGCTAAAAACTCAAAACTGTGCGCAGAAAAACTCAAAATTATGCAAAATTATGCAGGTACTTTGTATGGTTGGGGGTGTGGTGTGTGTGAGGGGTGGAATTTGTGAAGGTGTAGGGGGCTGTGGGTGTGTGTGTGGGGTTTGGAGTCCCCACATGTCCTGGCAGGATGTGGGATACTATGGGTCAGGAGTGAGGGGCAGCTGCAGGGCTGGGAGGGCTGTGGCTTCGGAGTGAGGGGCAGAGGTAGGGCATGGGCATATCACTGCCCCCCCTGAAACATATTGCACCCCCCCACACAGGTGTCCTCTTTTTTTTTAAACTGGAAATATGGTAACCCTACACAAATGCAGTCCAGCGGTGTGTACAGTAGTGCCAAACAGGTAAGTCTGTGGAGGGGAAGGTGCAGGGGGAGAGGAAAAGGACAGGGGGTAGATCGCGTTCCCCACGGTGAGGGAGGGAGTGGGGCAGTGACTGGGGTGAATGGGGCCCTGAGGCCAGGGTGAGTCATGGGACAGAGCTGTGGGAGGCTCATCCAGGGAAGCCTGGTGGGGGGGGGAGGTGCAGCTCTCTGCCACTGCGTGTACCCTTGGGGGAGGCATGGGTGGCATGTGCCACCTGGATTTGTGCATGAGGCGTCCCCTACCCACCCAGTAGCAGGAGGCACAACGTGGCACTGCACAGTTCCTGGAGCAAAGGCAGCAGGGTGCAGGGCCCCAGCCCACAGCAGGCAGCCAGCCTCCACCCTACACACAAATCTGGGGGGCACGTATCCCCCCATGCCTCCCCCAGGGGTGCGTGCAGCAGCAGGGAGCTGTGCTCCCCCTCACCCTTGGATGAGCTGCCCACAGCTCCATCCCACAACCCGCCCTAGCCCCAGGGCCCCATTCACCCCAGCCCCTGCCCTGCCCCTCACCATGGGGGCCTTGATCTGCACCCCATCCTGTCCACACTCTCGGAAACTGCAGGCTTTCTTCTGGCTAATGGACCCTTTCACTCAGCTGCCTTTGCTACTGTGAAGTTGTTTTTCCCATCACAAGTACATAAAAACTTGAGTGCCCATTCCACCATTGGCCCCTTCTGTCTGAGATTAGAAGTGGAAATTGTCCTCATCCTAAACCACAACAGCAAGAGATACTTAGCAGTTTTGCCAACTACTTTTTCCTGAAGCATGCATCCCTTAGTTCCTTTGATTAAACCATTTCCAGAATCATAAAGATACATACAGACAACAAAACATAACCTATACAGCGATAAAAGCAACATAAATTGGTAAACTGTTAACATGGGGTTTTCAGTGAGGCCATATATGCCATATCAATACAAAAAAGAAGAAAAATGTATATGGCACTCCATGTACCCCACAAGATGTGTTGTGGTTCATGACAGTGGCTTAATTAGGATTAATAGAACAAACTTATACATCACTGCATCATGTGCATTTTTTATAAGCTTAAATGCAAGAAAACTTTCTTAAGTGATCCATTAAACTGTGGAATAAAAGTCTTGCAATTCAGTTTAAATGTGATTTTCTTTTTAAGGCACATATCCTGTTAAACTTCAGTGATTCGTTCTATATAGTTCATTCTGATTTTTCATGTTACATCCTTTGAATATTTTGGACGATTAGAATGAAGATAACAACTTTCATACAGATAGAGTTAGTTAGCCACATCAGTTTGAAGTAAGGCAGAATGCAGGGTAGGGTGGCAGCTTAGGGCATTTTTATATGTGCTCTCAGTGCCACTCTAATTAAAGCACCCGCAGCGGCTCATGTATCAGTATCCTTGCTTTTCAAAAAGGTGGTGGAGGCACTTTTACTAAAGCTCATTGAACAAGCTTTAAAGAAAGCTCATCAAACAAGCTTTAGTTAAACTGTCCATACCCCCCATGTTGAAGCACAGGGACACTGATACATGAGACAAGGAAGCTGGCTGGATTGTGCTAAATAGCATACTCCAGCAGACTCGCTTAATCAAGTCTGCTCCAACATGCTGTAATTACAGTGCTTCAGAAAAGCTTCCCTACATGTGTACAGGCATCCTTAAAGACTGAATCATTCAGAAAGGCATAAACTATAGCTTACTTCAACAGATGCTGTGAATGCATTCATAGCATAGCATTTGACCAAGTACACTGTAGCCTATGAAAGTTTATGCCTTTCTGAACAAGCTGGTCTTTAAGATGCCATCCTGGCTTGCCTTCTTCATATAAATGATGATGCTAGTGCACAACTCTAGCTTGTTAACACTCAAAACACAGATGATGTTGAATGTGAAGTAAACAGAATTGAATGGTTTCTTCTCGTTTTCCTTTGTAGATATCTTGATAGTTACAATTTAACATGTAGAAGAGACTGAATACCCAATTTCAGTAAAGAAATAGACAGGGAAGTTAAGAGAAATGGTAGGTAGCTGCTGCTTACTCCAAATATGACCTCTGAACGTATAGTTTGCAGAACAGAACTGCATATTTAGTTGAGATGCACTGAGATGCAGAACTACTTGTTCAAACTGAACAGCTGGTTTATGCACATCATTTCTCAGTAGAACCTATAGGAAATAAAAGCACCCCTTTTCATTTTGGAGTTATTAAACAAAATTGATGTCTATAAGAGGATATTCCTAAACATGTCATCTTTCCACCAAACAGGTATAACCCATGAGAAAGAATACATTTATGAAAAAACATATTAATATAGTACCCATCCAGTGAGCTGTCAGGGCCTTTGGGCCGGTTATGTTTAATTGATGGTTTTGTACAAGATAAAAATAGGTCTTAGTATTAAACACCAGACACGTTATTGGTTATGTAATTAGTAGATATGTTTTTCTAAAAAATCAATCAATGGTAAAGGGTTATACGTACACATCAGAACGACATTACTTTATAAGAACTCTTCTCTAAAATATTCTTCAATATCATTTTCATTCTTAACAGTTTAAACTAATGAATTTACCACCAGTGGCTGACATATAGCAACTCAAATTGAATTAATTTTCTTCATTCCCAAATACAGTGCAATTCTTTCTAAGCAAGCACAGGTTGATTTGAAAAACCAGATTTCAATACTGGGTAATAAATTTAATTTTTATTGAGTAGAAAGAAGAGAAAACAGAAACAACAGAATCTAATTTAAACAGGACTTGGACTGCAGCCTTTTTAAAGCCACTCATTTAGGAGGAAGCTAATTTTGCTCACGAGTATTGTTAGACCCCGACTCCATGCGGTGCCCAACGACTAGGAAGATGACGATTCAATTGCCCATGGGTCCTGGTACTCATTAACCAGAGCACAGCAGAGAGCAAACACCAACACACATTGCTCGCAACAGCTTTATTCAGAATGGAGACAGCTTCAGACTAGCTCCCTCACTGACAGAATATGGGGAGCCACCCCGAACAACAGTTTTTTCCAATATTTATACACCTTGGTTCATACCTATTAACATTTACCCTGCCTTGTTGCACCTCCGGTTCCCCCCTTTTCTCCTCCCATTTCAAGCTCCTCCTCTGCTTACTGTTTACTTCATTAACATGGAATTGCCTATGCATCTCCTTCATTTACATGCCTCTCTGCTAAGAGCGCATGCATAAGACCATGAACTCGGGTACTCTCGGTCACTTGCTGGTTCTTTCTTGTTCTTTGCTGATTTCAGCACCATCTCCAAGGTTTCGCTTCTGTCTTATCTTCTGACGATAGCTGGTGGGCTGCATCTTGTTCTTCTTACACAATGGGCTCTAACACTAGTTTGTTTAGAAACCTGCTTGCCTAAGCATTTGCAAAGTTATCTACTTTTAATATATCATCCAGCCTTGTGACCAGCAGCTTTTTGCTGAGACACAGGAAAAAGCCTTCATTCAGCTGCACACACAGCACCCCCAGATTCCATATCGTTCCCCCAACATCCAAAATCCATATCATTACCCTAACAAGTATCATCTCAGAGGTACAGCCAAAAAGATGCACAATCCTGTTTAAATACATTTTCTTAAGATAGGTTTCGTTATATAATTGTTCCATTAGAGCAGGGGTGGGCAGAATATGACCTGTGGTGGACTCAATTTCCTGGCAGCCCCAGCAGTGCTGCCACTTTAAGACCCAGCCCCACTGCCAGTCTGCCCTAAACCCACCACTGAAACGGAACCTGCATGGGCAGGGCACATGGTCAGGTGGCTGGAATGGGACTGCAGCCAGGAGCAAGAGGGGCGGGCAGAGCTAGGGAGACCTCAGGATCTTGGGGTGGTTAAGGGGGGGTGGCGCCAGCGCATAGCCGCAATCTGCTGCCTGCATACCCCTGTGGTGAGCACGGGTTCTGCAGGCATGGGCATGCAAGGAGCACATCACAGTTCTGCCCTGGTCCCACACTGTCACTGCCCTAAGATCCTGGGATCTCCCCAGCCCCACCTACCCATCTTACTCCCAGCTGCAACCCCATCCCAGCTACACAGCCGTGCACCCTGCCTCTGTGGGTCCTGCCCCTCTTGGTGGGAGCAAGACAGACGGGCTGGGGTGCCCAGGCAGTGGAGATGGGTCTGGCAGCAGCAGCACAGCTGGGGCTGCTGGAAAATGGAGTCCAGCTGTGGGCTGAATCTGCCATTTTACCCATCCCTGCATTAGAGCGTACCATATATTTCAATACATTCTTACACTCAGATAATTCCTTCTCCAAAGTTACAGTGTGTTTTAGACAAATTATGCCTATGATGACAATGCATCAATTACATAAGCCTACACAGTACTTATGCACTGTCTGTTGGGCTTTCAGTTGTATTGAAAGCAGTGATGTATATCTTTTAAATACTATCAGTCTACTGATGACAGCAAGCTCCTGTCTACTGCTTAAGATTTTAGGTGTCTTCTGGATTCAATCAAAGGTCTCCAGAGATAATATATTTTAAATTCTTTTTGTGTCAGTTGAAAATATTTGGCACTTATATCTTTGTTCAAAAGTGACATGAAGGGAAAAATAAAGAAAATACATCCCTAGGCATGGATAGAAAAGTGTTGTCAGAGCTTTTCTATGGAAAAGCAAGAAATAATTCTTGAATCATTTGCATTTTTCTTTTATGATCTGAGTATGTCTATGCAACCCAAACTGGCCACAGCTATGGCTAAAGTTGCTTCAAAACACTAAGTGGGTGGGGGGAGGGAGGGGAGACAGCTTACAGAACTCTTGCAACTTGTAGCAGGAGGCAGAATTTGCTTCAGAGGAATCTGGAAGTTTGTGAGTACTCATCTCTTCAAAGTTTAACATGTACATTGGTTTTTACAGAATCAGAGCAACAGTTCCTACAATCTGAGCCATTACAAAGAGATATGCCAACCCATTACTCCAAAGACAGGCAATGAAGTCCTCTAGTATTACTAGCATTTCTACAGTTATAGAACTATGTCAAACACAGGAACATGATACTTCTGTATTTTTATGATGAGATTATATTGCTGTACCTCTACTAGGCATGACACAAGAATAGTAGAGTGGGAAGACAGGGGCTACATTGGCTTTAAGACACTTCCCAATCTGGACTGCATGGGTGCATCCACACATGCAGGCACATGCACTTGCAACAGCTCAAACAGAAGTGGTGCAAATTTGAGCCAGGGCTTTTTGCCTTAGCACACATGCCCAGACATGCACTTTGGTGTGGGGCAAATTGTGCCACTTGAGGCAAAATAACCTTGCCTGGCTCCTCCCAGATCTGTAGCCAGGGGGAGCTAGTGCCTGGGGTCAGCACCTATTCTGGCCCCAGCAGTATAAAAACCTGCTCTATGCTGGCCCCAGCAATATAAAAACCTGCCTGTAAGCAGTTCAGGGCTACATACTCTCAGGAGCTTCTGGGGCCCAGCCAATTGTTATCTGGGGACACTACCCCTTGTGCCAGCTGGACTGCTGCAGCAGCATCTCAAATCCATTATTTAAAATACTCCAAAATCCATGTTATTCCACACTTAAAACAAAGGACAACTCTACATATACATACATATGTATATACACAAATACACACACACACACATACACAGAGAGAAAGAGAGAGAGATCAGTTGGGCAATGCTTTATTGATATATTTACAATGATAAAGCAATTTAGAAGCCTACCAGTGTCTCTATCATGATGATAAAATACATTCTAAATATCTATATGTGTTGATGTGTGCTTTTGGTTTTCTTCTCACATGACGAGTATGTGATGGGGGGATGTGGGGTTTGCATGAAGGGGGTGGGAAGGGATGGGAGGGAAGGCAGGTGAGTGTGTGGGTGGGTGTGGAGGGATGTTGGTTGGTGTGTTGGTAGGTGTGGGGCAACTTGAGGGAACTGTGCATGTGGGGCGACCTTTTGGGGGGCTGCTTATTAGGGGTGACTCCCCTGGCCCCCATAGGGTGCAGCCTTCTCACATAGCACATGGACTGCCCCACCCCTACAGGGCCCCAGCTCCCCCCTGGAGGGCTACAGCCCCTATCCCCTGCAGGAGCCCAGCCACCCTGCAGGGCCACAACCCCCCCGGGTCCCAGCCACCTTGCATGGCCACAGCCCCCCACACAGGGCCCACAACTTACTCCCTGCAGCAGCAGCAGAAGTGGGGCACTCAGAGCGCACTGCTGTCAGCCCCCCCCATGGCGCAGAGTGGCTCCAAGTGGCTCAGAACTGCTGCTGCCTGTGTCGCTCATCAAGGGCTGGTGCCACTTCCGTGGACTGCGTGTCATGCCGAGCTGGGTCCTGCCAGCACTGGGGCCACTCGCACTGCCAGGCTGGGCTGCTTCCATGGTGGGAGGACCCGACGTGATGCGCAGGGACAGCTCAGGGACAGCTTGCATAGGAGCCGTGCCTCTCAGAGCTGCACATACCACTTTGGTGCAAAGCCAGACTAGCAAGCCACGCCAGGCTGGGCCGGGTCGGGTCCCGCCTCATGCCACTGGCTCTGCCACGGCCACCACATGCCGCAAGCTCCGCCGTGGCTACCATGCACCACCAGCTCCGTACTCCAGCCACTCACACCCTTCCCGCCTGCTCCCCCCAGGCTGATATACCCCAGGCCCTGCACACCCCTAGGGATGGCTCTGTGGCTGCCACATGCCTGCTCCCACATTGGTGGCTGTGGCACCAGTGGCATCAGGCAAGCTCTCCTGAAGGACCGACTCCCAGGTTGCCTCCAGGCACAGTCCGGGACCATGCCTTGCCTTGCTGTTTCCTGACATGGTTTTTTTTTTCGATGCCCGGATATCCAAGAGGTCTAATTTTGCCCCCATGCTACAAAGTTGCAGCGCAGGGAATTTTTTTCATTCCCGCATTTGTCTCTTGCCGCATCTCAAAGGGCTTTGAGATGCTGTAAGATGCATGTGCGTGCTTGTGTGGATGCACCCCATGAGGGCTAAAGCAGCTCATGGCATATAGAGTAGACACTCTGACAGGCCTGTCTATATCTGGCAGTCTCCTGAAGCTGTCCTCTAGGCAGCTAAATCAGATGCATAAGCTTTCATAAAATGCTGCTGCTTACTAAGACTTAAGCATCTCTGTTTTAGTTAGTCTGTAGGATGCATATTTACCAGGCCTTCTGAAAGACTCCAGACTGACTTTCCCTGATGTGGGCAGCTACCTTGTTTAGATGATCTGTAGTGCTTCAGGTATCTTTCATGACCCTATTTTCCCCAGCTATGTGCTCCCTAGGCTTGAGCTCCTGCCTACTCTTGGCTTGGGCTCCTGAGGAAGTCCTGCCAACCGCCCCAGTGCCTAATCCTCAGAAAACCTCAGAGGCAGTTTTTTTAGGACCTCTATTTCACTCTAGCCCTTCTATGTGGTGTAAAGGGGCTGACAGAGGAGGTGGGGAACCTAACCTTGATTTTTATAATACCTAATATCTCACTAAAGTGTACTCCCTGTTTATTTGTGTAGTTTACCACTGATGTGTCACACTGTTTTCATAAAGCATGTATCAGTTTGCCACTGACCTAGAAATGTAAGTCTTAAGTCTACTAATCATCCCTACTTCTTTCTTTTCCTGTTTAAATGCTGCATATTGTGTCATATTAAACACAAATCTCAGTGCCAAGGGCTCCCTTTGAAGAACAATTAACATCCATCTTAGTTGCTCTTGAATTATCACAATGACATAACGTATCCAAGACTCTTTTTGGGTTATAAACTAGAAGATTACTAATAAGTGTAAACTAATTTTAAGAAAAAGGCAAGCTTACAGAAAGGTATCCCAAAATGTAATCCCTCCAAACTGTCTAATCAATCACTTTGTTCCAAACTCAAATCACAGAGGAGTCTTCCAGAGATGGGTGTTTTGTGTTAGACACAGAAATTCATTATCTTATCCTGCTGATGCCATTATTTCCAATAAAATGTAATTATGAGGTTATTGAGTTTCCTTCCTATTTCTGAAAGTCACACTACAAACTTTTAGATCTGTGAGCTTCAATTTCCTAGTCAGCCATAACTAATTTGAATAATTTTTCAGCGCTGTACATTTAATCAAGTATGATTATATTAAAATTCATATGGATGTAATATGGATTACATGGATCAGGACCCTACTCAGAATATGCCTTATTGTGATTTCATTTCTTTTAAGGCTTGCTTGCTAAGCCAAGCAACCAAGTAATTGGGGTACCAGGCCATAGATGGCTGAATAAGCAACACTGCCTTCATAACAGTTTCTGCTAGTAACCTCAACATGAAGCTTTCTCAACTAGATGTATGGTGTTACAACAGATGACAATAGCATATGAAAGAAGGAAAATTTATGATCTAAAATTGGGAAGGGTCAGTAAACATTTGACATGAAAAGGCTGAAACATGTCTATTATGTGCCTGTGTCTTGAATCTACTAATAAAAAAGTTGACAAAAATAGTATCAGAACCTTTTCATCAGCAACTGAATGAGGCAGTCCTCACTTTGATTAAAAGGGCCTCTATGTTGATTTCCCTTCTGATGCAAGTCTACATTAATTTGAGTCCCTACTACATTAGATTTGCCTTTCTGGATAACTGCACCTCTTCTGCAATGCTCAAAAGTCTGGCTGTAAGCACAGAGTAATAATGAAAACAGAGTGGATTTCTTCTCAGTGAAATATCCTATTTCCTAAGCAATTAAATGTTGTTTATATTTCAACTCCATGCAAGAGTTGAGATTGTCAGGCTTGATGTTACCTGAATCCTGTACAAGATGCATCCCCAGTTAGTTCACTCTACTGTAACTGCCATCTATTTATTTAAATTTCCAATCTGTTCTCTCTTCAGGGGATAATACTGTGCCTGGCAAAGACGCGGCTTTTGAATTTTGCAAATTACATTTTTTTAAATGGAAAAGCATGTGAATAATTTTCCTGTGCTCATAAAAAGACAACACGTTTAAAAGGGAAGTAAATAACAGAGTATTGTATGAGATTTACAGATGTTTATTGTGCCCTTTCCCTAAAATATTTTTAAAACTGTTATTCAGTTTTGATGAGATGCCTTTGTTAGACAGTAGAACTACTTGACTACCTGCAGAAAATAAGATAAATGCATTATTTCAAAAGAGCCTATTTGCAAGAAGTGATTTGTAAGGATGACAGCATTCAGTACAGTTATGCTTGAATTAGGAATATCATAGTATTCAAGGTTCCTCTTTGAAACCCAAATGCCATAAGCACACAGATTAAAAAGATTTGTTCCAGTGTACCTGATAGAATAGTATTAGAGTGGCATTCTGTATAAAGAAAGAAGGTCAACATATTCACCCTATCTTTAGTTGTGTCTCCATTGTCCTGGACACAAAATTGCAGAGTTACACACACCCATAAAAGAAAATGCCAATGTGTACAGCTGTAATCTCAAATATCTATCGATAAATCTCAGAAACTATTCAACAACAATGTGTTTGATTAGGAGAATTTGTTACTGCTTATTCCCACCTACAATATGCTAAAGTCTCAACATCTGAAATATATAAAACAGACAGAAAAAAGGAAGAAAAGAATGAGTGGCGTTCAACAAACGAGTGGCGATTTTCATAGTACCCCATCTTATGACAAATATTTTTTCTTGTTGAATAAGATCTGCAGGCTACCTTCAGATGCCTATAATAACTACACTCTGCTGTAGAAAACCTGGATGACATAGGATTTCTAAACTACCTGCCAACTTGCTACCATGCTTCAGCAAAACGAGTAAGACTCTTACCACGTATATGTGATTGTTTCTCAGAAACAAGGTTGAAAGCTTCATTAAACCAGTTCAAGGTAGGACCAGAGTTGGCCAAAATGTTTGGATCTAACATTTTATTCATCAAAAAGTGAAGATTTTGGTTAACTAAAACTATTAAACTACTAACAAATTTATGTGAAATTTGTCACAAACCCCACTTCAATGAAAAATAGTAAAAAACACTCCCCTCAAACCAAAATGAAATACTTCATGTTGAATTAAACCTTTTTATCTGAAATACGTATTTATTTTGCTTTTTTTTCTTGTTTTGTTTTGGTCAGCTAATGATTATAAGAAAAATTGCCATATTTACCCACTTCCAAGACAACTTCAAATTTAAGGCTATCTGCTCCCCCACCAATTAGATTCCAGGCATGGAAAGTTTGTAAATTTTTTATCTATTTCATGTATAGAATCTAGCGGGGGGTGTAGATGAAACAAGGGCCCTAAATTGAAGCGGTGGGTTTTAAAAAACACTGCTTCAACTTAGGGCTGATTAAACCCCCATGTCATGCACATACCCCATTGACTTAGCTGCCTCTCCAGTGGGGAGGGGAGGGCGAGCTGCTGGCAAGCGGAGCAGTCCCTGGGCTGCAGGGGGGAGGGGGGCGTTGGTGCTTACGTCCGTGGCACCCACCCACAGGCACCTGGCTCAGGCAGTCCTGGGGGCACTGCAGCTATAGAGGGAAGCACCAGGCCCCCGCACAGCTCAGGCAGGCAGGCTCTGGGTGGGGGGGCCGTGATCAGGCTCGCCGCTTGTTTTGGATGAAACCTGCTTTCCCGGACTGCTGCCAGGCTGCCAGCAGGGTTTCCTGCAGAGCTGTGGAGCTGCATGGAGCCAGGTGCTTCACTCCGCAGCTGTAGGGGCAACAAACTAAAAGTCCTTGAAGGAGTTTGTTTGCTGCGCCAAGAGTTTTAGTTTGCTGTGCCCCAAGTGATTTAAGATGCATTATGCCACCGAATTTCCTACAGAGGCTGGAATTAATATGCAATACCCCGCTGAGGCACGCAAACACCGACACCATTAAAGTGGTGCAAAAGCATTTAGCTTTAAAGTGTCATGCACTCACACCTCTTGTTTGGTCTACACGTAGCATAATTGTTGGGTGGTCATCTTAAATTTGTCCCTGCCACTACTGCAGCAGGGCAAGCAGTGACAGTGGGACAAGCAGTGTGGGAGTCAAGTGACCTAAATCTTGCCCCCCTGCCATCTCTCCCCCCCACCACTTAACCCCTCTGCTGTCTGCACTCCCATGCCTGCGTTTCTCCTGGCTCCTGTGTCCCCACCTGTGTCCCCACACTGCCTATCACCTCTTAATGCCTGCCGCTCTGGCACCTGTGCCCCCTGGGGCCCCCCTGTAACCTGCCCACTTGGTGACTACCACCCTGACATCTGTACTCTCTGATGCCTGCTCCCTTACCCCTGCCACTTATCCTCCTGTTGCAGCTTCAGCTCTGGCTCCAGTCCCCACTCAGCAGCAGTTGTCATGGCAGTAGGTCCACCACCACTACTGTAGGGCCAGGCACGGGCTGGAGCCAGTATGTGCTCCATGCTCTGTGCCCACAGAGCTGGCGAGGTGGGGAGAAGAGGCTGCAGGGGGTAGATGGTGCGGGGAGCAGCAGCCTGGGGCCAAAATCAGAGCCACAGCCACTGCCCCTCCTCTTATACTTAAATTCAAGGTAAGGGGTTTTTTTCTCATGTGGAATGGGGGTGGGGGGAAAGACCTCATCCTGGATTTGAGTAAATATGGAATTTTATTGCTCTGAACAGGTTATTTCACCACACTTTAGACTTAATGCTCTAGTGCAGGAACTGCCAACCTGTAGCATGGCTGCCACAAGTAGCACAAGCAGACTCCGTGGCACACAGCAGACTGAGAAGGAGACAAAGCAGCATAGTGGCAGATAGGGCAGGAACCAGAGCAGCAGATCACCTGGCAGAATAGGGCAGAAAGCAAGAAAAACAGAGCAACAGATCGGGTAGGAGAAAGGGATCAGGGGGCACTGACAGAAGTGACATTTTGTTGCGCGATCGGCCTCCTGAAAGCGCTCTACAGCCACGTCCTGACAGAAATGCACGGTTACAGAGTGCATTAAAAGTGCCTGATCATGCAACAAATGAACTTTCATTACATGAGGGTTCAAATGAAGGCACTCCAAAGTGGAGCACCTTCGTTAACTTCTGTCAGTCCCTGCTAAGAGTAGGGCTAGGCTAACATGGGGGCGGGGGCTCCAATCCACCCGACCCCCACTTCCAGCACAGGCTGGGCAAACCTTAGATAGAGCTCTCTCCCCTCCATTCCCACCCTCCCATCCTGAAGAGATCAGTGGAGGGGGGGGGGGGGGGGGGGCTCAGG
>NW_005841878.1:3136792-3142491 GCF_000455745.1 Alligator sinensis
CCCCACCCCAAGGTGGTGCTCTGCGCCCCCCCCCCCCCCCAACAGAAAATGTCTGTTGGGTTAGGGGGATTACTGTAACTTATGGGTCTTCCTGTGAAGTTCCATGAGTTACAACAGGGAGCTGTACATCTGTCAGCACCCAGAGTGGCACCCTGGAAGGGTGCTGGGCTAATTTGTGGCATGCCTGCCAAGCAGACTGGCTCCCACTATTTTAGTGGCTATACATTACAGGTCTGAGATTAGACCTGTGTTCCTCACTAATGAGATGTTGGCAATGTGTCAGATACTCATTGTTGTCACATGGATACCACAGGGTGATTTAAAATAAAAATATGATAGACAAACAGTGTTGGAAGCCACATACTCAGGCATTCAGAGACAAGACACTCCATGAAGCTCTTGCTAATCAATACAATTATTGGTTAATGTCAGATATACTACAGAAATAAAACATCCAGGCTTTGCAGCCACAAAGAGTTTTACAGGGAAAAGAATGTGGAGAATGCAATTTTTCAGAGCTGTGTAGAGCTCTGTGAAAGAAAAGAAAGTGGCGTGCTTTGGCATGTAAATAAAAGCAGTGACGGATTGAGCTAGTTCTTGGTGGTCTCTGGAGTGGGTCTCCATTGGTAGCCCCTATCAGTTTATGCATTATTTAAACTTTCATTTTAAAAATAAAAGTCAGACCATGGAATTGTAGTCCTAATGGTTGACCTAAAATGATGCAGCTTCAAATGTGAACTAAAGCTGGAAAGAAACTGGAAACTATTACTGTCTCCTCATGCTCTATGTTGTGCTGGAGCATGAGGCCTTAAATGCTGTGGAACTTACCTGTGTGAATTGCACCCGGTCCCATTCTTTACAATAGGCAGTTTATTCTAAAGATTGCAGACATTAGTTTTGTTGTTGGCAATGATAACTATGTTATTGTGTTGCCATTTTAACAGAAATAGCCATTAATGCTTGGAAATCAAGAGGAATTTGGAACAGTGGGTGACATTTTCAAACTGTGAAGAGAGCTTGTATCAATACTTTGGTCCAGCCAAAATATGAGATTGATAGAATGTGGCCACAATATTTGATGAAACCTAGGAGAGATATTGGTAGTGGGGAAGCAGTACAGAATACCAATGTGTAGTTTCAGCAAACTTAAATCAAGCCATCTCTACAGCTCAGGAGTCCAATTCTCATTTATACTTAAGGCATTTAATACTGCTGTGGCAAAGTAAAGGGATTTTAACATGGGAGTAAATTACTTTTATGATGACTTTATCACCTCTATACACTGTTAGGATTGTGGAAAGGGACCTTAATGCAAAAGAGAATCAGACCTTGTGCATTTAAAAGTTTTCATGGAGCAGTTTACTGTTTTGAATGCTTTAGAAGAAGATAAAGCAGAGGACAAAAGCATAGTAGCAACTGCACTAGCCTGTTTCCTGAATACAAATCTGGATGCTGTCTTAGAAAGAGCACACAGTAGTAATGGAAAAGCGTTTGCAGCTGTTTTAAGCTTCATCTAGCATGACAGAGAGATCTTGATTTTCAGCAGAGATTCATCCAAACAACAAAAGCTTTGGTTACAGCAATTCTTAAAACCTCACCACAACTTTTTCAATAGCAGTGGCTGATGTTCTTAAAAGCAGACAAACAAGTGGCTGTATGGGCAATGCCAGCAAGAGCTCAGTTCCTAGAGTTCAAACAGCCCAAGCCTTCTTTTCTTGATAAAGAAAAACAAAGAACACAAACTCAACCTCTAGTTATGCCTTGGGCATTGCCTGAGAATCCTGCCACCGACTGCTCTTTCAAGGCTCAGCCCTGGTCTTTGCTTAAGAAGGGAACAAAGCAATCTATTGTATACACCATGTGCCAGCCAAGCATCCTTGTATCAGAAAGACATTTGTATCAGCAAAAATGGCATTTTCAGTTCCATACGTTATGCTAAGATGAGAAAGCATTATCAGTCCTCGTGTTCCAGAGCATAAGATGATCACCAGCTGGGGTCAAAAAATAAATATCCCCCCATGGTACAGTAATGCATGACTATGTGTGTTATGAGATTTTCTGCCTTCCTCTGAAGCATCTGGCATTGGCTACTGTCAGAAACAGGATAGCAGATGAGATGGACCATTGGTCTCTTCCATATGGCAGTTTTGATGTTTTAAATGTTTTGCACAGCAAGAGAAGAGGTTGTTCCTCCTACTGCAGGCTAGACCTGCAACAGGATCAGTCCTTTGTGTTTATGAGAGCAGTTGCAAAATTTTAGTCTTTAAGCCTAAAAAGAGGCATTATTATCACCAAGGGAGAAAAGAAAACACAATAACTGAAAGAGACATGCTTACATACTGATTTAAGATTTTTTTTAATGTTAGCTCAGTTTAAAAGAATTCAGCCCACAAAACCTAAGAAGTAAAAAGGAGATGAATGACTCCACTACATGCTGCTAGGGATGCAAAGGGTCAAGAGGGAAAGGAGAGTTGAAAAGAGCTTAGATCTTTTTGTGATGGGGAGGCCAAATAATATTATGTCAAGTTATAAGCATAATGAGAATAGGTTGAAATGTACAGTTTTAATCCATTGGTGTTGCTTGGTATTTTCTCTCAGGAAGTAGGCATTGGACTAAATCACATCCTGTATTTGTTCAGGTTTAGACTAGTGACCCTTGAAGTTCCTTCCAAATCTATGATTCTACAACAGGGATCATATTCTTCAGTTCATCCTGCAAGATCAATATATTATCAATAATCAAGTTCTCACCAACAAAAATTAAGGATGAGGTTCCTGACCAAAACTTGTCTGGATGACACTACAAGGTCTATGATGGCACAGTTATTTCCAGGTGGTTGACAATGGTTAGGCTGTTGTTGAGCTGTGACTATCGTCTATCATACTAATATTGCTTCACTGTTTCTTTGTATTCCTCCATCTGTCTGTCATTGATTTATAGTCTTTGTCTTATGTTTAGACTGTACACTCTCTGGGTAAGGGACTGCTGTTTTGTACAAAGCTTGCACTTTAGGATCTTGCTTCATAACTAGGGTTCCAAGATTCTATTAGAGCACAAATGATGATATTAGTAAAATTCAGTTTGTTACAGTGTGCCCATTATATTTGTATCAGGCCTTTAAAGTCAGTGGTTCATTTTCCTCCAAAACTAGATATCCTCTTGATCATATTCATTGCACGTGAATCCCAGGAGGTAAATATAATGGAACCCATGCTAGTGTACAGAAAGCCACATTGTATCACCAACCACTATGATCCCCATTTGATCTGTCTGAGTTCCATGGTGGTGACAAAATCTTTGATTCTGACTGTTCCATGTCGATGATATGTTAATTCTTGGGGTTAATTTAGGATCGTATGGTCACCTGAGAAATTCTTCTCTTATCCTTTAATCTGCTATGTTTACTTCACTTCCAAATAAAGAGTTCCAACATTAAGTGCCATTTTATCTAGCGAGTATTCCAGCTGATTTCTGATAACTCTCACAGCTAAACAACCTCTGGATCTTGTGTTCACACAGGGCTTTATGACTTCTTATCTGTATTAATCATCAAACTTATTGAACATAAGTACCATACTGGGTTGACCAATTTAGCCTAGCATCCTGACTTGGGCAATGGTAAGAGTAGATACTTAGAACACAGTGGCCACAGAAGGGTTAGCCTGTGGCTTGCAGGCTCCCACCTGGCCCCTGCCCATTTGCTCTTGCTACAGCAGCTGGGAGGGGGCTGGACTGCCCAAGTGTGCATGGCAAAGAAGGGAGCTTGCCTGCACTGAAGGCAGGTGATGCGTGAGGCTGGGAGAGGCAGGGGTAGATGCTGCACGTTTAGCACGGGAGAGCTCAGGTGCCATTGCTGGGGTGGCATGTGAGAGAGGTGGGGAGCTGGGCTGCCTACAATAAACCCAGTGGGTGGGTGGCATTGGGTAGTCTGGCTCTCCACTCCTCCAGTCATGCATGCTGCGCAAGCAGCAGCCTATCCCTCCCAGCTGTGTTCAGGGGCCTGGGTTGCCTGTGCTACAGAGTTGATCATGTAATGCACACGGTGAAGGGAGATGCTGGACAGCACAGCTCTGCTCCCCCCAGCTGTGTATGGCACATGTGCAGTAATTCATAGTTTCATAGTTTCTAGGGTCGGAAGGGACCTGGGCAGATCATCTAGTCCGACCCCCTGCCATGGCAGGAAAGAGTACTGGGGGGTAACAATGGGGTCTTAACTTTCAAAATTTTTTACACATCTTTCTATTCCTATGTATTGAAAATACATAGTAAATAACTACCCAACTTGAACATATAATCCACCTCAAATAAGAGAATCCTTTAAAATCTTAATTATCCCTTTTGGAATAATTAACGTGACAACTTGTTACAGGCCATCTTTTATACCTAAGATCCAATTCTACAACCACATTGAGTAGTGTTATACTTCCATTCAATTCAATAGGATTATTCAGTGTGAATATTCTGCTTTATGTAGGCCCTTATACCTCTTGCATCACTTGAACCTGAGCATCTTTCACTATTATATTTAGCGATGGGACTTGCATCTATTGCAGGCAGTTCATTCTTTCATCCTCTCCCAAGGGGAAGAATTGCATGTTCAAGGAAGTGTTTTGTTTTGGTAGGGTTTTGTCTTGTTTGCTTGCTTGCTTACTTGTTTGTTGTTGTTCTGTGTAACACATGTTGAGTAAGTACTACTCAAGGTAAGACTTGAAGATTTCAGCCCCTAATAGGTAACATATAAATTGGACTTGGAATCAGATGGGAAAATGTAAAGCAAATGGCTCCTCCTTTCCTCTTAACTTTGTTTCTGGTTTTGTTTTTCAATATTAAGCTTTTAGCAGCTGTGGTTGGCATCCTTTTCCCTGATCAGTAGCTGACCATCTTGCCTCTGCTGTGTGCCAGGTCATGTGAAAATATGGTTCTTGCTGCTGTTTCAGAATTGCAAATATCCAGATTAGATTTGGACTATCTTGCTGTCAACACACTGACACTTTGTGCTAACTATGAAACACATATTTAGAAGTAGGATAAGGACAGTGCACTCTATTGTCTCTGCAGATATGGTGCCTTCCATGTATATTTGTACTTTATGCAGATACAATTCTAATATATATGTGGAATTAAATGCAGGGCACTATGAAATCACAATGATTGGTTGCAGAATTCAAATCACAACTGAGTAACTACAAACTAATTTTACTGGCTTGTCCACAGCCCAGGACAGTTCTGCTGTTTAAGTACTTATAGATTCTGTGGTGGGTCTGACAAAAACTTTCTTCGCCTATTGCATAACTGCAACATAAGACTTCAAAGAAAAATCACTGCTGCAGTCTCTTGGACCTGGCAGAAAAACTTTGCCTCCAGCATCTTAAACTTCTTCCCACTCATTTCCTGCACTGCAAAACAATATGGGGAAGAGAGTATAAAGAGCTACTTCATACTGGCTGAAAACAAAATACGTTGCATAATTGTAGGTAGCTGATAGAGTGGAATGTCAGCTAACTCTTACTCTGCCTCTGAGTCATCCTGAAATGTATTAATATGATCAGCGATATCATATGAAATATGATTTCATAATGCCCCCCTCCTAGCTGCACACATTGTATAGGGAAGCCCAGGTTCCTGTGCTGGGGTGGGGGGGAGGCTGTCCACAGTGTGTGTATGTGTGTGTGTGTGTGTGTGTGTGTGTGTTGGGGGG
>NW_005841878.1:3142514-3186646 GCF_000455745.1 Alligator sinensis
GAAAGAGTGCAGGGGGAGGGGGAAGAGCAGGTCTCTGGCCTGCGTGGCATGCAGGCCCAGCTGCCAGGAAGTTGGACATCCCTGCTTTAGTTGGAGAGCGTTGAACCAGGTATCTCTACAGTAATCTCTCTTTCTGGCAGCCACCATCATTGGATTAGAGATGCCAGAGGGAACATCTCTGACTCTTCTATTTAACAGATAGTCATGGATTTATCACCCATGAATTTGTCTAGTCCCTTTTTGAACTTGGCTGCTATCTGCCTCTACAACCTAGTGTGGCAATGAATCCCACAAGTTAACTACACGCTGCATAAAAAAGTACTTCCTCTTGTTAGTTTTAAACCTGGCTCCTGCTAATTTCAGTGGTCCCCCACCCCAAATTCTAGTATTCTGGGGCTCGGTGAGTAACAGCTCCCTGTTCACTTTGTCTGCACCCTTCATGATTTTTCAGACCTTTAGTATAACCTCTGCTCAGCCTTTTCCTTCCCAAAATGCACTTCAAGCGCTGATCATATTAATACATTTCAGGATGACTCAGAGGCAGAGTAAGAGTTAGCTGACATTTCACTCTATCAGCTACCTACAATTATGCAACGTATTTTGTTTTCAGCCAGTATGAAGTAGCTCTTTATACCCTCTTCCCCATATTGTTTTGCAGTGCAGGAAATGAGTGGGAAGAAGTTTAAGATGCTGGAGGCAAAGTTTTTCTGCCAGGTCCAAGAGACTGCAGCAGTGATTTTTCTTTGAAGTCTTATGTTGCAGTTATGCAATAGGCGAAGAAAGTTTTTGTCAGACCCACCACAGAATCTATAAGTACTTAAACAGCAGAACTGTCCTGGGCTGTGGACAAGCCAGTAAAATTAGTTTGTAGTTACTCAGTTGTGATTTGAATTCTGCAACCAATCATTGTGATTTCATAGTGCCCTGCATTTAATTCCACATATATATTAGAATTGTATCTGCATAAAGTACAAATATACATGGAAGGCACCATATCTGCAGAGACAATAGAGTGCACTGTCCTTATCCTACTTCTAAATATGTGTTTCATAGTTAGCACAAAGTGTCAGTGTGTTGACAGCAAGATAGTCCAAATCTAATCTGGATATTTGCAATTCTGAAACAGCAGCAAGAACCATATTTTCACATGACCTGGCACACAGCAGAGGCAAGATGGTCAGCTACTGATCAGGGAAAAGGATGCCAACCACAGCTGCTAAAAGCTTAATATTGAAAAACAAAACCAGAAACAAAGTTAAGAGGAAAGGAGGAGCCATTTGCTTTACATTTTCCCATCTGATTCCAAGTCCAATTTATATGTTACCTATTAGGGGCTGAAATCTTCAAGTCTTACCTTGAGTAGTACTTACTCAACATGTGTTACACAGAACAACAACAAACAAGTAAGCAAGCAAGCAAACAAGACAAAACCCTACCAAAACAAAACACTTCCTTGAACATGCAATTCTTCCCCTTGGGAGAGGATGAAAGAATGAACTGCCTGCAATAGATGCAAGTCCCATCGCTAAATATAATAGTGAAAGATGCTCAGGTTCAAGTGATGCAAGAGGTATAAGGGCCTACATAAAGCAGAATATTCACACTGAATAATCCTATTGAATTGAATGGAAGTATAACACTACTCAATGTGGTTGTAGAATTGGATCTTAGGTATAAAAGATGGCCTGTAACAAGTTGTCACGTTAATTATTCCAAAAGGGATAATTAAGATTTTAAAGGATTCTCTTATTTGAGGTGGATTATATGTTCAAGTTGGGTAGTTATTTACTATGTATTTTCAATACATAGGAATAGAAAGATGTGTAAAAAATTTTGAAAGTTAAGACCCCATTGTTAAAATGAAAATGCAAGTGTTGCTAGAAGGACAGCTATTACATATAGCTGGAAGGTACATGCTTACATAATATCATACATAGCAGCAGCCAGGGGATGGAAGGGAAAAGGATGAATAATAAACTATATTAAAGAGAAATTAGTAGTCTGTTTATGATAAGGTTGTCTTTATCAGTATTCTTATGACTGGGTGGTTTCTACTTTTATGAAATAATATAGTTAAAAAAACAATCCCCCCACCCCAACAAATGTCCATTACCTTTCAATTTTTCAGCCAGCAAAGCAGCTTCATGTTCAGAATAATGCATTATTGCCGGAGGAGATGGAGGCCGTAGCCTATCTTCTTCCATTTTGCGCCTATGACGTTCTTCTCTGGCCAGCATTCTTTGTTTGCATTCCCATTCGTAAAAGTCATCTCTTGCCTGAGCAAAATCGACATGAAGGCGACCTGAATCTTTTTTGTCCGTGCTAGATCCTAATCTCATGCGGTAACCTGAAACCAACAAGCAGAACCGTTGCAATTTTTCTTTGCTGTTTTTAATGTAGTTAGGAAAAGATCTTGAACTACATTCACTTATTCCTACCTATTGTTGTAGCAACTCTCAGACTTTTTGCCTGCGTACAAAGATCCACATGCATCTGTACATTCATCCTTTGTAAATCACATATCACTGCAATAGCTGAGTTGAAGGGCTAGGCCCAAAGTTTAGGTCTAGACACACACAAGTTTTGGCCGTATTCTAAGCCAAGGGTCCAAAAATGTACGAGCACAGAGGTCATTTGCAAAAATTTGGATCCAAATTAAATTTGGAGCTTGAAAGCCCCCTGACCCTATGAATGTTTGGATCAGGCTTACATCTCCATTTTGGTAGGATGATTTAGACAAAAGGTTGAAATCCCTGAAATCCCTTCCAACACAAATGAGCAAGCTGTGGTATAAAAGTCAAAAGCCTTCTTCCATAGACAAAATGGCACCGCACCCTGCACTGAAACTGAACCTCACGTTTGAACCTTTTATAGCTATAAACATAATATGATAACACCATGGTGGCAGATATAAATATGATTTATTTTGGTCCATGAAGGAAATAAGTTGAATTATGTAAAATGGTTGTAAAGATATACAGTGGTTTATTAGAAGTAAGCAATACTTTCTTATGAGTGAGTATAACAGCTATGTCCCACTTTTGAAAACACCTTATGTAGTCATAAATGGGTCAACACTGCACATGCTAAACCATAAGAGTTTGTAATTATTTTTTTTTTTTCTTGTCAGGGCTGCCCAGTGCCTAGCACAACAGGGATCTGATCTTGATTGAAACTCCCAACTGCTATTATAATATGAATAAATAATGATAAACTAATAAAGGTAATCTACTGGGACAGTATAGTTTAACAGCATCACCTTGGCTGCTAGTGTATATCATCTTTTGTTCAGAATTATTTTCTCAAGGTATACTTTAATAGCTGAAAGAAAATCTTAATGTAATCCGGACGGTTCTGAACCAATGATTCAAGGAAAATTTGAGTGAATGGTGTGCAGAAAGCTGTATATATTGGATAAAACCCCATGAGATACTAAAAATTGGAGAATTCTCTAATTTTCAGGGGACATACACACATCTCTCTATACCAGCCTACTGCGGAAACTCTGAAAATGAACAGCCCCATACAGCCCTCTGATACCCTTGTCTGCACTGACTTGGGGCAAGCTGAAATGTGACAAGCTTAGCCCTTCGGGGTGGATCCAGTGTAAGGGGACATCGTGTTCAACTGTAGCTATACGTCTATGAACATCTGTGGCTGGTTGTAGATGGCATGAAAAAGACTGCAGGAGGAAAGAGAACTGCTAATTTAAACAGCAGCCACAGGGGAACTACCATTTAACTGTGCTGATTGTCTGTTCATGCCTTGAGGAGCTTTGATCCTGTCCCTCCCAGCTATTCCAGGGATCTGAGCTGACATTTGGGCTTTACAAGGAGAGGGGAAAAACTCAGATTTGAATGTGGAGGGATGAGTGTTGTGTTGGGTTTGGAGTGCCTCTGTAAGAATGTATATTGGGAAGTGTTAATGTATGAGTACAAGGGGTCAGCTGCACTTACAGAGAATAAGCCACAGCAGCTTCAGATAGTTATGCATTTACTGATGCTTAAAAATAATGAAAGGTGCTACTTATTTTCAAGGTTTACTTTTAACACTCTGTTCAGTGGTCTAGCTTAGCAAATGTGGGGGGAGAGGGAGAGGTAGGTAGCTCAGCTTCCACAGGGGAACCCAAATCCAGGCAGAAAACCTGAAACAAAGAACTTGGGCCAAATAAAAAAAGAAAGTCCCTCAAAGAGTGGGCAGAGAAAGATACACCTAGACATGATGGTGGTGGGAGGAAGGGAGGCTTAGGTGAGGGAAGACAGTAATGTTTTAGACAAGATATAAACTACTTATTGTTCTAGAACTGTGATGCTCAACCTTTGGACCCCATGAGATAGTGTAGGGCCCATGTTACCCTGATTAGGCTCTGTGTAGCCTGGATTGGGCCTGTGTACCTGGACTGGGCCCTGCACTTCTAGATTAGGCTTCATGCTGTCTTGGCTTGGCCCCATGCCACCCTAGCCCTGTACACCCAATCTAGCATGCTGGGCCTCATTATCCAGCCCACTGGGCTACTCATTGGTCTGTAAATTTGGCAGGAGGCGAGCAGCAATTAACACTGCCACCACACTGACTGCCCAATTTTTGGACCCATGGGGATCCCAGTGGACTGCATGACATGGTTCTGTGGTCAGACAGAATATGAGCACCACTGTTCTAAAAAGCTCTCCTTTTATGCTTTGCCTTCTTCCAAATGTTATGATTAAACAACACTTTTCCTAAGAAGGCTGTTTGCAGTCACCACATTCAGTAATAGTTATGAATTTATAGGATTATAGAGTTAGAAAGGACCCCGTGAAGTCATCTAGTGCAGCCCTCAGCTTGAGGCAGGATCATCCCTGATGTTATCTAAAAGGACCAACCAAACTTAATGGGATATATTAGGAACAGGGAACAGAGGATCTAGAAGGTGCTGAAGACTGGGACTGAGACAGTCCATCCCAGGAAGGTAAAGATATGAGGTCCCATGCCTGAGGGAGTTTGGGAAGAAAGGAGAGTTGAAAAAGAGGAGCAGAGATACAGTTGTCCCTCACAACTGTGACAAATATCACCCTGAGCTTATTCCTGGCACATGTTCCTCTAATGACTAATTTTATAAACCAAAAGTATATTATCAGTAGTGCAAAGGGACATTGTCAAGGTGCCAAGTCTCAGGAGCCTAAAATTAGATTTCCCAGCTGCGCTGTGTTTTTCAGTAGGACACAAACATATGGTACGAGTACAGGCATGCTTTCCTTCTGCTCTGCCTATTATAAGAACAGCGCAGAAATACAAAAAACCTTGCTCTTCAGAAAGGACTCCTGATCATTTCAAAATATCTTCCCAGTCTCAAGAACAAAAGAGAAAAAAAAGGATAGCTGGTAAAAGTGTACCCATCCAGCTTCAACGAGAAGCTGATTTTGTATCAAAGCAACCTGAAGCTGACCTAGGATTTTGAAAATGGGGGTGCAGAGCATATGGGAGTGCTCACTGCAGTAGTGGAGCTCACCTCACTGCAGTAGTAGAGAGTTCAGTGTTCATGTGCCGCACAGTCAAGGGCAGATATGACTGAACCACCACATACCCTGGGCCCACTGCTAAAAGCAGCCTTTGTTTTGGGAGAAGACAGAAAGAGTAGTGTAATCTGATCATAGAATATGGGAGCGGAAATTCCTGAGTTTCATTCTGCAGTTTGGTGCCCGTTATAGCCCCGGGCAGGAGGTTTTCCACAGGACTTCCTCTGGAAAGCCAGTCTTGAGTGTTCCAAAAATATATATATAGACATTTTCAAAATTGCTTTAGGTCAGTGTTTCTCACCTTGTGGGTCACAACCCAAAGTGGGCTGCAAGAATATATGAAAAGGTCATGAGCAAGTCTCAGAAAAATGTAGGAAAGTGTGGGTTTCCCCTTGCAGGCTGGCAGCATTCCAGCCTACAATATGCTGCTTGGGGTGACTGGAGGCAGAGGCAGTGAGTGCACATGTGTCTGCACACGCATGTCGCCAGCATGCAGCCAGGGAGGTCGTGGGAGCAGCCCCAGCAGCTGAATGCAGGTAAGTGTATGGGGAGTAGGGGTTGGAGGGCCAGGGCTTGGGGACTGTCTGAGGGGGGGGCAGGGGGGTGTTTGTGGGTGTGGAGGGGATGGGTGGGTGGGGGGGGGTGGGTCCCTGCTGGCACTCGGGGAAGGGGGCTCGGCACTGAGGCTGCATCCGGCATTCGGGGAAGGTGGCTGGGCACTGAGGCTGCATCCGGGCAGGCAGGGGGGAAAACAGGGGAAGAGCATGGAAGGGGTCCTTTGGGGGCAGTGGGGAGCTGCATGGCTGGGCTGCCAGCACCAGGGCCAGTGCCTGTACTCATGGGGCAAGGTGCCTGGGAGATGCTGCTTAGGGAGCATGTGGGGCCGTGACCAGGCTGCAGGGGGTGCCACAGACCTCCTCTCCTAATCCCTCCAGCTGGAGCCAGGGCTGGATTCACTTTGCTGCTGCCCGCATCAGCTGAAGCCATTGCAGCCAACACACTCAGGCCTGAGCAGGATGGGGCAGCCGGGGGCTCCCTCTGGCAGGGCTGGGGGCTGCAGGTTGGGAGTAAGGGGCACCGTCATGGTGCGGGTGGGGGGCAGGGCACTGTGGGTTGGGAGTGAGGGCACTGGCAGGGTCAGGGGGCTGGGGGTCTGGAGTAAGGAGCACTGGCAGGACCAAAGGGCTTGGGGTCGGGACGGGCCATCAATGTTTACAAATGGGTCCTGGTACAAAAAAGGTTGAGAACCACTGCTTTAGGTCATCCAGGAATAACTGAAAAAAATCATATTTAATGTTTATCCTCTTAGAGTGCACCTGGGTAACCAGCCAAGGGAATTTCATAAACATCTTATCTTAATGTCACAACTAGTCCTCTTGATTTTAAAATGTCACAAAACATCCCCCTTGGGCATGGTGAATCTAACACCTCTAATGTGGGATACTGGGACAGGGTGGTACAATGGCCTTAGCAGCAACCAGATTCAAAGTCTCATGAAGCAGGAAGGAGGGTGGTATGAACATTTGTGGGCTGTGTGTGTCTCTCAGACTCTGCTTTAACTATGGGGCCCTTCTGCAAATCAGCTAATATGGCAGTTATGAACCATAGAGAAGTCTCAACGGCTATTATTTTCCTGTATCCTATGATCCGATGTTCAATGGTATTTAAATGGTGAATAGCGCAAACTACCATTTCAGAACCACAAGGCCTATGAAGTGCATTCCCTCTGTGCAAGGCCTATGAAGTGCATTCGCTCTCCCCACTGAGAGTCCTCACTAAATGAATCCAGCAAAAAGCAAATGAAAGCATTCTGGTCACTTACCAGAAACCTAACCTTAAATGAACAGCATCAGGGAAGTGAACTGCCATGCCATAAAAACAAAAGATGGTATTTCCACATTCCATATCCAGTATATGTACTATAACTTGACTTACCTTCTATGACTGGGAGCTGCGAAAAAGGGGGTTGGCTCAATGAATGTCCCAAGTTTGGGACATAGAGAAAAGGATGCTCAGATAGGAGGATCCAGGGACATAGGTGCCCAATGAAAATTTAAGAAAGGGAGTTCAACCATGACTCGCGGAGCAAAATACAGACCTCAGTTCAATTTCCCTTTTCTGCAATCAAAACCTAATACAGTTTCTCCCCTCTTCCTCTCTCAAATATCTATGGGGGGGCAGAAGTGAAAGAACTAGTAATTAAACCACTTAATGGATTTTATAATTGCATAAAGTACTATGGTGATAAGCATGGGATAAATACCCAGATAGATGAAATTAGATTAGACAGACAGATAAAACCGATTAGATAGACAAACATCATTATATCACAGATGTCAAAGGCATGGTTTTCCCCTCATATAACAAGTATACTGTAGTTATAATAAATTATACATTCTATTTTTATGTCTCTTTTGTGTTTATAGGCAGGGGGAAATGCTTTAACAGTATGATTTTCTACCACCATTTCAGAATGCATTATGTTTCAAAACATTTATAATGTTCAGTTAGAAAAACACAGTAATTCAGTACAAATTAAAGCATGCAGCTATCCAGTGCATGGCCTCCCTTGTCTGCAGTGCTGAAATACAGACTAGTGCTAGTTTATTCTGCAAAATCCCATAGAAATCAGAGCTGGCAATACAACATACACCTGGCAGCAACATTCACCTGTTGTTCTTTTTCTTCTCTCTAGGCCCTCTGTCCCTTTTCTAATGTGGTTGGAAACAATAAACAAAAATTCTATTCCATTGGAAAAACAGGAATGGGGAAATGTGAGAAGGGAAAGAACTATGGAAGGAAGGATGAATACAAAATAAAAGGAAGTAGAGATGAGACAGTAAAGAGGAGAGAGCTGTGGACAGTAGTACAGTGGAGAGGAATGAAGAAAAAGGGAGAGGGGAGGATAGGATGAAGAGTGAAGGGGAATGTCAGAAAGAAAACAGGCAGGGAAATTACGACATAAGCCTGAAGACACTGATGACTGTTTACAGTGCTGCAGTACTGGGTCCTACAAGGAAAGGGCTAAAAATGATCTACCCAGGTGTGCTCCAGATCAGGAATCTGACGAGTAAGGCTGTTCCAGTCTCTTTCAAATCCACCAGAGCTCATGAGTGGGTGCTGGAGTCAACTCCAAATCAGCCTTACTGATGAACTTCCAAGTGTAGAAGTTATTGATGACCAAGTTTTCACTTCCTATAGGATTCCTTTTTTTGCATTTCAACTCATTGAAGAGATCACTATCTAGCCTGGTTGGTTTCCTATGGCACTTCCCATTCTTCTGTTGCAGGAGGATAGTGTGCTTCTGCACCTTTAAAAGCACAGGCAGCTCTCCTGGACTCCTATTCCCCTTAGACTTCCCTCCCAGGCTAAATACAGAGAATCAAAAGCCCAAGGAGAAATTGATTCAACCTTTTCAGGCTTCTCTAAGCTGCATAGATTTAACTGATAATTAACTGAACTCACGCTGAGTTTTCAGTTGGGAAAGGCAGTCAGATGCCTGCATTGGCCCAAGCCAGAAGGTGGGGGGTGGGGAGCTAAAGCACATCTCCCAGCCTACAGGCAATTGCTGAGGCAGGCCATCCCTGATTGGCTGACCAGCACATGCCCCCAACCCCCTGCTGTCTCCCCCTGCAGGTGGGAGGTGGGAAGCAGTCCCCCATCCTGGCACTGGAGAGCTGCCCACATAGGCAGAGCTGCCTCAGGGGTTTTCCCCCAACATGCCCAGGGTTCTCCAAGCCCCAGCCTCCCCTGCTTTGGGAGCTTTGGGGATTTCTCCCCCAAACCCCCTGACATGGTCTGGCCGCTGCTTAGCCAGCCTCAACCCCACAAGTGGGAGGAGGGAAACAGTCCCCTGTGCCAGTGCCAGGGGGTCCCCCTCCATGGGCAGCCCCCTGGGACCAGGACAGGGGACTGCTTCCCATCTCCCAACTGTGCAGGCAGGCCGAGCATGGGGGAGAGGGTGGGCAACTGGGCAGATCAAGGCTCAGGGAAGGGGAGAGGCTCTGTTGCCTACACCCTGCCCTGCCAGGCTGACAGGCACAGCTAGGACACAGAGTAAGGAGCAGAGGCTTTGCTGCCTCAGCTGTGTGACAGCCTAGGTGCAGAGCCAGGTGCACGCACAGCTCTAGGTCTAGAGCTGGTCTAAAGCAGACAGCATAACTGCAGAGAACAGCAGAACCCAGGTCTACAGCAGATGGCACAACTGAGGCTTGCCCACCCACCCTGCAAGAGGAGGGCTGGGGGGGAGGGTGCAAGGCCTCCTGGGATGTTGGAGGACTGTGACCTAACTTAGCCAGGAGGGGATCTGGGACAGAAGTTTGATAGACTGGCTTAACCTAAATCAGTTAAGTCTGATACTACGTCCATCCAGGTCTATGTTAAACCAGGTTTGGCCATTTTGAAACTGGTCTATGTGCAGTAAACTTCTGTTCTGTCACATGTTTAAACCAGTTCCACTTATACTGTTTTATGTGTAATTTCTGTCCCTAACCCTAGTGGATCCTGCCCATCTGTTCACTGAGCTTGATAAAATCTCTTTTACTGAAGTCCATTGTCTTTATTCTGCTGTTCTCTTTCCTTCCCCCGCTTAGGATCTTGAACTCTATCATATTGTGGTCACTGTCACTCAAGTTACCTTTCACCTTCACATTCTGAACCAATTCCTCCCTGAAACTTCTCCCCAGATACTGAAGCATATCAACAAACAATTGATTTGTAAACTCCAAGAGGATAACTAAGTGATAAGTAACAGCTAACCTGGCTTTCTCAGGGATGAACCAGCTCTAATGAGTCTGATTTTCTTCTATGACAAGGTGATAGGCTTTGTAGATGGGAGGTGGAGTGATACACCTCTGATTGATATCAATGAGAGCCTTGAGTGCTTACCACCACATGGGATCAAATTCCTATAATGTAATTTGTTCCAGGCTGGGAGATGTGCTTTTTTAATTTGTCTGTCAATGGCCACACTAAGCCCTCAAGATATGGAAGTAATAAATCAGGAAATAGAAAGGAGTGGGGGACAAGCAGATTGTGAAGGAGTGAATGAAAGTATGGTGTAAAGGTAACAGAACAGAAAAGAAAAGGAAGGAATAAAAGGGAGAACAATACATATATTGTTTAAATATATTTAATTCTACTAAAAATGAATTTCACTTGTCCCCAAGGCTCATGCACTCTGGGGTGAGACAGTCACTTCGAAAATATTTGTATCATGAGTTTGCAAATCCAAATATATTCGACAGCTTAATAACTAAACATATAGAAACAGCTGTCTTATAAAGGAGGAGATCTTTCAAAACAACAGTTCTGCAACTTACCAAGATTAAAGGTGTGAAACATGATTTTTTATTTTTAACAACAGTAGCTAGAGATGGTCCTGGGAACATATACTGTATTATACTGAATCAAGTTACTGACAATTTTACTCTGTGGGAAACTTCATGGAAATCAATGGAACTTTCAAGGGGAGGAGGGAGAGGCTGGTTGTTACTTTATATGAATAAGAGTATCACAGTCTGACCCATAATGAGGTAAGTAAATACTTGTGTGCATGGAAGTAGAATTCTTTAAGGGAAAACTACAGAACCTACAAAAATATGCCAATGAAACTGGAAACTCTGTCACAGAAACTGGCACTTACTGCAGCAATGCTGGCCCAGTGCCCTTTACTCTCTCAACTCCATGAGCAAAACCATTTAAAACTATATACAACTTAAAAAGAAAAAAAGACTGTGCAGTAGTGAATTCTGAATCTGCTGAATTGTTATGGGATGGTGAGAAATTTCTCTTGGGTAAGCAAAACTCAGAATCACATGAATCTTGGCAGGCACAGAAAAATGTGGAAATGAACCCTTATTGCTCCTACCCAAAGGTGCCGAGCTAGAGAAATACTTGCTGAGGTAAAAGCTAAGAAAATAAACATCTATTAGCACCACAAAATACAAATGAGGAGCCCAGGAAATCCATTAAAGAATGTAAAATACCAGAAAGGTAAATGGCTTTATCAACCATGAACTCCTCTGCAAAACGAATGTGACAAAAATTCTTCTTGCTTTTTCGAATTGCTGTAATATCTCCACACTGCTCAAAGACCTCCTGAATAATTTCCTCTGTAGCATTTTCTGGTAATCCTCCAACAAATACAGTCTTACACCCAGGAGGTCTCTCTCTTGTTGAAGGTGGTGGAAGATCTAAGTAAAAACAAAAATCACGTTGGAACACAATGTTTTGTCTTATTATACTTGTAGTCAGGTATTTCTACAATCAATTTAAGCAACAGAAGTCATTTTAAAAAACATTTTTAGGGGGAGGGGAGGGAAATAATTACATATTTTAGACACAGACCAAAGCTGGAACCCCAAATCTAAACCGTTCCTGCATTTTGGGTATAAGTCCAGACTCCTGCTGTTGTGGCTTGCTGTCAGGCTAGATCCAGAGTGTAGAAGAGGTTACTTTTCTGCATGGATTCTGCTAAAAACTCACAAGAAAATACTATAATTTTTTGGAGCACAAAATCCTTAGTAGTGGTCTGAGAATCCTTAGTGCTTCTCATGGGGGACTTCAGTCACTCTGGCATCTTCTGGGATGGCAATACAACAGTGCACAAGCAATCCAGGAAGTTTTTGGAGAGTGTTGGAGACAACTTTGTGGTACAAGTGCTGGAGAAGCCAACTAAGGGCCATGTTCTTCTTGATATGCTGCTCACAGATAGGGAAGAATTGGCAGGGAATGTAGAAGTGAATGGCAAGTTGGGCAGCAGTGACCATGAGACGATTGAGTTCCAGATTGCAAGGAAAGGAAGAAAGGAGAGCAGCAGAGTAAGGACGGTGGACTTCAGAAAAGCCAACTCTGACTTACTCAGGGAACTGATGTGCAGGATCCCCTGGGAGGCCCACCTGAGGGGGAAAGGAGTCCAGGAGCACTGGCTCTATTTTAGCATAGGAAGGAACCATCCCAATGTGTAACAAAACTAGTAAGTATAGCAGAAGACCAGGCTGGCTTAGCAGGGAACTCTTCAGTGAGCTAAAACACAAAAAGGAAGCTTACAAGAAGTGGAAACCTGAACAGACAGCTAAGGAGGAGTATAAGAGTATACTCCTCTCTAGTTGTATACTCAGCCATATAGGGGTGAAATCAGGAAGGCCAAAGTGCAACTGGAGTTGCAGCTAGCAAGGACCTGAAAGGTAACAAGAAGGATTTCTACAACTATAGCAACAAGAGGAAGTTCAGGGAAAGTGTGGGTTCCTGAATGAATGGGGGAGGCAACCAAGTGACAGATGATGAAGAAAAGGCTGAAGTAATCAATGTTTTTTTCACCTTAGTCAGATCCCAAATTACTTCACCTTCACAGGCAAGGTCAGCTCCCAGATTACTGGGAGCATATTCTGGGGAGGAAGTAAGCAGCCAACAGTGGAAAAAGGACAGGTTAGTGACTACTTAGAAAAAATGGACTTGTACAATTCCATGTGGTTGGGTATGAAACACCTCAGGGTACAGAGTGAGTTGGCCGATGTGATTGCATAACTGCTGGCCATTATCTTTGAAATCTTTTGCTGATTAAGAGAATCCCCAGATGATTGGAAAAAGGCTAATACAGTGTCCATCTTTAAAAAGGGAAGAAGGAAGATCCAGGGACTGCAGACTGGTCTGCTTTACCTCAGTCCCTGGAAAAATCATGGAGCAGATCCTCAAGAACTAAGCACTTGGAGGAGACAAAGTGATTAAAAACAGTCAGCATGAATTCACCAAGGGCAAGTCATGCCTGACCAACCTGATTGCCTTCTATGATGAGATGACTGATCCTCTGGATGCAGGAAAAGCAGTGGACAGGATATACCTGGACTTCAGCAATGCTTTTGATATAGTCTCCCACACCATTCTTTCAAGCAAGGTAAGGAAGTACAGGTTGGATGAATGGACTGTAAGGTGAATAGAAAACTGGCTGGATCACTAGGATTGGAGGGTAGTAATCAATGGCTTGATGTCTAGCTGGCAGCTGGTACCATGTGGAGTGCCCTAAGGGTTGGTCCTGGGCCCGGTTTTGTTCAATATCTTCATTAACAACCTGGAAGATGAGGTGGAGTGCATCCTCAGGAAGTCTGTGGATGACACCAATCTAGGGGAAGTAATAGACACATTGGAGAGTAGGGCTATGATTGAGAGAGACCTCAACAAATTGGAGGATTGGACCAAAAGAAATCTCATGCGGTTCAATAAGGACAAGTGCAAAATCCTGCACTTAGGACAGAAAAATCACATGGCACCGGTACAGGCTGGGGGATGACTGGCTGAGGAGTGGCTCTGCAAAAAAAGGGACCTGGGGGTTACAGTGGACAATAAGCTGAATATGAGCCAATGGTGTGTCCTCGTGGACAAGAAGATTAACAGCATAATGGGCTATATTAGTAGAAGCATTGCTAGCAGATTGAAGGAAGTGATTATTCCCCTCTATTTGGCACTGGAGAGGCCCCACCTGGAATACAATGGACAAATTGAAAGGATGTGGAGAAACTGGAGAGTGTCCAGTACAGGGAAATGAAAATGGTTAGGGGGCTGGGGCACATGACTTTTGAGGAGTGGCTGGGGGTTGTGGGGGAAAGGGAGGATTTAATAGCAGCCTTCAACTACCTGAAGGGTAGTTCCAAAGAGGATGAAGTGAGACTGTCCTCAGTAGTGGCAGATGACAGAACAAGGAGCAATGGTTTTACATTTCAGCAAGGGAAGTGTAGGGTAGATATTAGGAAAAATGTTCTCATTCAAAGGATAGGGAAACATAGGAACAGGTTACCCAGAGGGGTTGTGGAGTCTCCATCCTTGGTGGGTTTTAAGACCTGACTAGACAAAGCCTTGGCAGGGATGATCTAGTTACGGGTGGTCCTGCTTTGAGTAGGGGGTTGGACTAGATGACCTTCTGAGGTTCTTTCCAACCCTAATTTTCTGTGATTCTATAATTTGTTCTTAGACAGTAAGCCCTGGCTCTAGTGTAAATCTGATCTGAACTCAGCTACTTTGTCCCATCTTTAATTTTTGGACAACACTCACCAAAGACAAGGAGTTATGTGCCTTCAGCAGCTTGGGAAATCAGGTGCCTAAACTATGGTTCTAAATTCCTAAACCTGGGCACTCCATTTTGAAAATTTTGCCCAGTCTTAGCATAATTTCATTTTTCTTTCATAACACAAAAGCCCAGAAACAGAGTGGGAAACATGATGAAATGGCAATATAATGAAAATCCTCTGCTGGTTATCTACTTTGTCTTGTTGCCAGATAATAGAACAGAGGCCAGAACAGAGAAAGGCTAACTTAACAGCATGCACAGTACTCATTTGGCTGTGAAACACCACTGGATGAACAGACTTTTTATATTTACATTTAAATGAGCAAAGTATTACATTTTTGGAGGCTGTATAAAATATGAAAAGTACATTGTCATAACATTTCACCTCATTAATATGTAGATTAATAGAGGATTCTTCTAAAAATAGCACTGTTAAAAACTAGCACTGATTAATATGAATTAGACATTAGTAACTTAAACACAGTGAGAGTAAGGTTACAGTTTTAAAATATTTTTTTTATATCTCACCTCTATGATTAAATAATGGTCTGAGTACATTGCAAATGCAAAGCAATATATTTCTTTTTCTCTTGGTGAAAAAAGACATGATGGTGAAAGTTACTTTATTGATGATCCTAGCAATCAAAGTCCTCTCGCTTCTTTATAGAGAATAAGATTCTGCCTTGCAGGTGGCTCTGAGAAATACTTCTACTTGTCTGGGGCCATAAAAAGGTCAGGAAGTACTCAATCCCTGTCCGTAAGGAACCACAGAACTACTCTTCCTATGGGCTCCCAGGAGAGTAGAGAGCAGGAGCTACGGGCACCTACTTTGTCCTACATCAGAATTAGCCACCAGTTTGCATTGGCTATGCTGACCTCCATGAAGTTACCCATGAATATAGATTCCTCCTGCACATGGGAAGCTCCTGAGCAATTCTTCTATGTGCAGTCAGCTCTTCACAGTCCCCTTCTATAGTTATTTGCACAATAACTAGCCCCAAAGAGGCACACAATAGGAAGATATTGTGCAAGCTTCTTGCCAGTGCCTCATCAACATGCCTTGCCCATGACTTAGCCAACATCTGCAGGAAATCAGAATACAGGTAGTTTTTCATGCTCTCCCTAACTTAGGCCTTCTCCTAATGAAGTTTTTAATAACTAAGCCCATTTGTGGTGGTGCTTTTATGATGAAGATGCCTGATCAGGGAGTTAAACTACAAGCACCAAACTGAGTTCATAAAGGTCAGTGAATGACCATCAAATATTAACAATTTTCAACCACTTCTGACTTGAACTAGATTTTTGTGATGCAGAGATAAAAAGGAAATATGCATACAAACATCTTATTACAATTAACTGAGATGGCTGCCCTCCTTTAGTTTTGTTGTTTAAATTAACTTACTTTTTTTTTTCATTTAAAAATATATGTCCCTGCTTCTTCTTTGCACTTATAAAGATGAATGAATGTGTTCTAATATGCTACTGCACTTTATACACTCAAGCTGAAATATGTTTTGGTTGGAAACATTTTTGCTACCAACATACATCTAAATATGATTACCTTTATTCAATCAATTTTCTGTCTTGTGTGTATACCACTATGGTTCTTTTTGCATTTATAAGAGGACTGAACTCAAATATGGTTCAGCACCTAGGCCCATTTCATGCAAAAAAATTTAAGAAAATAAGATTACCAAGCCTACTTTTCTCAGAGCCACTTACTTGGGTTTGGAGGGAACAGTGTACAGCTTTTGCAGTGAATTATTTCTTTGACTACAGGCACATCGGTTGGTGGTGGCGGAGGTACTAACCCCATGCCTGGTATCATTGGGTTAATTGGAGTTATTCCAGTCATCATGCTAAGGCTTGGATCGAAGCCTGATACGCAGATTGAATCTGTAAATATGCAACATAAAATCTCAGTTTATAAATCTTGAAACTACTTCTTGTTACCATTCTCTTGCACAAACTGTTTTGCTTTAGGCTTTTTCAGGCATCACTGTTAAATAAAGCTGCATTTTGTTAAAAAAAATTAAACTATGCATAAATGTTATGTACTTTAAAATATTAATATGATTGAGTAGAATAATGCACATTAAAATAAAAAACCATGCACCATGAAGATGTGTTATTATTTGGAATGTAATTTTCTGTTTCATAATGCCATTGTGTTGTTTACACTGCCTTCTGACCCCGAATTTGCAAAGAATATCACTTAACACTGATTTGCCCTCTACATCTAATTGTCAGACAGTTTTATCAAAACATAGCCTTCTCACATAAGTGACCTTGATTTATGAACACCACAGAAAAAAGCTCCACTTCTAAATGTAGTTTATATAAATCTAGCTGCATCAGAATTCCAAGTGTTTCTTCTTGGAAAATAAAGTTCCTGGTATACCTAATAAGGTCTTCTTTGAAGCTGAAAATGTATTCATTCTGAAGGTGGTACTTAGGTGGCTGAGTCATTTCTCTTAAACAAAGTAATTATTAAGTGCATCTTTATAGCCCCATAAAGAAATTCCAAATAAAATGCATACTTGGCAAACTGTGTTTGGGATTTTTGCCTCCCTGATTTCTTTGCCAAATCTTACGTACATATTAACACTGATTTGTGTTGTATAGCACCAGAGCAACACCATCATGAATTATAATAAGCAGATGTTTTAGACAAATATGAAGCCAACTTTTTGCATTCTCTCTCATCTTTTTTTAAACATGGTTTGGGGTTTCTTGGGGCACGATAAATAAAATATTTGAGAGAGTGATCTATTTGTTGGCACAACACTGCTGCTATTTGATTTAATCAATTATTTAAAGTCAACGTTCCACAGGTTTTCTGCGAGCTTTCTGCACAGCAACTGAGAAGTATTTAATGATACATGTAAAGTCAGGAGTTAGCAGCTTGGGAGTTTGTTTTGCACAAACAGAGAAAACAGCCTTTGAGTAAAGAGATCAGGAAATTTGAACTACATATTTCTATGAGGCAGCAAACAGACCCCAGAGTTGGAAATACCTTGAGTCTTAAGTCTTAGAATTGCTACTAATGGGTAAATCCACTGGAACAGACGAACTTTGAACAGGAAGGGGACCACTGGGCCATTGAGTCCAACCCCTCTGTTTGGACCGTTTTTTATCCAAAAGGGCCAAAGAGAATATTCACTCTGGTCCCTCTTGTACACTACAGATACAAAGCACCCTCCAAAAAAAACCTGACAATACAAAGGGTAAAGAGGAGGAGAGGCAAGGGTACTGCTGATGCCCTGACCACTGCAGTGGCAATGTAATTTCATAGATTTCATAGACATTAGGGCTGGAAGGGACCTCGGAAGATCATCGAGTCCAGCCCCCTGCCCAAAGGGCAGGAAGTCAGCTGGGGTCATAGGATCCCAGCAAGATAAGCATCCAGTTTGCTCTTGAAGGTGTTCAATGTAGGCGCTTGAACCACCTCCGGTGGCAGGCTGTTCCAGACCTTGGGGGCTCGGACAGTAAAGAAATTCTTCCTTATGTCCAGCCTGAAACGGTCTTGCAGTAGTTTATGACCGTTCAACCTAGTCGTCATCCCTTGGGGCGGTCTGGTGAACAAACGTTCCCCCAGATACTGGTGGTCACCCCTGATAAACTTATAGGTGGCCATCAGATCACCCCTGAACCTGCACTTTTCCAGGCTAAAGAGCCCCAGGGCTCTCAGCCTGTCATTGTAAGGTCTGCTTCCCTGACCTCTGATCATGCGCGTGGCTCTTCTCTGGACTCTCTCAAGCTTCTTCACATCCTTTTTGAATTGTGGAGCCCAAAACTGGACACAGTACTCCAGCTGCGGCCTCACCAAGGCCGAGTACAAGGGGAGAATGACGTCCCGGGATTTGCTTGAGAAGCATCTATGAATGCAAGCCAGCGTTGGCTTTTATAGCAAAATACAGTTCCTTGAAAAAGGTGTATCTTTATTCTATACAAAATATAACAGCTTCAGGAGAGCTTTAGGGTGCCTGTAGACATGTGGGACACCTGCTCCAATGTGCTATAATTACAGTGCATCAGAGCAAACTCAATTAATTGAGTCTACTGAAGCATGCTAATTAGTTCCAGCATCCTCTGGGTCTCATGTATTCAGCATCCCTGTGCTTCAAAATGGAGGTGGAGCCATTTTAACTAAAGCTCATTGAAATACCTTTAATTAAAGCACCTCCACTGCCATTTTGAAGCACAGGATGCTGAATACATGAGACACTGCAGGCACTTTAATAAGAATAGGTCCTGAGAGTTGCTGTAATTAAAGCACCCTCTTCCCTCCCCTGAAGCATGCTAGTAAAGCGACCAAAACACTGGCTAGCATCCATAGATGCTTCTCAAATTTATTTATTTATTTGATTAATATGCAGCCCTTCCCAACAAAGGCTCAGGGCAGATTACAATAAGAAAATAGAATAACTTAAAAACAGGAGAATGACAAGAGGACCAAAACAAACTTAAAAGGGAACTAGAATAGCAAGATGAAACAGAGACTCTCCCAAACAACACCTCATCCTAGTTTTGTTGGGTAAATGACTGCACAAATAGGAAGGTCTGCAGCACTTCTGTAATATGTCTAGGCTTGGGTCTGGTGAGCCTCAAGAAGAAAGGAGTACCAGTGAGGAGTAGCAACTGTGGAGGACTTCCCTCCACATATTTTCACCAAGTGGACTTGGCATATGAATGGTACTTGTACACCAGCAGTGACTTCTCTACATCTCAGCATTTGCATTTGTAAAACAAGAAGGATATTACACTTACCTTTCAATATAAGCACATAATGACTCGGTGTGTTGAAGGTCTAGGGCATATTGCTAGTGGTAAATACTATCACTGCATTAATATTCACTGAAATATGAATAATTCTCTTCCACAAAAATCACATAAAGAAAATGTGCTGTGGCAGAGAACTGCTATGCCAGCTGACATTTTCTCTAGCAGTGCCTCATGCTCTCCATTCTCCTTATACTATGTTGTTTCATTGCTCCCAGGCAGTTCTGTATCACAGCAAGCACATGGCAATCAAAGATTCGCTCTAGGCTTACTGAAGACTAGTATTAATGAAAACTCATGATACTACATTACTTTTTTAATAAGTGGGTTTATGAAGAAAGGATTTTCCTTTTTTTCCCGATGTATGTGCATTGCTTTTTAGATTATCCTTTGAAATTCAGTCTGTCATTTGCTTCATGAGATGTGGTAGTTGCTGTATTAAATATTCATGTTTAGTAAATGCTAAGAGAGAAAGTCAGAGGTGAAAGGGCAGGATGCACAGATGTCCTTAGGTTATGCTAATTTGCTTACTCTTATTTTTAGAAGTCATTCTTCTGACAGTCACAGTAGGCCCATAATTTCCCACAGCTAGCCTGCTGTGGATGGAAGCCCATCATTAAAACTCACTGCCAAACAGCTTGAATAGTTCCATTTTAAACAAAAATTAATGGCACACAGTATTGAATGTGATGTGTCAGATCACATCATACCCAGACATGTAATTCTACAGTGTCCACAGCAGACTCAACACATTCTGAAACAGGGGAGGGGCAGATAGAAATGTACAATAAAGTGGGAATAAGACAGAGTTCTTCCCATCTCTTAGTCATACCTCAGGGCTATATGGAACCCAAAGAAAATATTGCCATTACTGGTATATTTTGTGTGTAACTCCTGTCTTCTTTAATGTAGTTGCAAGGAAGAGTTAACCTCGTTTATGGAATCAGACTGCTGAAACAGTAACAACCTCTTCTCAAAACACAGGCACACATCACCACCCAAAACAAAGGAACATACAAGGCAAAAATAGGCAGAGGGGTTTCACTAGCTATGGCTTTATTAATATGTGCATGTCTGTGACAGAGAATTGGAAAGACCCAAGAAACAGAGTGAATGCAAGAAGACACAGTACAGAAAACCTGGTGATGTGGCCCTTAGGAAAAAACATAACAAAAACAATCATTAAAAGCAAGAGCTTTTTTGAGACTTAGTGCTGGCTGCAAGGATCTGAAGCTAGGAGAAAAGAAACTATCCTCTGCTGGGTTCAGAAAATAAGACTTTGCACATTCTTTGTAAAAAGCAGGACTGCATCAAAGAAATACTTGGCTCTGTCAGCAATTTCTCTTTCCCCTCAAACCGTAACACACAGATGTGGCTAACTGCTCTGGTCAAAACAAGATAAATAGTACACAAGAAAGCTTTCTGAAAAATGCATTGGGTCAACATTTTTGTGATGTCCTTTCACATGTATTATAGAGAGACGAGCATAATTAGACCATCTGATACAAGACTCAGTCAAGAATTCCTAAATGATAACTCACTTTCCCACAGACGTGATCCAAAACCTGCTGAAGTTATTGGAAGGACTCCTAATGGGATTTTGATCAGGTCCATAATTACTGTCTCTGCACCTTGAGAAAGTCACTTCACTTTTAAACTTTGGTTTCCCAACCCGTTAAACTGTGAATGAAATTCTCACGTGCATTACATGAGCACTATGAGCATGCATTAGACATGTTTCTAAAGGAGACTGAGGATGAAAAATGTTGTCTGAATGTTAAAAATGGTAAGTAAGGCCTCTCGTGCTGCAAAGCTCTCCCTAACTTACCTGCACTTATCTAAATGTGAACTAGGGTTTTATAATTAACCTCCTCCCAGTTTCTTACAAAAAATCTCAGTGGATCCCAGAAATAATATGCCCCTATTACAATTACATATCCAAACGATAGATATTTTATTGGTGTTTCCTAGTTGGCTTTGTGTCACTATAGGCAGTGAACAGCTTTGGGATATTATCAACCAGTTAATCATTTACACACAGTAGGTGTGTGTGTTGTGGTGGGGGAATGGGGGTATTTTAATTAGAGTAGATTTTGGGAGCCGCTGTAATTAAACATTAACATTAAACATTAAACTACAGCATTTCATGTATTCAGTGTCCTGTTTTTCGAAGTGTCAGTGGGAGCGGCTTAACTAAAGCTGGTTTGATAAGCTTTAGTTAAAGTGCCTCTGCCACCATTTTGTAATGTGGGACACTGAATACATGAGACACCGCCTTAATCAAGTCTGCTCCAATGCGTTCTTATTCAAACACATCAGAGCACTTGTATAGACACCCAATGTACCACACAAAGTGAGAACTTGTATTTTATTTTCCTTTTGGCTACTCCTTTCTATTTTGCTGTCCATTTCCCCTGCAAACCTCCACAATAGGCATACAGTGTATCTTTATCACATGCTGTAATAGGCTTATTGTCATGTTTGTTTTGCAATATATTTCTGATAAACTAAAGTCTTCCAGTCCAAGTATTATCAGATGGTAGTGTTTTTCTAATTGTATGTAACATTTTGTTTCACTCCTACCTGTCCAGTTTCCCAGACCTTTTCAAAACATGGAAATGTTATAGAGATAGGGAGCTTTTTGTAGAACATCTCTCTTCAACAAAATCACTTCACTACTTCCTGGGTCTGATTTCAGTCAGATGGTTTTCACATAGCTCCTGATCTTGCTCAGCCCCTTGGACAAGTTGTCACTGTTTTCTTCTAATGATATGATGATGAATATTTCCTATGTATTGCTGAAAAATCCTTCTAAAATTCTACAAATGAGGCTGTGGAGCAAATGCCCATCATGATTCTTCAGTGCAGTTTGAAAGGAATTAATAAAGTCATTAATAAAGAGTAATGCCCCTAACTCCTATCACAGCTCTGATGGGGTCTAGCAACATCCCACGTTTAACTGTATTAGTGTTGCTGAGGTGCCCAGCAACATGAGTCTGGATATACAGTTCCTGTCTAGGGACTGGAGATGATCATCTATAGGTGCCACCAGTGCAGTCTGTTTCATTTCCTAGAACAATGTCCACTTGGGTTAGGTCCAGGATACTAAAGTTATCTAGATGGGGAATGACACTCTTGTTGAGCTATTCAGTTAACTTGTTTGCTCTTCGAAGGAGGACATATTGATAAAACTAACCAGAACAGGAAAGAAAATAAGAACTGACCCAAAACACATATCAGTTACTGGCAGATATATGTGGATGTGTAATCATTTAGGTATTACAGTCATGAGCGCATTGGAATAGCTACAGATAGATAAATTATGTATATATATCACACCCTGTAAGCGGGAAAATATGATATATTATGTATCCATTGATTCTCAATCAATTCTCTGTTTTAAAGGCAGGGAGGTACTCACGTTGAGATACAAAAATCTTTGGAAGTGTTGAAATGACAAATATTAACATTAACTGTGTTAAGAAGATACAATTTAAAATGCAAAAATAAACACGTCTGAAGATATAAAAGCATATTTTCAATGTATTTACACAAATTACCAAATCAATTCATTAAAATGCAGAGTGTGTTATGTTGATCCAGAACTTTAAGTTAAGCATGCACAAACTCAGCTTTACTTAGCTAAAGGCATGTCTATACTGCTTTACTGTATTCCTTAGAGGGATACTGAGGACCCCATCCACACACTCTCACTGCTATTGTCAAGCACGCTATGGAAAAAACAGGGAGGACTGGAGAGAGGTACTTTTAGAGCAGTTTCACAGTCCAGTTCCTACGTCTAAGGTTTGCTTCTTGGAGGTACTCTCAGGAGTGCCATAGAAGCAGTTTAGAGCTGTGCTTGGAGCCCATCTGGTCACCACCAAAAGGAACTGGCCACCAACATTCCTGGGTCTGCTTGTGAGTTGAGAGAAACATCAAACACTAACATTTTCAGGCCCATGCTCTACCAATGGCTTGCAAAACAAAAGCACTCCCCTCTGACAGAGATCACTGAAAAGCTTTGAAGAACAGTGTTATCTGAAAATGGAGACTAATGAGGCAGAGAAGAAAAACATTTAGAGCAACCCTGAAAGCTCCTCTCTTTTTTTCTATATGGGGACACAGAAACAAAACCCCAAGGCAATCCCCTTTCACATTAAATGTTAGGCCCTGAAAAATGCAGAGGGAAGATAAAGTCTTTCTGGAAATGATGTAGTGCACAGTTTAGGTCAACCTTCTAACGTAGTCTATTAGTCTAACATTCAGAGAAAGAGAGATTGCATTCTTCCATCCTTCGTGACAGATTCTTGGTGTGTTGCTGTCTATCCCTTCAAGCCAACTGTTGCTGTCCAAATGATTCTCAGCTCTGCCAAGTTAAATTTTTGCTTAAAACAACAAGGGCTCACAATATTGTTAACTGTGGACTTTAGGGGCTGTGCTTCCTTCCCTATATTGTGCTGCCACAGCTGCTGCTGCGCTGAGTTTTAACAAGTCCCAAGTTTGCTCAATATAATTTTTTACGGGGATAATGGTGTTCCATTGCTAAGGTTAGTCATTTAAATGTAATGTTTGTTCTGCTTGTCATCATGGTGTTTTACAACAGCTGCCAAGTTATATATTTGTTTAATTAAGAAGAGCACCCATTTGTAACAATAACAACTCTTCCACGCATGCACGTGAGCGGGAAGGGTTTTGTTCCAAATAGGTTTGTGCCAGCAGCACTTTTATATGTTGTGTTTTTACACTATGAGCATGTTAGTGGTGAAAACAATTAAACATCTCTTTTTTTCACCCTGTCCCTCCAAATGATGAGCAACCAAATTAAGTTGCTTATTAGTGCATGTGGTTCTAGCAGTGATACTTTCACATCTACTTTACTTTTGATTCAGTACAAAGAAAAAATAAAATCCAGATTGAGGAAACATTTTTTGAGCAACATGTACTGGGCTGATTAGGCAGGAGCTGGTAAATAAATGCAATATCACACAAATCACACTCATGCTTTTGCAGAAGAACAAATGAACTGCTACTCATGAAGGGGAAAGTTCTGCAGCTAATGCATCCAATAATCCAATGCAGTTACTATTGTTACTATACTAAGAATGAATGTGGAATCAATTTTTGAAAGAGAAAATTAGTTACTCTGGAAAAAAGTCAAGTCTAGTACCCTCTCTGTTTACTGCTCAAGCCAAAGAAAATAACGGCAGTACTACTACACGCCATATGACAATGGCAGAGAATGATAGAAAGAGTAATTTACTTCTAATGCTGAACAAGGAATTTTCCAAGAATAAGTAATTGTTCCAAAATTACTTTGTCTCTTCCTAAAATTCTTCTGTCTATCCCACAAAGCCAAGCCAGTAGTCCTATCCTCATATCAGTCTCCTTTTTCTGCATAAGCAAAAAAGAACAAATATTTAACCATGGGTTAGAGCTCTAGATGAATCACTAGTTATAATGCTATCCAAATCCAGGCATTTTTTTTTGGCCTTCCAGGGTGCATCCAGATGAGTGTGGATGGTTGGTTGTCTGGGGACAACTAGCAGCAGCGCACCTTGCACCACCACTACCTGTCCTCAGGGAATGCCCATGCCATGTGTGCTTTGGAGCGTGGCAAGTTAACCCGGGTGGGGTAGGGGAGGCTGGGGCCAGCACTATGCTGGCCCCAGCACAGACACAGACAGCACTCCCTTGCAGCAGGGAGAACATCTAAATGTGCTGCATGTACCACTGCACACGTGTTTGTGGCACCACATACCATATGACCACACTCATGTAGAAGCAGCCCAAGAGAGCTTTAAGTCACTTGCTGTCATCTCCCAGGTATACTAGTTGACTCATGATTAGTATGTTCAGGACTCTTCTCAACAGGACTAATTCCCTTCACTAAAGAAATAGTGCATGCACCATTGGCTTACACGGCTAGTGTTATCCAAAGATCACATGCCAATTTGACTAAATTTGGAACCAACTGAAAAGGTAACATTTTTCTTTTCTATAGAGTGCTTTGATCAGCCTCAACCAGGTAGGCTGAGATGAGAAGCAGTCATATTCTGTGATAACATCTGGGCCTCTTCCAATATATTTTCTCATCAAGTTTTTTATAGGCATTAGATTTTTTGGTAAGCTTCCAGAAACATTCCAATAAAAAATAGAAAAACGTCTGAGACCTCTTCTATTCAGGATCTCAGTCTCACCCTGAGACACACACTTGTCTTTAATGTTGGCAGCATAGTTCTGATCTATCTTCTGATAAGCAGCTGAGCTGAGTTTCACAGATTTCATAGACATCAGGGCTGGAAGGGACCTCGGAAGATCATTGAGTCCAGCCCCCCGCCCAAAGGGCAGGAAGTCAGCTGGGGTCATAGGATCCCAGCAAGATAAGCATCCAGTTTCATCTTGAAGGTGTTCAATGAAGGCGCTTGAACCACCTCCGGTGGCAGGCTGTTCCAGACCTTGGGGGCTCGGACAGTAAAGAAGTTCTTCCTTATGTCCAGCCTGAAACGATCTTGAAGTAGTTTGTGACCATTCGACCTCATCATCCCTTGGGGCGCTCTGGTGAACAAACGTTCCCCCAGATGCTGGTGGTCACCCCTGATAAACTTGTAGGTGGCCATCAGATCACCCCTGAGCCTGCGCTTTTTCAGGCTGAAGAGCCCCAGGGCTCTCAGCCTGTCATCGTAGGGTCTGTTTCCCTGACCTCTGATCATGCGCGTGGCTCTTCTCTGGACTCTCTCAAGCTTCTCCACATCCTTTTTGAATTGTGGAGCCCAAAACTGGACACAGTACTCCAGCTGCGGCCTCACTAAGGCCAAGTACAGGGGGAGAATGACGTCCCGGGATTTGCTTGAGAGATGTCCCGGGATTTGCTTGAGAGTTTACTCTAGAGGCTGACAGTTAGCAGGGATAATCTAAGGTTTTTGTTTTGTTTTTAAGTAGAAGTATCTTTTCAAACTGTGCTGCCCTTTCTACCACTCCATTCCCACATGGGAACTAGAAGTAAAATGCTCAATATGTTGTTTCTCAAAAGTTTAGAATTAAGAATTGGTAAATTGTGGCCCATCATCAGTTTTCTACTATTTCTTCCAGAATGCTAAAATGGAACAGATGTCTTAATTTTACAATAACCTGCTGACTTGTGCAGAAATAAAATTTCTACAATTTTAGAAAAATAGCCACTGGTCACCAGATAGGTATGCCTTTTCCTCCACATAGTAATAATGTAGTCTTTTATTACAGCTATTTGGGTAATGCTCTGGATGTGAAAAGTTCTTAGGAGTTATGCCAGGGAAGGGCAAAATGCGGCCTGGGGGCTGGATGTGGCCCCCAGGCTATTCTATCTGGCCCATGGGGCCCCTAAAAATTTAGAAAATTAATATTTATCTGCCCCTGGTTACCTATCATGAGGCCGTTGATGGCTTGCCAAAACTCAGTAAGCAGCCTTCCGCCCAAAATAATTGCCCGCCCCTGAGTTATGCCTTTCTCTTTTTTTTTCCAGCACTCATCTGTTGGAAAAAATATATCATACTCCATAAACCCAAATCATGCAGTCACCAGGAAAGATCATAGAGATTTCATTACTAATATGTACATCAGAGATTAGATTGCATTTTTTAATCTACAACTACTCTTGTAACTTACAAGACCCCACGGACAATGGACCTAGTTTCATCTTTTTACAACTTAGATCTTAGTCTGAGACAAGCACTATATCAAAGTTCACTTATCCAAAGGTTCGGATGCCCTTGAAATACATTTCAAAACACAAGAAACTCTACTTAGCCAAGTTAAGAATTGAAATTGTATTAGCAAGAAGAGTTTAAATAAAAAAATTGTGAGTGCTTCTTGGTCGACACCAAGACTTTGGAGGCAGTTTGCCAGGTGCGGGCCACTTACTGAGTCTTGGTAAGCCATCGAGGACCACATAACAGGCAGCCAGGGGCAGATAACTACTGTTTTCTAAATTTTTTTAAGGGGCCCCATGGGCCGGATAGAATGGCCTGGTGGGCCGCATCTGGCCTGTGGGCCGCATTTTGTCCACCCCTGGGGTATGCTGTTGATAAGAAATACATTATTAGAGGACATAGTGAAGGGGCTTTGCCTGCATCCAATGTCTCAAATCTCTCAGTTCATGAGTTGCCAGAAGGTAAATGGCAGGTACAGAACATGAGGTCAACTTCTCCCCCAGAACTGCAAATCATTTCCCCAAAGACTGAATATTCTGGTCAGCTTTCAGAGAAGAAAAATCTATTATGAAAACAGAAAATCCTGACTCATGGTGTGTCTATACATTAAAATGTGTGTATTGGACAAAAGTAGTTATGTGTGAGTTTGGCTTAGCCTTAGAGGATAATCAAACTATCTTATTTCAGGGGAATGTGGGGAGAGTAGGGTTCTAGGGAAAGTTATACAATATCTTTAGCCAAATTGAAACTGGCAGAAGTGGTGCCCCTGCTTTAAGAGCCATCTTAAGTTATGCGATACTCCATTTAAAGCTTCCTGTTCATTAATTCAATAACTTAAAAGTATATGAAACAAAAAGAAGATGATTTGCCAAAAATAAGGGTCAGCAAATGTTTGACTAATTGCAGAGTGATGAAACATGATCAAACTTGCTTGCTTGCTTGAGTAAAGATGCATATTGTATCATGACCCAAGAAGATTGAAGGGAGACTGATATACCCAATAACTACCTTGCTGCAGACCCTGCAAATGCAGTTCTTTTTGGAGGATGCACAGAGACAGCTTCAGTGCAAACCTGGTAGCAGCCTAAACAAACTGTTCCTTTAACAGTGTGCTGTTACCTTGCACAGCGCTCTTAGAAAGCCTCTTGCCCCCACAATTTCTAAAACAATGTCCAATGCCTTTGAACTGATCAGTCCAGAATCATCAAACAGCAATGGGGTGCCTCTGTTTCTTTATGGACAACTGTACAGAAACTGGCAAAGGAAGCACACTGAGCTCTCCCTTGTGTGAAAAACAGCCAAAAGCAAGAAAAGAATAAGGAAAACAAAACAGGCAGTGGAAGACAACTGAGGTGCTGGAAGATGTCAGGAAACTGGCCATTTGTGAATGTATACAGTATCCTGTCAAAGGCCATTTGTGGAGCCCCACAATTGTATTAAACATATGATTTTGCCTGTTATTAATTAGACAAGCATTCAGCAGTTCTGATTGCACATTCAGACCCCAGTCTACATCGCAGTTTGAACTGCCTAAGCCAGGACTAGATCTAGATATTCACTTGCTACCAAGGCAGAGGCACAGTTGCTCAAGCCAGGGACAAAATCGAATGGATTTGTAAAAGTGTTTATAATGGGATTAGGCCCTGTGTAGGCTCAGAGCTAGCTTCTGGTGCCCAGGAAGCCTGCAGTCCTTTTCTCCTGCTTTTGGGACAACTTCAGTGCTAGCAATTATCTTAACATTTATCCCTTAAAAAATATTAAGGACCCTTTTTTGAGGCAAAGAGCCTTCACAACATAAAGTGGTTATCAGGGTGGAAAGTACATTACAGAGAATTTTCATTAAAATAACTAGCGCTTTGCAGGCCCTCATATCTTGCATTCAGGAATAGTCTTTGGGGAACATGGAGCATGTGGCTGCGAGTCTGTAATTCCTAGCATGTGGATTCCTGCCTGATTTGTGACTGTGCTGGAGCTGCCTGAGCTTCAGCTGCTACAAAATCCCTTCCAGTTGCCTCCTCTGAGCTGCCAATGTGGCCTCCAGCCACAGTGGGCGTGAATGTGAGAGTAAACTAAGGGATCCAGCTAAATGAAGAAGCTAACTGAGCAATAGTCTTTTAGGATATAGGACGGCAGAGAAACTATGGCAATAAATAGAAAGATGAGGTGAAATTGGAAGGACGGACAGACAGACAGACAGGTAGGTAGCGGAAAGGATCTGGCTTCACTGTCCGGTCTTGCCAAAAGGAGACTCAGTTGCCTCTCTTCTCCCTGCTCCTCTGTGCAGTGGGAAGGAAGAATATGAGAATATAGAAAATTGATCTGGAAGAAGCATAAATCCCAGTGATGAAAGAGGGAAACAGGAGGGTCTCTGGGGGTGGATGGGAATAAGAAAAAGGCAGAGAAACTCAAGTGGGGTTTGAGGACAGTGAAGGAGGAAAAATGAAACAGAAGTGGCGGGGATGGGAAGGAAACAAAGGGAAGAGAGTAAATGAAGAGACCTCTGGGCTGGAGGCATGTAGGAAAGAGAAATATAAGAATAACAGAGACACATGCCACAAAAAATGCACTGTCACAAAAAAGATCCCTGCACCGCAAGGGAAGTGGAGTGGATGATCTGGTAGGTCTTTTCCATCTGACACATGTGAGAGAAGAAAAAATAAAGTGGAGAAAATAATAAAATGGAACTACCAGAGAAAATGCTGTGGCGATGGATCAAATGAGTCAGATTTGGATTAGAGAAAAAGGAGGGGGACAGAGAGACATGGCAGAAGGGAAGAAGCAAAAAAAATAAAAAAAACAAAACAAAACAAAACACCTCACAAGCGCAGCTGTTAGCTAGATCAGTTGCAGATGATATATTTGTGCTCCTATATTTTATTGTCTCTCCTGGCAGGTTTCCTGCATCTCTGAAAATCGCTAGAAATGGATGGGAATATGTCTCCTTTAAACACCTGTATCAACAACAGTGCTGACTCTGGATTCTCGATTTAAAGAGTTAAAGAAAAGGAAAGACAATAACAAACTCATGTACAAAAAGGTCATTGGTGAACGCTAGTCCAGCATCCCCTAGGTCCCTAATTTTTTTTTTGAGAAATAACCACTAAGGAAATGTTCAGTTATTGGAAACTGCCTACAGACAGCAGCACAAGCCAGTGGGGCTCCATGCAGGTATGGTTGTCTGCCTACATGGGGCTGTCCACAGGATTAGGAACTATATCAGGAATAACAGAAGCTGCTGGTCGCAATTTTGGAGGATAGGAGTGAGTGGACCAGCAATTCGCCTCCTGGATTTCACTCCTCAGGCTAGCTCTGCTGCTACCGGGCTGGTGACCCATGTTAATATACCACAGTATGAAGTGTGTTTGAATTGTAATGAACACAAGTCTGTAAGGAGATTTTTTTCCTCCAAATTGAAGAAAAATCTAGATAAACAAAGGAATATTTCTCACTAACGACGAACTACGTAATTCACACAAGCTCTACAATGCCCCTTACACTTGCTCTATAAATAAAGACATCATAGCATCCTCAATAAAATACTTTGCACTTGAAAATTACATTTATGGGACATATATCACCAAACAAGGATTCAGGGTTGAAGCACTTAATCCTGACTTTCTCTAGAAATGTTTCTGGGGACATATTTTACAGCAGACTGTCCAAAAATTTCAGTTGCTCGCTGTATCTGGCTTTGTGGTAGCTGAGAATATACAAAAGCAAAGCTGGCCTGCCCTTGATCTCAGCTCAAAGTCATACTATGAGCATCACTATACATGGCAAAGACTGAATTAAACACATTACTTCCCCTGGTTACAGACAAATCATAGAGCAAATCATCTCTGGTTCACTAAACCCTGATAGCTAAAATGCTTAGCACAAGATCTCAGTCCTGCATGGGACTTCTCCCTCAGTACTGTATATGATAGCAGCAACAATAACACAACAATAAGCTACCACAACAGACCTTGTCCTTGGTATCTGACAGCAATTTTAACACTACTCTGGAAAGAAGCCTTGGTTATTCCACCGTAACATTTATTATTTTACTCCTTATATAGTTATTGTTCACAAACATTGCACAAGTTGCCATCAAAGGGGCATGTGAAGCCAACTGCAAAGGGCAAACCTAATCAGTTTCCCTTTGCAACAGGTCCTGCAAAGCTGAACCTGACAGGGAAACCTGAACCTGAGATGGAAAACTCAAAGCTTGATGCTGAGGGAATCTGACTACAGTTTGTCAGTTTTTCATTGCTGACAGCCCCAAGTGTTAGAAGTTTGACTGAGACAGAAACTGACTAGTGCTAGTTGGTTTTCCTCTACAATCTGCTGCTCTTCCATGTGTAAAAGTTGCACCTGCAGACATAAAAATTAGAAGAGGGGGAAAGAAAGAGAAACAGAAAAGGATGTTAAAAAGGACAGAGATAAAGGTAAAAGAAAGAAGTAACAGAAATGCAGGGAAGAAGAAAGAGCTGGAGGTGAGGGGAAAGATACATAGAGAATGATCTGGCCTAGAAACCTTTGGGGTGTTTATAGCAGTGCCTCTGCTCATGCACTTTTTCAACCAATACTCAGGACTCTGGAGCACATTTGTGTGTAACCCAGGGGGTGCAGGACTATTTTGGCACAGGAAACTAATATCTCTAGTGCCATCCCCGTTCAAGAATCAAGCACTTCATGAGGATTTGTGCTTCCTCTGTTTCCATGGGGAATACTCATGGAAAATTACAATGTCAGTCAAAGAATCAGTCAGAAAGCAACCACAAAACCACAAGCTTCATACACATTCACATGAATTTTCATTTAAAAGTTGAAATCCTCTATGTAAAAATATTAAAACAGAGAATATATAACATTCCATATAATATAATGGCTATAACATGCGAAATGCAGTTTTATTTCCTTCCTTATTTTTAAAGCACTTTTCACTTCTCACTGATCTCAAGACATACATTTACTTTTTTTCTGCCAACTCATTCTATTACTCCAGCTCTGACTTCTTCACAAACTGTGGGCAGACCTAACTTTGAATCATAATTAATTTTTTTCAGTTTAACAGTTAACCCGTGTCTGTTCCTGTAGCAAAAGAACAGTGGAACAAAACTATGGTAACTTTAATCCTTCTTCATTCACCTAAAGGTATAGCAATTTAGCTCAGTTACACTGCTATAATAATAGACAGCTCTACAGTTAAATTAGAACAATGGATGTGTGCTCTTGATTGGTGAGTACCCTTACAACTTCTAGAACAGTTCTCTGGAATATCTATCCACAAAATGGTTTACTTGCTGATGATTCACTTTATTTGCTGTACTTCTGTTCTTAGGCACTTATGGGCTGTAAAGCTTACCTAACATCATCTTTGTCTCTGTGTTATAAATTATTTTCTGTTTAAAGTTTGAAATACTTTCACAGATTGAGTTGACCCAATGTAAGATGCCTAGCTACGGAATGTCTTGAATATATGTTGATAATTTCATAGGTTTCATAGACATTAGGGCTGGAAGGGAGGGGCCATCAACAGGAAGGACTATACCTCGGGTGCTTGGGGCTGTAGGGGGGCGGTCAGGAAGGCCAAGGCGGAGATGGAACTGGGACTAGCTACCTGGATCAAGGACAACAAGAAGTCCCCTTTTAAATACATAGGGGGTAAAAAGAAGGTACCAGGTAACGTGGGGCCTCTGCAAGACACGCTAGGAAATCTGGTTGTCGCACCAGACGACAAAGCTAACCTATTTAACAATTTCTTTGCCTCCATTTTTCTGAGCAGAGACTGGGTCACCCCCCACACTGGTACCCCCATGGGCCCCAGGGGAGGCACACTCAGGCCTAGGGTCAGTGAGGACCTAGTCAGGGACCTTCTGGAGGGACTGGATGTATTTAAATCAGCTGGTCCTGACGATCTCCACCCCAGAGTGTTGAGGGAATTAGCAGAGGTCATTGCGGGACCCCTGGCACGGCTTTATGAGCACTCGTGGTGCTCTGACATGGTGCCAGAGGACTGGAAAAGGGCCAATGTGGTTCCCATTTTCAAAGAGGGAGGAAGGAGGACCCAGGCATCAACAGCTACACAGTCAAATGGATCACTAGTTGGCTGGAGGACTGCACGCAGAGAGTGGTGGGGGACGGGTCATTTTCGACTTGGAGGGATGTGGGCAGTGGGGTTCTGCAGGGCTTGGTCCTCAGGCCTGCACTGTTCAACATCTTCATCAGCGACTTGGACGAGGGGGTAAAAAGCACCCTGTTTAAATTCGCAGACAACGCTAAGATATGGGGGGGGGGGGAAGTGGGCACGCTAGAAGGGAGGAATAGGCTGCAATCGGACCTAGACAGGTTACAGGGGTGGGCACTGTTCCCCTGTACACTCCCAGGAGTGACAAGAAATAAAGGTCACAAGCTGGCAGAGGGTAGATTCAAGCTAGATATCAGGAGGTGCTACTTCACTGTCAGGGTGTCTGGGATCTGGAACCAACTCCCAAGAGAAGTGGTGCTGGCTCCTACCCTGGAGATCTTTAAGAGGAGGCTGGATGAACACCTGCCGGGGTCGTTTGACCCCAGTACTCCTTCCTGCCATAGCAGGGGGTCGGACTTGATGATCTGCTCAGGTCCCTTCTGACCCTACCAACTATGAAACTATGGATCAATGATAAGCTAAAGAAGAGGCATCAGAGGCAGGCAAGACGATAATCGGGTCTTACCAAGGGGCATGAAGTCAGCTAGGGTCAAAGGATCCCAGAAAGATAAACATCCAAATGTTTCTTTAAAGTGTCCAGAGTAGGTGCTTGCACCACCTCTGGGGGGAATTTATTCCAGGCCCTGGGGGCTCAGACAGTAAAGAAGTTTTTCCTGATGTCCAGCCTAAAACGGTTTTACAGAGTTTGTGACCATTGATCCTTGTCATCCCCTGGGGTGCTCTTCTGAACAGGTGTTCCTCCAGATCTTGATGCACACCTCTTATGTACTTACGGGTTGCCACCAAGTCACCCCTGAGCCTGTGCTTTTCCAGGCTGAAGAGTCCCATAGCTCGCAGCCGCTTTGTAAGGCCTGTTCTCATGCCCTCTATTCATGCATGTGGCTCTCTTCTGGACTCTTTCAAGCTTCTCCACATCCTTCCTGAATTGTGGAGCCCAGAATTGGATGCAGCACCCCAGCTGTGGCCTCACCAAGGCTGAGTACAGCAGGAGGATGACATCGTGGGTCTTGCTTGAGATGCACTGGCAGATGCAAGCCAGAGTTTTGTTCGTTTTGCCAGCTGTGGTATCGCATTGGTGGCTCATGTTCATCTTATGGTCAATCATGACCCCCAAGTGTCTTTTGGTCATGGTGCCAGCAAGTGTAGCATTGCTGAGCCTATAAGTGTGATGGGGGGGTTTATTCCAAAGGGGGAGCACCTCGTGTTTCTCCATATTGAGTGCCATAAGGTTTTCATCTGCCCACCTTGCAAGCCTATCAAGGCTGGCCTGGATCACCAGCCTATCCTCAAGTGTTGAGACTCTTCCCCAAAGTTTGGTGTCATCAGTGAACTTGGCCAGTCCGCTTTTGACATCAGTGCCCAGATTGTTTATGAAGACATTAAAGAGTACAGGTCCAAGAACAGAGCCTTGGGGGACACCACTAGTCACTGACTGCCATGTTGATTCGGTTCTGTCAACTACCACTCTCTGGGTCCAACCTCAGAGCCAGTTCTCCAGCCATTGGACTGTGGAATAGTCAAGGCTACACCTGCCCAATTTTTCCATGAGCACATCATGGGACACCGGGCTGTTTTAAAGTCCAAATATATGACATCAACCTCTTCCCTCTTGTCCAGGCGATACCTCACCTGGTCATAAAAGGAAATGAGATTGGTCAAGCAAGACCTACCCGCAACAAACCCATGCTGGTTATCCCTCAGAATGTTGCCTTCTGTTAGCCAGTCAAGAATGGTTTCTTTGGTAATTTTTTCCAAAATTCTCCCAGTGATTGAGGTCAAACTGATTGGCCTGTAGTTTCCCAGGTCTTCTTTCCTCCCTTTCTTGAAGATGGGCACCACATTGGCTCTCTTCCAATCTTCAGGCCCTTTGCCTGAGTGCCATGAGTTCTTGAATATCCTCACTAGTGGCTGCCCTATGATATCTGCCAGTTCCTTTAGCACTCTTGGGTGCAACTTATCCAGACCAGCTGGATGGGGGACCAGCTTTATGGGGGTCCAGCCTCTCAAGATGCTCCTTCACAAGATCCACACCAATGGTGGTGTGACACGAGGCAGCTCTTGGGGCCAGGTCTCATGCCGGCCCACCCACCTGTCTCTATGGGGCACTCCGCCCAGACTCACCTGCCATGAATTTGCTGTTCCATAAACTGCTGGTATTTACCTCCTGGTTTAAGACCGGAGCAAGCCTAGTCCAAAGTTGGGCTCCACACACCCACTCGTTCACACCGCCTCCCCTCTCACAGGAGGCCTCTTCCACTTCACCCCCGCCTCTCACCAGGGCCTCTGGCATACTGCCCATTACTGGGCCACACCCCACTGCCCTTGCTCCTCCTTGAGTGGCCCCCACTACTCCCACACATTACCCCCTCTGGGGTCTCCAGGATCTGCATCCCTACTGGGCTTAGGCACCTACATATGGGCATACCTGGCCCTCACTACTCCCCCAGATCTCCGAATTACCCATCAGATGGTGGGGGCTGGGATTAAGGCACTTCTACCCATTTCACCAAGGAGGTAACTGGCCTGGCATTTCCTGGGGGCTCACATGCCACTAGGAGCCCCAACAGGGCACCCTTCCCCAGCAGGGTGCAGTTTTAGGTCATGCCCAGGACCAAGAGCCTCCTGCTCTCACCTCTAGATGTTCCATGCTGCTTGGCCAGGCAACATTTGTTTCTGCCTGGGCTGGCAGCAGCAAACTGCAGCTTTTATATACCTAGTGTTCCCAAAATGGCTGCCCTCATCAGGCACCTGGTGGCTGAGTGTCTCTGCCCTTAAAGAGGCAGGCACATATTCAATTTCACCCTGGTCATCACACATCATATTTGGCAGGGTGGTCCCTTTGGGCTGGTGAAAAAACGATGCAAAGTAATCAGATTGGCTTTTTCCTGGGTGTTGGTAGTCAGCTGCCCCAGCTGGTTTAGCAGGGGTCCAATGTTGCCCTTATTTATCTTTCGACTCTCCACATATTTGAAGAAGGACTTTTTATTGTTCTTGATTTGTGTAGCCAGATGGAGTTCAGTTGCAGCCTTGGCTTTTCTAGTTCGCTCCCTGCAGGTACAGACCAGTGTAGTATACTACTCCTTACTGGTGTTTCCTGTCCTCCATCCATTATACATCTCTCTTTTCAGACATAGGAGGTCCATAAGTTCCCTGTTGAGCCAAGGGGGTTATCGAGCCCTTTTACCACCTTTCCTACAGGTGGGGATGCACTCCCCTTGTGCTTCTAGGATCACTTCCTTAAGGAGCAAACACTCATCATGATCTCCCCTCCCTGTGAAATCATGGCCTCTCAAGGCCTCAAGAACAAGCCCCCATAGCTTACGAAAGTCAGCTTTCCTAAAGGCAAGGACTACTGCATTGCTGGCTGACTTGCCAGCTTTGCGATGGATAGTGAAAGTGATCAACTCATGTTCACTTTCACCCAGCTTTCCTTCAATTCTTAGGTCACTGATTATATCATCCCCTCTGGCCAGTACTAGATCCAGCAGTGCCTTGCCTGTTGTCGGCCCATAAACTTCTTGGGACAGTTAGAGTTCATCCATTCATGTAAGCAAGCTTTGTGACTGATCGTTTTTTGGCTGAGTGCTCATCCCATGAGATGTCCAGGTAGTTGAAGTCTCCCATGATGACTGTGCACTGAGGGCGTGCAGCCTCAGCCCGTTTCCTGGAGAACACTTGGTCAAGCACTTGTTCCTTGGTTGGTGATCTGTAGTAGACTCCTACCACTATATCACCTTTACTACATTCCCCTCGTATTCTAACACAAAGGGTCTCCAGTCATCTTCCTTGGGTGCCAATCTCACCTTGTAGGAACGTGTAGCTCTCCTTCACATAGGGAACTACACCCCCACCCCTTTTTTCAGCACAATCTTTCCTGTACAGTCTATAGCCATTTATACCAGTAGTCCAGTCATAGGAGGAGTCCCACCAGGTCTCTGTGAGCCCTATGAGATTGTAGTCATTTCCATTTAGCAGAAGGACCAATTCCTCCTGTTTATTCCCCAAACTCCTAGCATTAGTGTACAGGCATGTAAGTGTGCTGTTGGAGGCCCTAGGCTTCGTTGTACTCATGGAGAAGCTGTGTTCCTGGGGTGGGGTAGGAGTGGGTTCCCTTAAGCATCCTAACTTGCTGGTTTTCCAGCTGATGCTTGGTGAGCTTGCTCTGATGGTTGTCCGCCCATCCCCCAGTGAGCTTAGTTTAAAGCCCGTTTGAAGAAGTCAGCCATTCTGGCTGAGAAGAGCTTCTTCACCAGTGGAGTGAGGTGACCCTGGAGGGGTCACAAAAACCTGCAGAAAAAAGAATTGCAGCAGCGCATGCAGTGCAGAGAATGCTTAACTGTGTGGTATGTGGCCCTACAGATGTGTTTGTGGAGCCACATCCTTTACAGCCACACTCATCTGGACACGCCCATAGTGGTCAAGTGTCCAGTAGAAAATAAGAAGTTTGACAAATCCTGAAACAGTGTGTATGTGTATTAAAATGAGGTCACCATACTATGGGATCCTGGAAATTTCTAAAGCTGCATAGGAAGTCTTTCCCATCCTCCAGAGTCAAAGTACTGAAAAGAATTTTGCTGAAACTTTATAAAAGAAGCTGTAGAATTGCTAACAAAAATGGTACCCTTCCTTCGGTGTTACAAGGCAGAAGCAGAACTGAAACTTAATTTATTGTATATATTTTTGTGTTAACACAGACAATTAAAATGGTATCTTGTTAAGTCTTTGTGTGAGATTTGGGATGTTTTACTTTGTAATGGTATTGGCATGTTTCTTCTTAAAAGCCTTAGCAAATTGGCCCAAGCAAGACTTAAACAATAATTTTAAGCCATTGCTCTTGATATTTTATGTGAGTTCCATTCATGCTAATAAATCAAATTGCAAAGACCATATTCTTAAAAAGTGCCTTAGGACAACAGTATCTTTCCTGTTTGGGGTAATAAATTACTTACTGGAATTGCCGTAAGTATGTTAGATTCTTCAATTACCAATTCTTAAATACCTCTAAGTAAATGTATTAGGAAATCTTGATAATTTGTATTGTTCTCTGGTATAAACTGGTTGACCTCGATACTTTATTTACTTATATCCCACATGAACCTTTCCCCAAAAAATCAACTCCCCAACATTGAGGTGTACGTCTTAATTGGGGGGGGGGGGGGGACAGGGGCATTGATTTTTCTTTGCTGAAATAGAAGCAGGAAGGAATAGAAGTATGCAGACACTGTGCTCTAACGGCTGCCAAGATGGATGTTGCTTTTCTCTGGTCCCAACAAGCAGAAGGGACATAGTATGGTTAATCCTCTTATAGTCACTAAGGACTTTTCAGTAGCTATTCGTTAAACACTATAGCATGTGCATGAAGCAGCCACTGAGTTGCCTCAGGACAAGTGAGCTGTTGCACGCAGTCTGTAGTACTTGAATCAGGTCTGTGGTGTGGAAACAACATTTTATTATTTAAAAGAACTTATATAAAGAGTGATTTATTGTAAGAGAAGTAACACTCCTTGTACTGCAGGAGTACATACAAGAGTCTGGAGCACAGTCTTGTTGCTGTTCTCCCATATCAGGAAGTACCTGCTGCCTTACCCAGGCTGTGTCCTGGGATGCCATATTTCCTGGCCATTCTGTTTCCACGGTGACTTACTATACACCACAGTCACCCATGACTTTGGAATAATCTTTTTTTACCTTCTGCCTTCCAAAAACAAGGTATGTGTGGTATGAGAGAAAATATCGGTGCTGTTTATGACAATGACTTGCAAGATTATAAACCATATTCCATACACACACAGTACATTGGCTCCATCTAAACATAATTGATGAAGAGCTGGTTAAATATTGATGTTGTCCTGAGTGAATTAAATAACTGATGCTTGGTGAAGAGTACAGATCCTATTCCACCTCAGATGACTAAGTGGTATTCAGGCATCTGAGTACAATCTTATTCCACTCCATTTGAGTCCCTGAGAAAATACTAGTGGAAAAGCTGGGTGGGTCCTCCTCACTATTCTTTGCAATTTAGTGTTGAGGTTAAGAGGAAAGTACCTATGAAAGTTTTTCACAGAATCAAACAAAGTGGAACAGCACTGCCATTGGGGTAGGGTCACACCATGGCAGCAGTATGTCCTGGTAGAGGTGTTCCCACTTATGCCCTACCAACCCACTCCTATTCATGATGGTAAGGCTGCTCAGTGGTCATCCCCAGCAACCACAGTCAACCACAGTCACAGTCCTGGCACAGCCTCACCAGTGTATTTCTGGATTGGAGCATGTAAGCAGGAGCAGGTAGGTGGGGTGTGCTTAGGAATGCTCCAAAGACCTGCTTCTGCCATGGTCTAAACTTACCCTTGAGCACTTACAGGGCAAAGAAGTGCAATCCTGTACTAAGTGTCTTGATTTGAGAAATACCATTCAAGGTAAAATATGACCTTGAAAGAACTTAATGTTAAAAGCACTGAATGCCAATAAAGGGGCCACTGGGATGGTGACATACCTGCTTTGTTAGATTCCAGCTTCAGAACCCAAATGGCACCACAACAAAATCATGAAATTAATCTGTATTAGCACACTGTTAAAAATGCTAGGCATAACCATTGCACTTTGTTTGAGGTGGCAGTGAAAGTCATTAAGCTCCTTTATACACCCAGGTATCTGAAATAATAACAGTCTCCAAACAGAAAGCAGGGGCAACATTCCTGTGCCCAAAACAGAGGTAGATGAGAGTTCACTGAGGCATTTAAATTGTGCATATGGAGAGGTTATGGCTGGGTACTGTTATAGGGAGGGGAATACACGTAGATATGTGCAGAGGTGGGACAGCTCAGGTAGAGAGGCTATTGCACAACACAGAGAGATAGAGAAGGGCTAAAGTTTGACACAGCATGTGACCCTAAGAAAAGGCCTAAAGAAAGTTTTTAGGCCAGGAGAGTGCTTGCTGAAAGAAGCTTGGAGCTCTGAGCAAGGGAACTGTCTTCTTTTGTTTGATTCATCCTGTTGTTCAAGAGAACAGGATTTTGCACATGCTTGTAAATAAATAAAATTGCACTGAAGGTACTGTAACGGCCACTAACCATTTCTCCTCCTATCTGGAACAAAAAGCAAGACCCAGGAGTTCTGACTTGCCATAGAGTCTGAAGGGGCAACAACATTTAGTATGATAAAGGACAATGAAAATTATGGGTTATTTTTTGTTTGGCTAAAATAGAAGAAGGTATTTTTCTTCACATTACAATTGTTACATTAGTGTCTTGTCTGCATTTACCTTTCAAAAACAGAGAAAAAAATCTGAACTGTTAAGTTTCCAGATGTTAGTGCTACCTTAAGCCAAAGCTGGAAAGCTTATAGATTTAAGAATTTCTTTGTGCTAAAGATATTTACTTTGATGTTTCCTGAACCCAATCTTCATTAATTGAAGCAGCCTATGCCAACCTGTCTTTAACTGAGGTCTTTCCAAACTTCACATATGAAATTTCCATGGTGCAGTTGTTAAGGTCACCCCAGTTCCAGATGGTGTATGCTAACTTCTCTTTTAACCTAGGAAACCAATTTTCTTTAGATTAGTTGGGTAGGAATGTGAAGAAATTCTCCACCTTTTTGAAGTTCCCATTGTAAGCGGCTACATCAAACAATATAGGGAGCATTCTTCTGGACTCCTCTCCCAAAGGAGACTATAGAGATCCTAAAGAGATGCCAAACTGGGAAACCTCTCACCATATATTGATCAGATTTTCATTTAAAAAGATGTTCCTCTTCTTTCTTGCATTCTCTGCATACTGTGACATCATGTATCTCTCTTTGATCAGCTGTAGAACAGTGCTGGCCTTTAAATAAACATCAGGAGGATCCAGAGGTGAACAGGGGAAATTTATACATCTGAACATTGTTCTTTCAGGCTTTCTGTAAACTCAAATTCAGAAGGCTATTTATGTCTCTATTCATTCGAGTTACTATTTGTAAGCTTTCTGACACAACTCTTTCCACCACCCAAATAGCAGGAATCTCTTCTCATCTACCATCTGGGGACTTCTCTGGAGACTTCTTGGGAAGTACTTAGCAGATATAGATGCCAGAGTAGCCAGCTGTTACGCCAGCCCTAACCCCAGGCTTCAGTGTAGGATGTATACGATAGCATGGCCAGCTCTGCTGGAACTGATGTAGATAGCCTTGAGAACTAGGAAACTAATTGACTCCTAAAGGATTGTCCCAACATTCCTATTCTTGCAGCAGAGGAGAATACAGGCCTCAATTTTAAATAAACAATAAGTAAGAGTTTGGAAGAGTAAAAGGTTTATGGAGCAGCCACTAGCCAGCCCAGCTGGACCCAGTCTACAGTCTTTGTTGATTTGCACTAATAGTTTTCAATTAACAGGCAACTTTAGCAGAAGAACTAAATATACCATGAAGAAAAACAATATCAAAGACAACTAAAAAAACCTTAGAATTGTTACAAAAAAGATTATGGCTCATCAAGCAGTTTATTATGACAGTCACGCAGCATTTTTTGTACAACAAACACACACCTCTCATCATTTTTACAAAATAAAAGACTAAAAGGCTGATAAATGCTTGTAAGAGGGAGAAAGCATCTCTTTAAGTGTGCTAGTATGTTAGTGCCTCCAAAGATATTTAAAATATAGGCACTGCTTTTGGCTTTCAGGAGATATAAAGGCATATTTTTCGTTAAAATGTACCAATCAGTTTGACAGCATTCTTACAACGTAATATTTCATTATCCAGCTTAACTGAGGAAAGATCTTGTTTGAAAAGAAATCAGGAGTCTTTATAAGTGAATGACATACTTTAGGAAGCAGAGTGAGATACTGTGTTCTCAAAATTATTTAACTTCTCTGTTGATTAGGGCAGATGCCAGGCTTTGTTGTTCATATATTACATATATTTTAATTTAGAGTACATCAGTGACTCTGTACAAAATTGTAATCTCAGAATGCTTGCTGCTAGAAAATTTCATCTATAATTTTTGGCAACTTGCAGCAAGGATCCATTTGTTAATATTTCAGAGCTGCAAACTAAAAGCATAATAATTTAACATGCATACACACAAAACCAACCACAAGCTTCAAAACTAAATTAGCCTTTCTTGCTGTTTGCAATTTGCTATAAGAATCTTTAACATGTGACTCATTTTGACAGTGCTTTCAACAATGAGGCAGATCTATAAATGCTGAGAACAGAGCAACCATTGGTTACTTTAAGAAGAATTCTTTTCTTTTTTTTTTTTGCAAATTAAAGATGAAACCAAATGGTGTCAGAAAGGCTTCTTTTGAAATTATAATGCAGCTTTTTCTCAGTTTTAAAGAGAAACTGTCTTTCTTTATGCCTTTTACGGACTTGGAAATGCTATCCACATAATGAGGCCTTTTTAGCCTCTCATCAGCATGGAGGTACATTTGTACCGTTAAGGTTGTGTCAGGACTTCTATTATAAACCTCTTTTATCAGAGATTTGTAACTCAACTGTAAATAGGTGCTCCAGATTGAAAATGGGTAGAGAGGTCTTGATTCAAGGATTTACAGTATTTTTAGTATTTTTCCCTCGATAGGGGAGAGGGCGGGATTGCTTTTTGCAATTTTTACTTACAGGAGTTTTAAAAAGAGAAGGGCTCAAATGCACCAGAGATACCGCATTGGGAGGTTTAAATGGGTCAGAAAAAGTTGTAAGTAGCACAAATGCAAGTAATTTAGGATGTAGCATGTGTACAAATGAGTATAATTATTTAACCTCTCAAAAGGCCTTTGACCAAGTCCCTCCAAAAAGGTTATGAAAGACACTGTGCAGTCTTGGGATAAGAGGCAAAGTATTGTCTATACTGTCATATATCAGAAACTGGCTAAGAGACAGGAAAGAAGACAAAAATTATCAGTTTTATTCCCAGCTAAAAGCTAACAGAGGAGTACCAAAAATGTAATGTGTTACAAAAATGTAATAAAAAAAGAGAGTGAGGAATGAAAGTGGTAAAATCTTTGGATGAGGAAAAATTATTTAGGACAATCCATATTAAGAAAACATATGAGGTATTTCAAAGAGATCGCAAACAGTTTTGGTGAATGGGAAACTTGATGGCAAATTAAAACCAATATTGACAAATACAAGATCATTCACAGTAGAAGTGCACAATTGAGGCACAACAATCCCCACCATACTTACAGGTGCAGTGGCAACATACTGACTTGCACCATGACAGAAAGGGACCTAGGCATAATGATAGACCATAATATGAACATGAGCCATCAGTGCGATGCCATAGCCTGCAGGGCAAACAATACTCTGGCATACATCAAGCAATGCATCTCATGTAAAACCAAGGAAGTGATTCTTCTGCTTTACTCAGCACTGGTGAGACCGCAGCTGGAGTACTGCATCCAGTACCAGGTACTGCACTTCACCAAGGATGTGGAAAAGCTTGAGAGAGTCCAGACAAGAGCCACCCATATGATCAGAGACTTGCAAGGCAAGCCATACAAAGATAGGCTGAGGGACCTGGATGTCTTCAGCCTAAAAAAAGAGAAGGCTGAGAGGGGACTTGGTAGCAGCTTACCGCTATATTAGGGGAATACATCAAGGGCTTGGCAAACAACTGTTCACCAGGGCACCCTTGGGGAAAACCAGGAGTAATGGCCACAAACCCCTGGAAGACCATTTCAGGCTGAACACGAGGAAAAACTTCTTCACAGTCAGGGTGTCCAGATTGAGGAATAAACTCCCTCCAGAGGTGGTGCAATCACCTACCCTGGAAATCTTCAAGAGGAGACTGGACGCTCACGTTGCTGGGGTCACCTGACCCCAGTCATCTTTCCTGCCTAGTGCAGGGGGGCTGGACCTGATGATCTTGTGAGGTTCCTTCCAGCCCCTAACAATCTATGAATCTACAAGGCACCTTACCTTGCAGGGTTCTAAATTAA
>NW_005841878.1:3186677-3191035 GCF_000455745.1 Alligator sinensis
GTTCAGCAGAGAAAAAAGACCCATGAGTTACACGAGACAACTCAGTACTGAAAAGAAACAACCTGTTTGTAGACCTAAGTAACGGGATGGAGAAAAGTGTCAGGAATATTATGTAAATCAAAGATACATCCTCATTATGAATTCTGTAGTTATGGTTATTCTATCGCAAAGATAGATATGGCAGGTGTACTGGATTCAGAGAGGGGTAACAAGAATGATTAGAGGCACAGAATAAGTTCATATGAAAAGAAATTGAAAAGATCAGGATAGTTTATTTTAGAGAGGAGACAAAATGAAAAAGATGCAAAATAATGAATTGTATACAAAAGGTAGAGGGGAACTTCTAGTCACTCTATTTCCTAGCACAAAAAACTATGCACTATTTATTTAAATGTAAAGGTGTTCAATTTCGAACTGATAAATGGACATATTTCTTTATATGACGTACACTAAGCCTGCAGCGTGCACCATCATGCTTTAGAATACTACAGAAGTCAAGTCCTTTGCATATTTACAGAAATGGATTAGATATTTCTATGCAGAATAAGAACACCCAGAGACAGAATTATAGGAGCAGGTCATGGTACTACCTATTATTACAACTGCATAACACTTCCTATTAAAAAACATTGCTGTCAGTTGCTTCTAACTTTGCCCAACATTAACTGTCAGCTGAAATTTTACATTCTGGGTGTCTGTCTTAGGCTTTTCTTTTCTCCCTTTTTTTCTTCTTATTTTTAAATTTTAATCTAAACCCATCTGCTACCTCCAAGAATGAATAAGGGGGAAACTATATTTCTTTGCTCAGTTTACAAAACATTGTTGAACAATTCTAGCATACACATACTTGGAAAGAGAGACTTGACTTCTGGGAGAAGTAGGCTGTATGTCACTTTTGTTTACCTGTGAAAGTCTGCCTCAATTCAGCCTAACCGCATGACTGAAAAATCCCCGCTTGCACATCTCCGCTTGTACTTCCCCACTTGCTGCTAAAATCTCTCTTCATTGTACATGCTCGAGCCTCTCATAGCTACTAGCCCCAACCAGACTGTATATGTGTCATCTCCAAAAGGCAACTGATCATGCTCCATCCAAATGCCGGGCACAAAGCCTGATCTCCCCTTTGATCGGTGGTACTAACCAGGGTGTGGCTGGGCACTGGAACAGAGAGAATAGGACTATAGCTTTCATTGATCTGCCCTTTGCTAGCACTCAGGGCCTGTGAAGAAAGAACCTACCTAATTCATTTCCAGAGGGCACAACAGCTATATGAGGAAGAAGGAAAGGACTAGACTGGGATGAGAATCCTCATGAGATCAGGGTTAAATGCAAGGAAGAGAAAAATGGCACTGGTTGAAGAAGGAATGATATTACTTGACACTTGCCCAGCTCCCTTACACCTCAAGCAGGATCTTGAAATACTTAAAAAATAACGACCACAATTCCCTCTCCTTCATGATCATTGTACTGTAGGTAAGGGTCATGGATTCCAACATGGAGGAGGAAACAAAATCTTGATTTAGTACTCATTTAACGTCATCCAGCCTCTGCATTGAATGAGGCAAGGGTCCTACATAAAAATATCACAAGACCATGTTAGTTAGAGTCTGTGTTATAATGTATGTATAAAAGAAGGGGGGCTGTTCATGTGAGCAAGTCATTGTTACACAGGCAATTTTAATTCTGGCATTTCTGAACTTTTGAGTGATTGATTTTACAACATGAATAATCTTTAAATGGAGTATTGTTCATAATTTAATATAGTACTACACACACATTTTTAGAAGGCAGATATACTGTCACAATTCAGAGCATAAGCTAACTTCTAAATATTAGAGTGAGAGGAAAATTGCTCTGAGGACAGGGTGTTCCATAACTGTATGCTGTTAAATCCCTTCTAGTTTCCTCTAAAGTTTTTTGTATTAGCCACTGTTGGTGACATGATGCTGATTTTGAGGGACCAGTTATCTGATGAGTTTAGTTATTCCTGATGTATATGTCAACATTGTATCCAAACTGGAGAACCAGTTCCTTGTTTTGTTTGAACTGAGAAAGGCTGCCAGTACTGAGCATAGTACAAGTGAATTCTTTGTTGTACCAAAAAGTGGAATCTAAAGTTCTGAGCTTTGCTTCTGCATAAACCAGTATAGGTCAGTACATATAATAGTAATTTCATGGTGAAAAACTTGCAGAATTTTAGCTCTTTTCTGGTGCAGGCTTTTATGCAAAGTCATAATACAGTGAGTGCATCTACATGAGAGGTTACTGTCTACATGTGCGGCCCTATTAGGTTGCAGTAGATTAATAAATGCCACTGCAAGGTAGTCCAGCTAAACACAAGTAATACTGTGTAGCAGTGTTGTTTTATATGCCCAGGGATGTGCAGCTGGTGATGGGGCTGGCTGTGGCATAACAGTGTTTCAACACAAGACTAGATGACAGGCAACCGGGGGCCAGCCTATGACCCATGGCTGCTCTGACCAGGCCCCATGTGCTGCGGAGGGCTGGCTGAGGCATGAGCAGCCCCCACACTGAAGTCTCCTGCCCCCCCCGCACTTGAAACCTGGTCAAAGCATCCCTGGGCTGGCAAGGGGACTTGGCAGGGGGCAGGGGAGGAGGGGTTGCATCAACCTGGCCCCATGTGCGGCAGGGAAGGAAAGGAGGGAGGCCAGCTGAGGCACAAGTGTGCTTCAGCATGGGGCTGCCAGCTAGCTAGACATGGGATAAGTTGTAAGTTCTTGACCACTGTCTGTGTCTTAAAGTATTCATTCCCATTTGTGCAGCCTAAAATTTAAGAGTCACTTTCTACTCCTGTTCCCTCTTCTTTCTGTTTAATACATTTCTGGATGGGACGAAACCTAACCTCATGACATTTGCTGAAATCAGAGTAGCTAAATCTCTGTAGCTTGATCCTATTAAAAGTTTGCCAGGTCTGGAGTAGCTAATTGGGTCTTGGCCTATATGCTCTGTCTGTGATTTTTTTGTAACTGAACATGAAGCACCTTAGCCAGAAGGTGGGTTTTTATCTTTTGTTATTCTTTTCTCTCCCTTGCCTCTTGTGAGTGAAAAAATATTTCCCCCAACACGCAGATGTGCTGTACAAAGTTCTGAAATACTCTCCTTTTAATGTACTTTAGTCATTTTATTTGTATCTGTCCATTATGCAAGAGTTATATGTTATAATGCACTGTTTATAAAAACATCCATATAGGGTTGGCAAGTTGGTCAACAGACTGGTCAAATATTGTCAACTGGCTAGTCAACTGACTGCATTTTTTTGACTGGTCAAAGATTATAGCAATTTTACCAAAAAAACCCCTACATGCATTTATTATTTTTTACACATTTCTTAATAGCAAATTTGTGCTTTTTCTGTGTATTAGTTGGACCTATTGGCAATGTTTTACAATTTTTGACCGATATTCAACCAGTCAACTGACCAAACTTTATTTGACTGGTTAAATAGCCAACCCTACATCCCCATTTAGACACTTCATATTATTGAAAGGTACTATAATTAACCCAAGTTTTCATAAGCGTCCAAACTGTGGGCCCCACATCTCTGGGTCATATCCTCACCTGTGCCAGAGCTATATTTAAATGAAGCTAAGGAGAGGAAATCAGCTGTATCTGTAAATTAATGTTACAGAAATATAATCACCCAGGCTAGTGGAGACTGGTTTGCCTCCAGTGTAATTTAAATCAGCCTTAGGGCAGGTAATGTTTTGTTGGTTTATAGCACTTATTTAGTAGCTGTCATACTGGCAATGCTCACTTTCACCCTGACATTCCCAATATGGATGGTGAAGTGTCAATTAAAATGTCTGCCAGGCAGGTGAATCTTTAACTTTTGCAACAGGGCAACTTCATGACCCTTTATACAACCAAAATGACATAGAGGTGACAAAGTGACAGCCCTTCTTAAATCTAGATCTTATCTTTTCTTCTTAAAAAATAAATGTGTAGTCTTGTAACAAGTTTACGATCTAGGCTTCTTTTGAACAGTTATTTTGGTCTCTGTGTTACAACAATGACACTATTTGTAGTTCACTATTTGTAGTTCACTGTACTGTATGTAGTTGTACATATTTATATCACGAATACGTTATTTAAAGCTTCACAGAAAAGTATATACACTGTAAAAAATTAAGGTCAGGAGCTCTATGCTTTGTTGTCACTTAAGAATTAAATAGCTGTAAGGTCCCCAATATAATACTCAAAAACACTTAGACTGCTGATATTACTTACACACTATTAAACGGGGTGTGTTCTTGAGAATAAAATTACAGAGTAATAATGGTCTTCGAGCTAGTAATTCAAATCTACTGATTTTGAATACACCTTTTTTGGCATTTCAG